>NW_026570970.1:39862361-39922361 GCF_026225935.1 Boleophthalmus pectinirostris | reverse complement strand
CTGCTGCTACTACTACTACTACTAATACTACTACTGCTGCTGCTACTGTTACTGCTATTACTACTATTACTACTGCTACTACTACTACTACTACTAATACTACTACTGCTGCTGCTGCTACTGCTATTACTACTACTACTACTGCTGCCGTTGCTGCTACTAAATGAAAACACATGCTTCAGGTTTTACACTAACTACACTTCACAACACTGAGAATTTATCTCAACCCCGACTCTCATCCTCCCTTTACCTCCTCTCTCTCCTCTCTCCATTCCTCCAGCGTTTCTCTCCTCTCCTCCTCTCTCTCCTCTACCCCTCCAGAGTTTCTCTCCTCTCCTCCTCTCTCTCCTCTACTCCTCCAGTTTTTAATAATTTTCAAGAAGTGGAAAATGAAACATTCGACTCAATACATTATTAGATACATTTTAGTTTGAAAAACAGGAAAGACATGTTTAATTCCTTATAAAGTAAAGTGAGTTTGTCAACTCTGTCAGCCTAAAATGTCAGCTCCATCACACATTCCACTTGACGGTGTAAATTATGTGTAACTTAAACAATGAAATGGCAACTGAAACCATTTCAAAGTTCATAATAATAATGTAATAATGTAATGTAATCTTTTAGTAGTACATTTTTGTCACGTCGGGTGAGTGTACAAGTGTCTGTGTGTGGTGCTGTGCTCAGTGGAGTGAGGGTGACAAATATGACCCTCAGGGACACCCTTAGATAATAATAATAATGCTTGAAAATGGTTTCAAACTATGACAGTTGACAAAAAGATGAGACACTACTACAAGAAGACTAATATTTTCAAAGATGTGTTACAGTGCATTTAGAATCTGACAGTTTAAAAACATGCGTGAGATGAGAGCGTTTAGGCTCAGTTTGGCTCTACTTTTTTTTCTTTTCTTTGTTCCTCATTTGAAGTAACTAAAGACTAACTTAAAGAGCAAGTTACTCTGTTACATTTACCCAGTTACACTACAACCTCCAACTGAGTAACTTTTTGAAAAAATTGTACTTTCCAGCATACTTTCACTCTTATTTGAGTAATATTTTTAGAACTCTTACTTGAGTAAAAGTTAGGGTTAGGGTTAGGGTGCTTCCTCTTCCCACTGTGAGTCTAAAGTGACAAATCTGTGACAATCTGAAATGATTTGAACATTTGTGTTTCTTGCAGCTCCTTCACATCTGATTTAGTTTATGTCATTTTTGTTTATCCTTTGAAACCAGATTGTGTGCATTATTCACTGTTCACATTTTAAAGCAGATGTTACGCCCCTACATTTGTAAGTTACTAATTTATTTCCCAAATACTTTCTTACTCTTACTTGAGTAATTTCTTGGACTAGCACTTTGTAGTTCTTCTTGGCCAATATTACTTTGAAGTAACGTTACTTTTACTTGAGTACTATTTTATGCCAGTCTAACCACATCTGGTCCTAAAAAAACGTGTTAGAAAAATAGAATCCACGTCCGTGCGCGTGACACAGCGAGGATCGGTATGACAGAACAGGACGCACCAGAGCGTGAAAGAGCAGCCTACCTGTCACGACGTAACACCTCACGTAACGCCTTTATTTGAAGAGAATGTAAAGTGAAGGAGAAAACATTTAACAAAGCAAAAAATCTGGTCTTTCCAAAGGACAGACACACAAATGAGAAGCTAAATCACACGTGAAGGAGCAGTGCAAGAAACACAAATGTTCAAATCATTTCAGATTGTCACAGAAAGATTTTGTCACTTCAGACTCACTCACAGTGGGAAGCACAACTTAGAGAGTACTGTTACTTCAGTAAAAACATTTGATACTGTACTGTTACGCCTACTTCAACAAAAATATGAGTGAAGTAGGAGTAAAAGTATGCTGTTTAAAAAGTACCCCGTATGTGACTCCCAAAATTCCCACAGCCCTGAGCCCAGAGGAGACGCGCTCACACCGGCGGCTCTGTCGTCTCAGCAGGGACCTCCGTGTGCGCGCAAAGTGCAAACACAGTCCCATCACCAAGCGGCACAGCGCGAGCCTCCTGTACCTGTGCCTGTACCTGTGGGCCTCACCTGAGAAACGCGTAAGGGAATCACAGCTGTGCCATGCGAGCGCAGAGGCCTCAGAAATCACAGCAGCCTCTTCACAGACGCTCCCGGGGCCAGTGCGCGTCTGTCCCGCCTCCAGCCGTCTGAGGAGCACCTGAGGCGGGCCGCGTTCCATGGGCCAGGCCCTGCCCACGGCCCTGCCCACAGTCGTTCGTAACGTGACGTTCGTGAACGACACAAACACAAACTTGATTCTTGTGAGCTTGAGCCATGTTCCTGTTCTGTTCCCTCCTCACAAACAGACCCGGAGCTGTATTTTGTTTCCTTCATATGTTTGAGTTACTTTATTATGAGTCTGTCCACATCTCCAAAGCTCCAAATGCTCTGTTCCTCCTTGATGTTCCACCTTGATGTAATGAAGCAGTAGTTTTCCAGTTAAGAGCTCATTTTCCTTTTGTTCAGGAGTTATTTGAATTCTAGGGCTGAAATGATCCAAATGATTCTCGTGAAGGTGTAACACCACATGACATCACAAGGTGGACTGAGAGAAAAACTAAATCTAAACATGCAGGGTGTGTATGTAGGGTGTGTGGATTTTTACATTGATTAACGCTGAACCAACACACGAGCAGAGCAGCAGAGCAGCAGAGCAGGAGCCTCGTGTCAGAGCTTTGAGCTTTGTGCAGAAATACAACCGCATATGTGGCATCTGAGTGGCAGTTCGTTTATTTATAGCCTAATTATTAATGTTGTCCTGATGTTGACATGAACGGATCCAAAAGCTTCGGATCCCACAAAGAAGCCGAAAGTCCCAGCAGCCTGGACGCGGGTCCCCGGGAGCGGAGGGAGGGCAGGGGGGAGGGGGCGCGGGGGATTAGCGCAGGAGCGTCAAACAGCGTCAGTGAGTCAGGAGCCGTAAACGTGGACCCGCACCGTTTCTGGTAAAACACTTCACGTCTTATCGACAAAGTCACCGGGTCCACGCCGGGTCCTCACCGGGTCCTCACCGGGTCCACGCCGGGTCCACACGCACTAGTCTCT
The DNA here is from genome assembly GCF_026225935.1 of Boleophthalmus pectinirostris. Lineage (NCBI taxonomy): Eukaryota > Metazoa > Chordata > Actinopteri > Gobiiformes > Gobiidae > Boleophthalmus > Boleophthalmus pectinirostris. The sequence goes on along the minus strand of NW_026570970.1, from coordinate 39,919,285 downwards.
TCAGGCTCGGATGTTCAGAGCCGGACACAAAGACACAAACTAAATCATGAAGGAGCCGCAACAAACACAAATGTCATTTCAGACTGACACATAAAACTTTTGACTTACGCACAGAGGAACGAGGAGGGAGATTACAACTTTTACTCAAGTAATAATACTGTTACTTCAATCAAAAGTAGGAGTAAAGGAAAAAGTAAAAAAATCAAAAGTGTGTGTGTGGGTGTGTGTGTGTGTGTGTGGGGTGGGGGGGGGGGGGGGGGATAGAGAGGGGGGATAGGGAGGGAGAGAGACAGAGAGAAAGACAAAAACAAACAAAGAGTGGAAGAGGAAGCTAAGAAGAGAAAGAGAGGGGGGATTGAGGAGAGAGATAAAAAAAGAGGATGAAGGTGTGAAGAGAGAGAACAGAAATGAAGAAAGGAACATCGGAGAGAGAGAGAGAGAGAGATGAGACAAGAGAAGAAGAGAGGGCAGAAAGAGCAGAGGAGAGAAGAAAGGTGAAGAGAGACACACAGAGACAGACTTTATTAATCCTGTGGGAAATTAAATTTTTTTTTGCAGTAAACTGTCGCAGTTGATGTTGCCGCAACATTCACACTGTGCGTCTCAGTCCCTTTGTGTCTCACTCAAAGGTCTCAGGACAGGTTCACAGGAGGACTGGTCAGGGAGGGTCAGCACATCTGTGTCAGGACAGGTTCACAGGAGGACTGTCAGGGAGGTCAGCACATCTGTGTCAGGACAGTCTGAGCAGAGGAAAAGCCAAAAGTGTCCCTCCTCTGTGATAACTATCTAGTTTCCATACTGGTTTGTGTATTAAGTCATATCTGATTTTCAACACTTTCGACATGGTCCCTGTCGTCTTTGTTTGTCCTCGTCCCTTCATGCCCACACGTACATTAGTCTCACCAAACAGCACCAGACATCACTTCAAAGATCACATGTTTATTGGACAATCAGAGTACAAAAGTTCACAACAGATGAGGAGAGAATCCCATCTGTGCTCCAGTGTCACACTCGCACAGGGACTCAGAGTAAGAGTGCACGTTATTCTTTCATTTAAAAAAAGCATCTGTCATTCAGTCAATCATAATTCCAGGTAAACCACAAACGTCAACCACAGCATTCAGCTCCAGCCAAATGAGCTCATCGAGGGCAGCAGTTACAGAGGTGAAGTTGGAGCCGAATCCAACGCAAAAGGAACCTGGCTGGTCTGTTACTAATGATCATAGCCCGATTTATGGACACAAGAGCGACTTAAAAACACCAGGATCATCAGGTTTTTCAACAGAATCAAACCCCCTTTAACAGCCATCACAGATTTCAAAGGGTCAGAGGGCTAAAGGGGTGAAATGTGTGAGGGGTCAAAGGGCTAAAGGGGTGAGATGTGGGCGGGCTCATAGGGTTAAAGGGATGAGATGTGCAAGGGGTCAAAGGGTTAAAGGGGTGAGATGTGCGAGGGGTCAGAGGGCTAAAGGGGTGAGATGTGCGAGGGGTCAGAGGGCTAAAGGGGTGAGATGTGCGAGGGCTCAGAGGGATAAAGGGGTGAGATGTGCGAGGGCTCAGAGGGCTAAAGGGGTGAGATGTGCGAGGGCTCAGAGGGCTAAAGGGGTGAGATGTGCGAGGGCTCAGAGGGCTAAAGGGGTGAGATGTGCGAGGGCTCAGAGGGCTAAAGGGGTGAGATGTGCGAGGGCTCAGAGGGTTAAAGGGGTGAGATGTGCAAGGGGTCAAAGGGCTAAAGGGGTGAGATGTGTGAGGGCTCAGAGGGTTAAAGGGGTGAGATGTGCAAGGGGTCAAAGGGCTAAAGGGGTGAGATGTGCGAGGGCTCAGAGGGCTAAAGGGGTGAGATGTGCGAGGGCTCAGAGGGCTAAAGGGGTGAGATGTGAGAGGGCTCAGAGGGCTAAAAGGGTGAGATGTGAGAGGGGATAAATGGATGAGGGAGACAGGTCTAGTTCTCCTTCTTAATCTGGGCCAGGCGGGACAGCAGCTGGTCTCTGCGCTCTGTCCGGGTTGAGAGCTGCTCCGGGGGGACGAGCGCACACATCTCCTGTGGACAAGAGACACATCAGAGAGGTCCCACAGTAGCCAATCAGAAGCAGCCAATTGGAAGCAGTCAGTCAAGATTGGCTGCAACATGAAGTGCAATTTGAATAGGCCCAATTAGCAAATAGCTAAAGGCTGAAATCTTTTGAAGCACCATCATTTCCTCCACAGACAACAAATACAGAAAATAATTTTTTTCATCAAATTTTGACTTTTAAATGCATTAGGACCACTTTTTTTTTTTTGCTCTGAAAAACATGTTTTGTGAATTTATTGTTTTCATTCTGAATTTAAGTTACAGAATTTTTAAGGTTTTCAATGTGTATTGAAAATTAAAATAAAAGAATCACTTCTTTTTTTGCATAAACACTGCTAACCCCGCAGTTTAAATCTGTACAACAATCTCAAATCTAATTGCAATCACAATTCTTGTCATTAAAATCAGAATATGATATTAGTCTCAAACCAGTCAGCCCTAGTGCCAACCTCCAGCCATGGCACAGGTGGTCATGAAAACCTATTTCTTAGCACTGACATCTCCAACCATCTGTACCAAGAATACATACAGTGTATGTGACTGTGTATGTGTCTGTGTATGTGACTGTGTGTGTGACTGTGTATGTGTCTGTGTATGTGTCTGTGTATGTGACTGTGTATGTGTCTGTGTATGTGACTGTGTGTGTGACTGTGTGTGACTGTGTATGTGACTGTGTATGTGTCTGTGTATGTGTCTGTGTATGTGTCTGTGTATGTGACTGTGTATGTGACTGTGTCTGTGTGTGACTGCGTATGTGTCTGTGTATGTGACTGTGTATGTGATTGTGTATGTGACTGTGTGTGTGTGTGTGTCTGTGTATGTGACTGTGTATGTGTCTGTGTATGTGACTGTGTGTGTGTGTGTCTCTGTGTGTGTGTCTGTGTATGTGTCTGTGAATGTGACTGCGTATGTGTCTGTGTATGTGACTGTGTATGTGTCTGTGTATGTGTCTGTGTATGTGTCTGTGTCTGTGTGTCTTGTGTATATGTCTGCGTATGTGACTGTGTATGTGTCTGTGTATGTGACTGTGTATGTGACTGTGTCTGTGTATGTGTCTGTGTCTGTGTATGTGTCTGTGTATGTGACTGTGTATGTGACTGTGTATGTGACTGTGTATATGTCTGCGTATGTGACTGTGTATGTGACTGTGTATGTGTCTGTGTATGTGACTGTGTCTGTGTATGTGTCTGTGTGTCTTGTGTATATGTCTGCGTATGTGACTGTGTATGTGTCTGTGTATGTGACTGTGTATGTGACTGTGTCTGTGTATGTGTCTGTGTATGTGTCTGTGTATGTGACTGCGTATGTGTCTGTGAATGTGACTGCGTATGTGTCGGTGTATGTGACTGTGTATGTGACTGTGTGTGTGTGTCTGTGTCTGTGTATGTGACTGTGTATGTGTCTGTGTATGTGACTGCGTATATGTCTGTGTATGTGACTGTGTATGTGTCTGTGTATGTGACTGTGTGTCTGTGTATGTGTCTGTGTATGTGACTGTGTATGTGTCTGTGTATGTGTCTGTGTATGTGTATGTGTCTGTGTATGTGTCTGTGTATGTGACTGTGTGTCTGTGTGTGTGTGTCTGTGTGTGATGTGTCTGTGTCTGTGTATGTGACTGTGTATGTGTCTGTGTATGTGACTGTGTGTCTGTGTATGTGTCTGTGTATGTGACTGTGTGTCTGTGTATGTGTCTGTGTATGTGACTGTGTATGTGTCCGTGTCTGTGTATGTGACTGTGTATGTGTATGTGTCTGTGTATGTGACTGCGTATGTGTCTGTGTATGTGACTGTGTATGTGTCTGTGTATGTGTATGTGACTGTGTGTATGTGACTGTGTGTCTGTGTATGTGTCTGTGTATGTGTCTGTGTATGTGACTGTGTATGTGTATGTGTCTGTGTATGTGTGCTGTGTATGTGTATGTGACTGTGTGTATGTGACTGTGTGTATGTGTCTGTGTCTGTGTCTGTGTCTGTGTATGTGTCTGTGTATGTGTCTGCGTATGTGACTGCGTATGTGACTGTGTATGTGACTGCGTATGTGAATGTGTACGTACTGGTGTTGTTGAGTGAGGGGTGTTAGCAGGGGTGGGTAGTACTCAGTTACATTTACATGAGTAACTTTTTAAAGAAATTGTACTTTACAGAGTACTTTTCTAGGAGTATGCTTTTACTCCCACTTGAGTAATATTTATATTGAAGTAACAGTACTCTTATGTCTGACAATCTTCAAATCTTTATGCTGACAATATGAAGTGATCTGAACATTTGTGCTTCTTGCAGTGCTCCTTCACATATGATTTAGTTTTTTCTAATTTTTGTGTCCTACATAACTGCACATTTTAAAGCAGACATTACTCTTATCTGAGTAGTAGTTTTCTTATACTTGGTTACTCTTACCTTCTTGCAACCACTATTTTATTCTCCTTCTTGAGTAATAATATTTTGAAGTAACGTTACTTGAGTATAATGTTTGGCTACTCTGGCTACTCTATCACTTCTGGGCATTAGCTCAGAGGACCTTGTGAGATGTTTGACTGGTAATAGTGGCTGCTGTGTGTGCTGCAGTGGTGTGTCTGTGCTAATGCTGTTAACCATCAGCCAAAGAGGAATCCTGCTCATCGATCCTGTTCTGTCTGTCTGTTTGAGGAACACATGCTCTCCTACAACCTTTATCTTGTACTATAACCAGGAAAGGTTAATCCATACCAAACTAGTATCAAAACTAGCTACTAATTTGAACAAGTATTTATACTGAAAAAAGTCCCATAAACAGATAAAATTCTCCTGAACAATTTTAGAAAGATATGGTGCTGTATCAGAACTAGAATAAAACCACAAAGTAACAATAGGAAAGCACCATTATTTGGTGGTTAAAATGGCTATAAAAAAAAAAAAAGAAAGAAAAAGAAACATTTTATACAGAGAATCAAGCCTATTCCTTACTATCAAAATTGATTTTAATATCATATTTGTAACAACTTGAGTGAGTAATGCAGCTCGTAACATGTCTGAAAATCAAATGTTCAACTTAAGCATAGTGAGTGAAAGTAACTGCAGCAGGATGTGTATTCTACGATGACTTTGACTGGGCAGAGCTCACCTTGACAATGTCCTTGGCCTGGTCCCCAGTGAAATCAGGGGTGGGCCCGAAGGAGGACAGGACACGCTGGATGCCCGGGCCGTACCTCCTCATGTAGTCCCCCAGACCTAAGAAGAAGGAGGAGCTGTGAGATACAAATGTCATAACTGCAGTATTAATATTCAGAAATAACCTGAGCATGTTTAACTGCTTTGAGCTTAAAGGTTCGATATTTCACAAGACTGACTCTTGTGAGTTTAAAGTCATGTTCTAAAGCTGTTAAGTCTTCACAAACAGACCTGGAGTTGTGTTTAGTTTCATTTGCACATGTTTGAGTAACACTGAATTTTTAATTATAATTATTCATTATTACCCACACTTCACCAGTATGTGGATTGTAAACTTTGGGACAATAGGACTCTGGACCTGCTGTATGCCAACTCTAAGGAGGCATACAGTGGCACTGTCCTGCCCCCACTGACCAATCAGACCACAATTTTGTCCTGTTAAAGTCTCAGTATGTCCTTGCAGTGAAGAGGCAGCCTGTCACCACTAGGACTGTGGAAGTGGAGTCAGGAAGCTGGCCATGCTGTTCGGGACTGTTTTAAGGCCACAGACTGGGATGTGCTCTGCCAGCCCCATGGGGACAATGTTGACAGCATGACAGACGGTATAACAGATTACATCAACTTCTGTGAGGATACAGAGACCGGTGTTACCCCAACAACAAGCCCTGGATCACCAGCCAGCTCAAGGATCTGCTCAACAAGAAGAACTCTGGAGACAAGGACAAGGTGATGAGGACAGAGCGACAGCTGAAGGTCCAGCTTCGTCAGGGTGAGAAGGCAGAACAGAACAGCACGAGAGACATTTGGAAGGTGATGAAGGCCATTACTGCTTTTAACAACAAAATAAAGCAGCAGGACAACAGCCCAGACAGGTCAAGTCTACTCAATTTGCATTTTAATCATTGTTCATGTCCTGACACCCCTGTCTCTACACCTCCCAGATGCCCAATCCACACCTCACCACAGACCACTCAGACAGGCATTCATCAGCCCATCACCTCTGCTCCCACACTGACCCGCACCCCCATGGAGGAACCCAGCTCAGTGTCTTTATCTCCTCAAGTTTTCTGGACCAGATCCAAGTCAACCCCGGTGTGCTGAGGACAAGTGCAGCACAGCTTACTATGATAATGTACTTTCTCTTCACCCTAAGTCTGAAGCTTGAAAGGATCCCTGTGCTATGGAAGACCTCCAGCATTGTGCCAGTGCCCAAGAAGCCCATTCCATCTGGACTCAATGACTTCAGACCAGCTACTTTGACGTCTCATGTCATGACGTCATGTTTGAGAGACTTGGCTCAGCTCAGACCCCTGGTGGCACCATCCCTAGACCATGTCCTTCAACGGGGCCACTCTCACCTGTATAGTGTTATAGGCTTTGTGAAGATATTGCTTTTGGATTTCTCCAGTGCCTCTAGCCCTTTCTGATGAGTGAGAAGCTCCTCAGGATGGTGTCAGCTCCTCCACTGTCTCCTGGATTACTGACTACCTGTCAGGCAGGCCTCAGTACGTGTGACTGGGGAATACTCTGTCTGATACTGCGGTCAGTAATGTAGGAGGCCCCCACAGTACAGTACTGTCTCCGTTTCTGTTCTCACTGTACACCTCTGTTTTCTGGTACAGCTCTGGCTGTGAGCTGGAGACATTTGTCACAGTGAGGGACAGGAGGACACTGGACAAACTGCTCTCCATCATAGGCACTCCTGCTTACCCACTGCCCTAGATTATAGACAGATAATACTCCCTACAATTGTACAACAGCTCACCCTTATATAAGAGATAATACTCCCTACAACTGTACAACAACTCAGCTTTATGTAACACATAATCCTGTGTCCTGTCCATCATCATATAATCGTTGCACTGTTTCCTTCTATATTGTATATTTGTATTACTCTTATTTACTATAATTGTATATTTTATTTTTACATATGCATTTATATAATTATGCCTTATCGAACACCAGTCTCTTGCATATTTTGCTACAAATTCAGATTTTACTATTGCCATTTATTTATTTATTTTGTCTTTTTTGTTTTTCTATTTGTTATTATAATATTTTGTGATGTGTGAACTGCTGTGTCCAAATGATTTCCCTGGATCAATAAAGTTGGTCTAAGTGTACATCTCCAAAGCTCTAAATGCTCAGGGGTTTATTCCAGGTGTGAAATGATCCAAATGATTCTAGTGAACGTGTACAGAGATTACAAAGACAGTGGAGCCCTTCTTGTATTACCACATGAGAGCGTAAGGTGAAACATCATCTTCCTTTTGACCGAAGAACTAAACATGCAGGGTTTGTGCGTTAAACATGAACATGACACAAAATCAAACTCCAGGTACTGGAAACAACATTATAACATAGATCAGAAAATCCTGTAATATAGGCCCTTTTAAGTTGGCGTACCTGACTTTTACAGTCATAAAAAAGTTAATTTGAAACAGTTTGCAGTGATCCAAAGTTATTCCTCACTACCTTATGTATTCCGAGCATCCTAATTATTCACTGCTATGAGTTTATAAAGACTTTTCACAGCTCTCAGAGACCTTTCAGAGAGCTGTCATGAGGAGAGCACAGCATGTCACAGTAATGCTAAGAGCTGGAGGATAATAAAAGGCTTTAGAATTCGATGCAGACAGTACACAGTGGACATGTTTTCACCTCAAGAGCTGCTTATAGATAAGACATATTTTGCTCAAATAGGTAGAAGATCAGGTCCAGACTCTTTAATATTATTGTCTCATTCATGACTGGGACAGGAGAAATGGTCATTTACAGTATGTTTTGTGTCCTTCTTTAGTGTGTTCATAAAGATAAAAAGATTAAAGTTACACACATATTTAGATCATTGTGTTACTTTTGATTGTTTTGAAAATGCTATATTTGTCAAAAACGTGTTAACAATGTTTAAAAAGTTTAACTTTAGATGCTCTGTTTCTGTTCCCCCTTCAGAGTACTATCACAACACAATCAACGAGCATCCTGCTAATGAAACTACTGCACATTACATCAGGTTTGTGAACATATAATGTATTGTTTTGTATTATGCTGTTGTACATTTAGGAAAAACTGCAGTGTGGGAGCATGGGTGATGTAGGCTTGTGGGCGCAGTCTTGGCTAGAATTGTAAAGCTAAAGAACAATCTATGATCGTGCGTCAAATCGATGCGATCATCTGCATCATCGTGAATCCCTTCCAGAGTGTCTGTGTTGACCAACGTGCACCTCCAAAATGATCTAACTACGCAACTACAGCAAGGCAAAGCGACACAGACAATAAAGACAGACAATAAAAACTGTGATTGGTCCTCTCTGCATCCGCTCAGACTCCGCTTTCCTGCTTCATTTTGTAAACACGAATGCCAGTTTTAAATCCTAGCCTCCTTGCATTGTAGCGGTGAATTACTTGGTAGTGCATGAACTTTGACGCGGATCCATACATCAAAAACGACAGTGACAAGGCCTCAGCAGCAGTGTGCTGTGAGTTGAAGCCCTTAACTTGCCCTTAACTGTTCCACTTTGATGCGGTAACAGAGGAAGAACTCCACTGTGTTTTTACACTCCATACACATTCACTAGAAACTTTTCAAGGACTGAAGCCTTTGGATTTGCCTCTAAACTAAAGCTAAAATGTATGTTATTTTGAAAACTAAGGTGCAGAGCATTTGGAGCTTTGGAGATGTAGACAGACTCATAACATTTACTCAAACATGTGTGAATGAAACAAAACACAACTCCAGGTCTGTTTTTAATGAGGCAAGAACATTCTAACATGACTTAAAGCTCATGTTATTACACAATTTCAGGTGATATAGAACCTTGAAGTGTGCTTCTTTAATGTGTTCATAATGATACAACAGGATTAAAGGAGAGTGCCTCATCTGCATATATTTATGTTTTGATTTCTTCTAGATTTGTGAGCTTTGCAGCATGCCCTTGCCATTTAAGCTGAGCCGTGTTTACATCAGGCTATGCTCTCTCTGTATCACCCTGGTGTCACAAGTCCCATGTATGTTCAAGGATGTGCACGGCTCTCAGCTCACACTTGCACCACAACTAAAGCAGCATGTGGCTCTCAGCAGGGAGGGACAACACTCTCCTTTTGCACACCCATGGACAGGCTAATGTCCACAAAGCACTATATGTACGAGAAGAGGAAGAGTTTGGATTATTTCATCTTAATGTTACTTCAAAATAATATTACTCAAGTACAAGAACAAAGTAGAGGTCAACAAAATTACTCAAGTAGAGTAACAAAGTATACAGGAAAGTACTGCTGAAGTACTAGTACTAGTACAAGTAACTGTTGGGACGTAGCATCTGATTCATAGCCACCATCAGAAACCATCAACAACATTTTTTACTCAAGTAAGAGTAACACTCTTTCAAAATAATATTACTCAAATATATCAAAATAGTGGTAAGAAAAATTACTCAAGTAAGAGTAAAGTAAAGTATTAAGGAAAACTGCTACTCAAGTGAGGCTAAAGAGTTACTGTCAGGACATAACATTTGATTTAAAATTTACTGTAAATGAATATAATGTAAAAAAAATCTTGTCTTTTCAAAGCACACACACACACAAACAGTTTTTTTCACTAGGTTGACTATTTTTATTATTATTATTATTAAATTATGCAGCAAAGGAAAAAAACAAAACTGAAATAACTGTAAATATAAAAGGAGGATGACAGAGGCACTCTGATTTGTAGAGTATTTATTGGTGGTCACAGTTGGTCTGCCCATCCTTCTTTTATCTCTACACAAATCCAAGCCCCTGGTCTGATGAGCACCTGTTTTTGTAAGCCTGGATCTAGTGCAGCATTCCCACACCATGATTTTTGTTAACTTTAAATATGTTTTATAAATGTTAATATTTTAGATTCAGGTTCCTCAAAGTATCCACCCTTTGCTTTGTCGACAGTGCTATAAACCCTTGTTTTTCTCTTCATGATGATGTCCCTGAAATGGTTTTAACTTCACAGCTGTGCTACGACAGGGTCAAGAAATGCTTCAAGTGCAAACTAGGGCAAAGGGTGGTTATTTGAATAAAAATCTACAACAAATTATCTTTTCTTTCCTACATTCCACGTGATGTCTTAAAAGTCTGTCTGTTTAGACAATAGTATATGTGGATCAGAAAGATTGTGTTGCTCTCTGGCTGTAGCTGCTGTGGAGTGGAGTAGCCAGAACCCCACTTTCCCACTTTCCTGGCTTCCGTGGTGAAAGCAGAGTTCCGAGGTGAAACCTTAGCGGCGGGCTGTCCTTTAGGCCCACTGTAGTGCGCTGGCACAGGGACAGTGGCCCTGGCTGTGCCCTGTTGTTCTGCTGTGAACATGGAGGACGGGGCAGTGCCAGTATCTGATGGAGCCAGGTAAGGCCATCGCAGGAGGGTTGGTTACAGAGCGCACTTACAGGAGGAGTGGCTGTGGTGTAGATTACGCGGTGACTGCGTTCATTCAGACCCCCATCAAAAGCTGCCTTTGTTGGGCTGAGTGTGTGAGTGTACAGAGAGGGGGGACACAGCTTTCACACCCCTCTTAGATATTCTCCATGTCTCTGCTGGGGAATCGGCTCTCTGTTCTGTGAGCCGGCTCTGGGAGACCACGCACTACACCAGTCTGGACCCTGTTTTTACTCTGTCTGCCGTTTTATACTATGTAATAACTACGTTTGTCAAGTATTGAAAATCAGATACTAATCGATACTATAACTAGTATCGAAACTAGATACTCATTGAACAAGTATTGATACTAAAATTCACAGGACATAAATGAACCTTTCCTGAAGCTTAAGAATCTTTACATCTTGAGCTGTATCAGAACATGAGCACATAGACGAGTTATGCTAAGAATCACAGGGTCCCTCATGATACGATACGATACACAATACATGGCTCACGATACGACGATACATGGAATAATCAATATATTCCACATGATATTCTGTGATATATTGCTGAACCAAACACATTTGACACCAGTATTTCTTTGTTAAACAATCAGTTGTGTTAATATGAGATACACCTATTTTAATAATTAAATCAGTGAATCTGTCAAATGCATTGCATAAACAATTTTCCTTCCAAAAAAAAAAAAAAAAAAACGCAAAAGAAAAATTGCCGATATATCAATGCAGCAGCCCACGATAATGATACTATGACACTATCAACATAACGCCATATTTCGTGATGGTATCGGAACTGGAATTGAGTCTAGTCCTTAGTATTGAAATCATCCATCCATTTTCTTCCTCTTATCCGGGGCTGGGTCATGGGGCAGCAGTCTACGCAGGGACTCCCAGACATCCCTGAACCCAGACACTTCCTTCAGCTCCTCCGGGGGGACCCCGAGGTGTTTCCAGGCCAGTCGAGAGACAAAGTCCCTCCAGTATGCCCTGCTGCTCCTCTCAACGTGAAGGAGCAGCAGCTCTACTCCGAGCTCCTCCTGTGTGACTGAGCTCCTCACCCTATCCCTAAGGGAGCGCCCAGCCACCCTGCGAAGGAAACACATTTGTGCCACTTATATCCGCAATCTCGTCCTTTCGGTTGTCAAACTCATGACCATAGGTGAGGGTAGGAACATAGATTGGCAGTAAATCGAGAGCTTTGCCTTCCAGCTCAGCTCCCTCTTCACCACAATGGTCTGATACAGCGACCGCATCACTGCATCACAATGTTAGTATTGTGACAACTCTAATGCCCAATAAACTTAGGCTGACAGATCAAAATGATGTTGAATGTATTGAATGTGTGGCCAAATTGAAAGCAAAATAAGGGGAATTGAGCAATGACTGGACTCCATAATATGTTGGACTGTGCAATGATGGGAACTGTGCAAAGAATGGAGTGTGCAATACTGGGAACTGTGTAATGAATGAGTGTACAATATTTTATTGTCTGACCCCCTGTGATCCCAGCTCTTTGGGACAATGGATGGAAATGAGCCTTAGGCTACAATCCAGTGTGTTTACATTCATGCTGTGTCATGTTTGTCCATTAACATGTCATAAATCAGATAAATAAATCTAATAAATAATTGTAGTGGAATTAGTCCCTACTGTCCTGTTACCTTGAGGTGCGTTCAGGTGCATGGTTTCCATCGGACCAATGAAAGCGTAGCGCATGCCCAGTCCCTCTGACATGACCAGGTCCACGTCCTTCACCGAGATCACACCATCCTGCAGCGCAAAGGCACACATCAACAACACATCGCACCCTCCACCTCTCCGTCCCACCTCTCCATCCTATCCCACCTCTCCATCCCATCCCACCTCTCCATCCCACCTCTTCATCCCACCTCTCCATCCCACCTCTTCATCCCACCTCTCCATCCCACCTCTCCATCCTATTCCACCTCTGAGTCCCACCTCTCCATCCCACCTCTCCATCCTATTCCACCTCTGAGTCCCACCTCTTCATCCCACCTCTCCATCCTATTCCACCTCTGAGTCCCACCTCTCTGGGTGAGGGAGGGGGCAGATGGGTGATGGAGGGGGCAGGTAGGTAAGCAAGGCAGGGTTTGGAGGGGGCAGGAAGGCAGACTGGCATGTAGTCCTGCTTTGAGTCCTGGCACAGTCCAGTCTTTGTTGGGGCCCTTGTGTGAGAGTCATTGTGGGGCCAAGCAGGTTCTCAGGCTCTGGGTTTCACACTGGCCCTCGGTCAGCTCCATTCTGTTACATAAAAGCCTGGGCTGTCACGGAGAAGGCCACTGCCCTTTCACTGGCTCAGGACTGCCAGGTACTGCACAATGAGCACGGTCGTCTCCATGAAGTGGACAGAAGTGAATGTCTCCAAGGAACACGTGAAGTCTCATTTGTATCACACATTTAAAACAAGCACAGCTGAACAGTGCTTAACATACAACAGTATAAACCTAACGTGTATGCATGTGCCTGTGGATGTGTGTGTGTGTGTGGCTGTGGATGTGTGTGTGTGTCTGTGTGTGTGTGGATGTTTGTGTGTTTGTATGTGTGTATGTCTGGATGTGTTTGTGTGTGTGTGTGGATGTGTATATGTGAGTGTGGATGCATGTACGTGTGGATATGTGTGCCTGTGGGTGTGTGGATGTGTGTATGTATGCGTGTACCTGTGGATGTGTGTGTGTCTACGTTTGTGTGTGTGGATATATGGATGTGTGTGTGGACATGTGTGTTTGTGTGTGTGTATGCGTGTATCTCTGGATGTGTGTGGATGTTTGTGTGTGTGCAGGTGTGTGCGTGTGTGTGTGAGACTGTGTGTGTGTGTGAGACTGTGTGTGTGTGTGTGAGACTGTGTGTTGTGTGGTTGCATGGGGTAAGGCTGAGCAGAGGCATGTGGGATTGTTTGTAATGATTATAAAGTAGTTTGTGTTAGTTTGGTATGAAAAGGGCTTTCTACGGTTTGATTGACAGATGCAGTCATTAGCCTGGCTGAACCTACACTGAGGTACACGGGCTGATGCTGCTCCAGAAAATGTTTGTGTCCCCAGGAGCATTCTTGTGACCTGTTCTGCTAGCGCAGCTGGGCCTTTCACCGTGGAGTTTACCTTCCGAAGCACTTCACCACAGTAGCTCAGGACTAACCCTCAGAGCCAGGACATGGAAAGACGAATGAAGCACCTTCACTGAGTCATCCGGTCTTATCTCTGAGTCCTGTCCCATGAGCCCTGTGCAATCCAGGAGCAGATTAAGAATAATGATATAAACCCCAAACATGAGGTCCTGGTTGAAGAGTAACAGCCCTAGACCTGAGTGACAGCTGTTCTGGTTGGACCTGTTGACAGAGTAGAAGCAGCCGGCCCCACAGGTTTACAGAGCTGTGTGGAATTTAGCTTTATTACATCTTCTATAAAAGTTCATGCTAAATGTAGGGCAAAAATGTATTGACTCATACAGCCCTCACACACAGCACATGTGCGATGGAAAAGATGCTTTATGTGTGTAAGAGGAGTTTAAATATGACTCAATTTCAAACACCCAATACTGTTCCCTGCTCAGTTCAGTTGAATTCCTTTATTGTCATTGTCATATAAAATAACAATGAAATTACGTTAGAGCATCACACAAACTGCTTAATATTTTAAAAGTGTGTAATAGTATTGAGCCACCACGTAAACATTACTCCTACTCTGTAAACATTAGTATACAGTATTCTGTCAGTAACACAAACACAGCATCTGGACATGATCACTCTCCTTTAGTGGAATGGTGCTGCCAGAGACTCATCTTACACACAGTGTTACAAGATGAATATAGGATTAACAGTTTATAGATGCTCAGTCTTAATCCAAAACCAGACAATAAAATCACACCAAGTCAGACCTGAGCATTGTCCATCTCCGGGGCCACATACGGCCCTTTGGTTGACTCTGTCCGGTCAGTTTAAGCACATTTGAAATTACAAAATAAACCCATTTTGTAAGTTGACCTAATGCATGAAATAAAGTAATGCTTTTATTTTAGAGATGTTTTTTTTTGAATGCCATTTTTTGAAAGGCAACTTCACTTTTTCATTACTTTGTCATAATATAAAGTCTTCCCAGTCTGACCAGCTCGTCAAAACAATGACATTTACTGCTTTATATAAAGAATTTTTATGCAGAATTGAGTTAAGCATTTTGGCCCTCTACAATAATTTCTGTTTCTCATGTGGCCCCATGGAAAAAAATAATTGCTCACCCCTGATCCACGTGATCACAGGCTGCTAGTCCTCCACTGTGCATGAGAGTGTCAAGCCCCATCCCCCTGCGAGCCGGGCCCAGGTCCTAATCGTACCAGTATCCACACTGGAAGGCAGTGCATCCAGCGGTCTGTTTGGGACCCCTAAAACAGCACTGTCACATAGGGCCACTCAAATAGAGCCCCTCACATAGGGCCCCTCACAAACCTGTGAGCACATGCAGTCCCTGAGTTACAGCACTGTGTGAAACTGATAAGAGTAGGAAAGAGAAAGCCTTATCAATAACAGCATTGCAGCTATCAATTATGAATCTGAAAAAAGTGTTTTTAAGATGACTTAAATGTCTCAACACTGGTCTCCTGCTTTGTCCTCCTGTGATGAGGCATCTCTCTACTCCAGTCTGATCCTGAGCACTACGGCTTCGACATCCAGTTCACGTGACAGAGCCCTGGAGACAGCGTGACCATTCTGTCCATGTGAAAGGCTCCAGAGCATCACATGAGCCTCTCCACAGCTTCCACCGTGACACTCCACAGCCTGCACCGTGACTGAGACAGAAAATCACAGTTAGAATGCTCCAGAGCAGTGCTCCTCCTCACAGCGCTCAGAGCTGCAGAGGCTGGGCACTGATGGGGTAGAGGCCTTCATGTGTGAGGGACTCATGTGCACTGTGCGCTACTGTCAGGCCTCAGTAGACCTTTAAGAGATCTGATCAAGAGGTTGCTTCCAAAACCACTTCTAAACCCACTGCTGTGCGTCCACAATGGAATGTGCTCAAAAAGTTAATGACAAACGGCAGAAGTCAGCAAATAAAAAAAGTAAGAGCTGCTATGGCTCTGCTCATCAGCAGACTGAAGCTATTAGAAGAGTTCAGGCCTCTGATGACCCATTCTCACAATGTGCTCATATATCAGCAGGTGTACTGCCAAACCTATATAGAGGCACACCTGTCACATGTGCAGAGGCTCACCTGTCAAATGTGCAGAGGCTCACCTGTCAAATGTGCAGAGGCTCACCTGTCACATGTGCAGAGGCTCACCTGTCACATGTGCAGAGGCTCACCCTTCACATATGAAGAGGCTTACCTGTGCAGAAATGATCTAAAGGTGGACCAAAAAGTGGATAAAATTATCTCTAAATGAGACAAACACACAAACTGAACAGAGTCCAAGTCCCACCTGATGGAGCTTGTGTAGCACCAGAGGTATATGTACCACAGTTTGAGGAACACTGCTCTAGTGTGAAGGGACTGTGTGGGACTGTGAGATCAGATGACAGCCATGTGGTCAGCTGATGGTTTGATTCCAGCGTGGAGGAGGACATTTGAGTGTGACGGCAGAGACAGACACATTGTCTCACGATAGGACACTTTACATGGACACACTGAGGACAGGACCTTGAGAGCTGAAAGTAACACTTCCACCTGGAGAAGTCTGCACACTCCTCTGGATTTTGCAGAATTGCACATGAAAGATAAGGCCAAACACAAAACAATCTTCTCCATTATTCAATGATTTCACAGCAAAATAGGTCTTCTTTTTACACGTTTGTAGGTGTTATAGGAATAGGAAACAAAATACGATTGAGAGTGTTTCTCATGACTGTATAGGTTTATTTATTTATCAATCTTTATTTAAAGAACCTGTGCCTTATTTATAATATTAAAAGTTACATTAAGTCAAGTTAAAAGTTAGATTATGCATTGTTTGGTAAAAGCTGCTGAATACGAAAAAAGATCTATGAGTTTTACATACATTTCTCTGGCTATAACTAATAGAGAATCTACAGACAGGGACATGCAGGGACGTGCAGAGGATGCCGTGTTTCCAGCCATGTTTCCTTGAACAGTGTTTTAGACACATCACCAGAATGTGGATTGTAAACTTCGGGACAATAGAACTCTGTCCTGCCCTCACTGGGACAATCAGACCACAATCTTATCCTGTTGACACCTCAGTATTTCCTTACAATGAAGAGGCAGAATGTCACCATCAGGACTGTGGAAGTGAAGTCAAGAAGAAAAGCCATGGCCTTCAGAACAGTTTTAAGACCACAGACTGCGATATGCTCTGAGGAGACTCAACTTCCTGAGAAAGTTCAGGTCTTTCAATGTGTGCAGCAAGTTACTGGAGATCTTCTCTCAGTCTGTGGAGGCCAGTGCCCTGAACTTCACTGTGTTCTGCTGGAGGAACAGCTCCAGGAAAAGACAAACTGATCTGTAAAGCTGCTCACGTGATCCACTGTGAGCTGGAGACATTTGTCACAATGAGGGACACGAGGACACTGGACAAACTGCTCTCCATCATGGACACTCCTGCTCACCTACTGTACCAGAGGGACAGATAATACTCCCTACAACTGTACAACAACTCACCCACTGCACTATAGAGGGACAGATAATGGATAATGGAGGGATGGAAACTCCAGTAAACAGGACAGAAGTAAATTCCATTGGTAAATAATACAGATGCATTCCCAAAGCCAAAAGTTCAATGTCCGGGGAACAGATACACTCCTTCACAGTGATATGGTCAGGATTACACCACCTCTCGTTCACCAAAACAGCAATCCTGCCACCCTTCTTCTTACCGCTAAGGAGAGTGTCTCTGTCCGCATGCACAGTGTTAAAGCCTGGCACAGATGCACTGGTGTCCAGGAAGTTCATATGAAGCCAAGTCTCCGTGAAAAACACATGATACTGCTGACAGCACACTCCCTATGGGTCCCAACAAGCACACACAGTTCATCCATCTTATTTCCCAATGACCTTACGTTCCCCATCAGGACTGACAGAACCGCAGGCTTGAATTTCCTTCTTCCTCCTTTCCTTCTTTTGCAACATCCTTAGCTCTTCCTCCTCTGTAGTTCCACAGGGCAGCACTGAGGGCTTGGACAGTGAAAGAAGGTGCTCTCTGGAATACACATTAGGCCGTCTGAACTGCAGGGTCAAACGGTCAAGAATAAAGAGACCAGCGAAAAAGAAGAAAAAGAGACAAAAATGCCCAAGAAAAATGGTGAGGAAAATCTTCAGGAGCACTGTACCCTGCTGCCACTTTCCCTTGTGGATCGACTGGCAATTCCAGGTCTTAAATGATCTATCCAGGATTTGTGTGTTAGACATGTGTGAATCATTCGCAAACAAAACTCCATGTTTGTGATGAGGAAACAATAACAATTATAACATAGATAAGAAAATAGTGTAATATGGGCCTGAAAGCAGATGTGGGCGAGGTAGTAGGTCTGACCTGCACCAGCCTCCAGGACTCTGCAATCACGGCCATTTGGATCCTGTTCAGAGCAAAACCATCCAACTCCCGACTCAAACGCACCGCCACCTGGCCCACCTGCAACACAACACACACTCAGCAGGAGCAGACAGGAGCAGACAGGAGCAGACAGGAGCAGGCAGGAGCAGGCAGGAGCAGGCAGGAGAATGCAAGAGGGAGAGGATGAATACACTGTCCATAGCGACACAGTTTGGAGTGTTGTGGCAGTACCTGGCTCATGAGGGCCTGGGCTGTGTCCATCACAGAGGTTGAGGTCAGAGGGTGAGGGACCAGCTCCACCAGCCTCACCAGGTATGGAGGGTTAACCTGGAACAAACAGAACAAACATGTTCATTCCACTCATGTCAGCCTCTTCTCACAAGTATGACATCACACTGGGTGTGTTCTACATGTATGTTTATGGTGGAATGTTCATGGTGACACAATACATTAGCAAATACTGTCAAAAAAAAGATTCAAGAACAGCCTGTGATCAATATGAGCATTCATGGTATGAGCATCATTGACTAACTGAAAACCTGTTGTAGTTCCAGCTACGTTAGATGTTTGAGATTGTGTTAAGATAAAACTCAGATTAAAGTCTAAAAGCCCCAGACAGAGCAGAGCCTACAGTTAGCATCACACCTCCAGGGAATGTTGATGACATCAGCTGCAAATTATCAAGACATTTTAGTTCATTAATAAGTTTAATGCTTCTGATTGACATGTGTGTAGAACTATTTCAGAATGATTTGTACATCTACACACAGACTCTGAAATGAGCCAAACTCTGGGATTTCTGTGTCACAAAGTGGGCTTAAATAAACTTGACTCAGAGAGCAACTGATCTGTTGTTGAGAAGGGCAAATAATACATCAGAAATATCGTAAATGCTGCCTCATGTCCAAGCAGACCTATTATGCTTATGTCTGCTATAGAGTTATATATAAAAAAGACCTTTGTGGATCATTCTGTTTGTACATAAAAATATATAAATGGCAATATTCATCTAAAACTACTCAAACATACATGATGGTTAAAAGTTGATTTGAAAAGGTGATTTTGCAGAAAAGGTCTGATTTAACAAATAGAACATTTATATCAGTTCCAGAATGTGTAAGTAACACATGTCACTTCTTGAACCTACAGTATTTGAGGTTTTCAAATATACCAAGGCAACAGTAAAATAAATAGTGGGTATAAGTAAGACATGATCGGGTAGTGTCCTGTCAGTGTGAAGACAAACCGGGTGAGCCACCAGGCAGCGGCTCTGCTGCTGCACTTTGGAGAAGACCAGGCTAGGCATCAGACAGGAAGTGGAGCTGCTGAGGATGACATCACTTCCTACAAGGCCTTCAACGTCCAGGAAGACCTTCTGTTTGACCTCCAGGTCCTCAAACACACACTCCTACACAGAGAGAGAGGCGTCAGTGATCCAGCAGGAAAAGTATGCAAGGGCACTCTCAGCCCATAATAAAAGCCAATCTAAAAAGTCAATCATTTGTGGCTCTGGAGCACAGTGTCATCACACAGAAACCAGGTGGTGATGTAGTGGAGTCTTCATCATGAAGATAACTGACAGAAGAATAAGGGTTTGCATTCGACAGAGCAAAGGGTGGATACTCTGAGGATTTGTATATAAAATAAAATTAAAAAATTTGCATATATCTTTGATGTCTTCTGTAAATAAAATGTAGAATGTAAACCAAAAAAACATTAAATGCGAGGAATGTGTCCAAACGTTTGACTGGTAGTGAACTACAGATTACATTATTTTGAAAAAACACTGGAATTTAAAGGAAGTGTAGGTAAGATTTAGGTTTTTATATTGACCATGAACATGATGTCTGTACTAATCAAATACAGCTTCATTCTTAATTACAAAAACACTGGACATGATATCACATTTATTCAGCATTTTGGTTCTCAAGACAATTATCCAATCAGAAAGCAAAATGAGCTTCACAAGTCTCTCATTGCTAGATTCAATGGTCACTGTCTACCAGTGCTAGTGCAGCCTCTGCAGCTCAAGGAGGGAATTATGAAGGTTCTGAGCTTCACATGAGGCCTGGTCTGTCCATATACTGAGAATGAGAAACACTTGGTGTAACTGACGATAATGTCAGTATATTTGTTTTTATAGTAATAAGTGAAAAGGTTATTATTTTATTTGTTCAAGTATTGAGAGGGGTCATAATATTGCAGTTATTGTTTTTGTATTTTATTTGTGAATATATTTGCCTTTTTTAGTTGTGTGACCTTTGCCTTACCCCCGGAAGTAGAAAAGAGAAAAATAGTAGCGCGAAAAAGAGAGAAGGGGACAAAAGAGAGAAAACAGAGAGAGGTGTAAAGAAAAGGGACATCAAGATAAAAATATGCTGTTTTACTACTGCTGGTAACGTAAAGGCGAACACGGTAAATATAGTTTCTATTGTGTATTTATTTAAGGGTGTTTATGAAAAGTTAAGTTATTTTTTGTCTGTTTTGTTTTAGTTTTCACGGTGTATTGGTGTGTTAATGAAGAGTGCTGAAAATAAATACCGACACACAATCATCAGTATGAAGCGTGAACTTCTTTCTCGCTAAGAAAACCAGGGTAGTTACAGTGAAAACGTGACCTGTTTCATCGCACGTGGCTGTTGGCTGCGCTTCCCCATGCATCCAGACGGCGGCGCCAGAGACCGTGATTTGTCTTCAATCTGCGGCAAACCCGCGCATGTTGACTGCGGGAGCAAGTTCACTAAGCGAAATCCTTAAGTCAGATGCAACCACAGTGCCAGTCTCAACCACTGATGAAAGTAAGTTAAAGAAATTCAAAGGACACAGATAAAGAAAAGCACTACAAAACAAGAAACTAAAGCAAATAAATGCAAAATGACCTCACCAGAAAGTAAATCATCTGAAAGTGAAGAGGATGTTCAGACTGAATATAAAGTAAATGCTAAAAAGAAAGAATGTGCTGAACTAGATAAAGATGAGACAAAAACAAGAAAATCCTCTCGTGAGAGACGATTTACTCTAAAAATGCAAGAATTAAGGGAGCAAGAGCTCGCTCAAAAAGAAAAGAGGTTCGCTGCAGTGTATGAAAAATGGAAATCTAGAGTAAGAGACATTCGGACAATATTAAAAGAAGCATGCTCAGAAAAGGATCTGTATAACATGATGGATGAAGCTGAAAAAATTGACATGGAACTGAAAGAGCTATATGATAGTTTAAGAAGGAATGCAGCTCCAAGTCAAGAAATCAGAAGGAAAATAGATGCATGCTCAGCTGTTACATGTGATTTGCTGCGGTTAATGAGAGTCAGACTAACTGAAGAAGAGGGAGAGTTTGATGTTGTAGCAGAGAAGGCAAAGTTACGTGCACTTCTTGACAATGACTATGCCAGATCTATATATGGGTCTACAGCCACCAGAGTGTCTGCACGTGACTGCCATTCTGAACATCCCTCAGAGTCGCCCAGCATCTCACACAAAAGAGCAGAAATTGCTGCAGAGTTGGCTGCAAAGCAAGCTGAAAGTGACATGGAAGAAGCCATAGAAGCGCAACGTCAAGAACTGAGAAAGCTTGAAAAACAAAAAGAGATAGTGAGAATGCAGGCTAAGTTGAGGGTGTACACTGAAGAAGAGATGAAAGTGAAAGAAGAGAGATGTAGCTCGGTACGTAGCAAACGCAGTACTATTCTAACATCTCATACTGAACATGTAGATCAGCCAGCCACACAAAATGAAGCATTTATGCAGGCTTTACATGAGTCAGTTGCTCTCAATAGACTTCCTGCTCCAGAGCCTACTGTATTTTCAGGTGACCCTCTCAAGTTTATAGAGTGGAGCACAAGCTTTAAAGCTCTGATAGAAAGGCGGTGTTCAAATCCTGCAGACAGATTATTTTATCTGCAAAAGTACATAGCAGGAGAGGCTAAATCTACTCTAGAAGGCAGTTTCTACAGAAAAGATGAGGAAGCTTATCAACAGGCATGGGATAGGCTGAATTCTAGATATGGGCATTCATTTGTAGTGCAGAGAGCCTTTAGAGAGAAACTTAACAAGTGGCCAAAGATAGGTGGCAAGGAATATCTTAAGCTGAGAGAGTTTAGTGATTTTCTTCAAACATGCAGTCATGCTATGCCCCACATTAAAGGTTTACAAGTTTTAAATGACTGCGAGGAAAACCAGAAGATGCTGACTAAACTCCCAGACTGGATCACGTCAAGGTGGAATCGTAATGTCACTGAGCAGCTGGACAAAGGCAAGGACTATCCAAGTTTCTATGAGTTTGCTTTCTTCATCTCTAAGGAGGCACGCATTGCTTGTAACCCTGTGTCATCGTTACACGCTCTAAAACCACCTGCAGATATTCCAACAAGAGAAACAAAACGCACAAAAGCAAATGCCTTTGTCACCAATGTGAAAGCCTCAGAAACATCCAGCCCTGCATCCAAGTCCAAGGAACAAAGAAAAGAGACTTTACACCACAAAACTCAAATGCAAGCAAATGCATGTGCTGTGGAGAGGACCACTCCATACACAAGTGACAAAGGCTCACAGAAATGACTGCAGATAACAAGAAAAAATATGTTCAGGACAACAAACTGTGCTTTGCTTGTTTGAGAAAGGGCCACAACTCCAAAGACTGTAAAAACAGAGCAATGTGTGGCATATGCAAAAAGAGCCATCCAACTCCACTACATGAGGACCGCTCATCAGCAGACAAGCCCCCTGCAGAAAGCACAGTTAGTGAAACTACCACCTCTCTCTCATGCTCTGTGGGAGGAGGTGAGAATGGCAGCACATCAATGATTGTGCCTGTGTGGATTTCATCAATTCAGGCTCCTGATAATGAAACTTTGGTATACGCTCTATTGGACACTCAAAGTACTCACACCTTTGTTGATCAGGAGGTGTGTGAAAAGCTACAGGTTGCTACAGAGCCTGTAAAACTAAAACTTGCCACTATGGTCAAAAGAGACTCTATTGTGAAAAGCCAAAGAGTACAAGGACTTAAGATCAGAGGGTTTTACTCAAATATTAGCATTGAGTTACCCCCAGCTTACACCAGAGACTTCATACCCCTTGAGCGTGCTCATATCCCTACTCGTCAAACAGCAAGCAAATGGCAACACCTTGCCAACTTAGCTCAAAAGATGCCCCCTTTAATGGACTGTGCTGTGGGACTTTTGATAGGGTACGATTGCTCCAGAGCCCTAGCCCCCAGAGAGGTCATCGTTGGTGGTGACAGTGAGCCCTACGCCGTTAGGACAGATCTGGGTTGGAGCATTGTAGGAGGGGCACCCCAGCTTGCAAATGCTAGCAATGTAACTGGTTTATGTCACAGAGTGTCTGTTAAAGAGGTTCCCCCTGTAACCCCCTCAGCCATTATTAAAGTACTTGAGTCAGATTTTGCAGACACCAAACAGAGTAGCAGTGACATATCCCAAGAGGATATTCAGTTCCTTCAGATGCTAAATGACAAAATCAAACAAAATGAGCACGGACACCTTGAAATGCCCCTGCCCTTTAAAGCACGTCCACAGCTCCCAAATAACAAAACTTTAGCCTTGATTCGCTTAAAGCAGCTAAAAAGGAAGCTGGACAGAGACTCAAAGTTCAAATCTGACTACATAAAGTTCATGGAAGGAGTTCTAAGAGATGGTGATGCAGAAAAGGCAAAGTCACAACCAGTTCAAGGAAACGTCTGGTATATACCGCATCAAGGAGTTTATCACCCCCGCAAGCCGGACAAAATCAGGGTGGTATTCGACGGCTCAGCAAAGTTTGAAGGAACGGCACTAAATGACCACTTACTAACAGGACCTGATCTTACAAATGGCCTCACCGGAGTACTTTGCCGTTTTCGTAAGCACAACATTGCAGTCATGTGTGATGTTGAAAAGATGTTTCATAGGTTCCACGTTAGTCCAGAGGACAGAGACTATTTACGGTTCCTTTGGTGGGACAATGGGGACACAAACTCAGAGCCCACTGAGTACCGAATGAAAGTACATTTGTTCGGTGCATCTTCATCCCCTGGTTGTGCCAATTTTGGCATGAAGCATCTGGCCAGTGAAAATGAGAGAGACTACCCATTGGCTGCTAACTTTGTCAAAAAACATTTTTATGTGGATGACGGCCTTACAAGTGTAGAGTCAGTTGAGGAAGCAGTCAAACTTGTAAAAGAGTCACAAGCTTTATGTTCAAAGGGAAAACTGCATCTTCACAAGTTTTTGTCAAACAATAGAGAGGTCCTAGACTCGATTGATCCTGCAGAGAGAGCTGTGGAGATAAAAGCTGTTAATCTCAACTACAGTAACCTCCCAGTGCAAAGAGTGCTAGGTATAAGATGGGACATTGAAAGTGACAACCTTTTCTTTCAGGTAGCACTTGATGACAAACCAGTGACTAGGAGGGGTATTTTGTCTGTTGTAGCTTCACTGTATGACCCCTTAGGGTTCCTAGCCCCCTTTATTCTAGAGGGAAAGAGAGTGTTACAGGAGATGTGTCAAAAGGGCATTGGGTGGGATGATCCTCTACCTTCCGAGCTAAAGCTAAGGTGGGAGGGGTGGATGAATGACTTAGAAAATCTTAAGTTTATTCAGATTCCCCGGTGTTTTAAGCCTGTGAATTTTGGTAAAGTCCTGACAGTTGAGTTTCACCACTTCTCTGATGCGAGTAGTCAAGGCTATGGTCAGTGTTCTTATATCAGATTAGTGGGTGAACAGAAAGTACACTGTGTATTAGTCATAGGCAAAGCCAGAGTTGCACCAACCAAAATAGTCACAATCCCAAGGTTGGAACTAACTGCTGCCGTAACGTCCGCTGCTGTTAGTTGCATGTTGAAAAGAGAACTTGAGCTCAAAGTTGACAGAGAGTACTTTTGGACAGATTCTAGAGTAGTACTCGGTTATATCAACAATGAGGCTAAAAGATTTCATGTTTTTGTGGCAAATCGTGTTCAAAGAATCCGAGAAACTACAAACCCAGAACAATGGCATTATATTGACACAAGCGAAAACCCAGCCGATCATGCCTCGAGAGGCCTAAAAGTATCAGACCTTATCCACTCAAACTGGTTCACTGGTCCCAGGTTTCTTTGGGACAAAGACATTGTGACAGAACAGAGCACACCACCAGAGCTCATGGTGGGAGATCCTGAAATAAAAACAATCCAAGTACTGAAAACTGAGTCAACTCAACAAAGTGACATCAAGGACCATTTGGCAAGGTTCTCAAACTGGAATACTGCAGTTAATGTTATTGCTCGCATTAAACGAATGGCAAAGAGGATTAAAACAACGGACCCTCCAAATGTGGAGGAAAGACAACAAGCCATGTTAACACTGGTCGGTCTTGCACAGAAAGATGCTTATGCAAAGGACATAAACAAACTGAATCAGTCTCAAAGGTTGCCCCGTAACCACAGACTCTTTGAATTAGACCCATTCCTTAAAAATGGCATAATGAGATTAGGAGGAAGGTTAAGAAAGGCCTCAACAGGTTTTGAAGTGAGACATCCTGTAATCCTACCTAAAGACTGTTTTATTACTCGTCTCATTATTGCACATTATCATGACAAGATCCAGCACCAAGGCAGAGGACAAACTTTAAATGAGATTAGAGCAAATGGCTACTGGATTGTTGGTGGAAGTAAAGCAGTAGCTAAGTACATCAGGCAGTGTGTGTGGTGTAAGAGAGCCCGTGCACCACCTGAGCAACAGAGAATGGCAGATCTACCTTTTGACCGCATCGATCCTTCGCCACCTTTCACCTATTGTGGCATGGACTGCTTTGGTCCCTTCAATACCAGACAGGGTCGTAAAGTTTATAAACGGTACGGTCTTTTGTTCACTTGTTTATGTTGTAGAGCAATCCATGTTGAAATGCTTGAGGATATGACAACCGCATTTATCAATGCTTTAAGATGTTTTATAGCGATCCGTGGGCCTGTCAGACAGATCAGGTCAGACCAGGGAACTAATTTCATGGGTGCAAAAAATGAACTGGAAAAAGCTTTAAGTGAAATGGACAATGACAGAGTGAAATCTTATCTGGCAGAAAAGCAATGTGACTTTCTTATGAATGCACCAAGCTCAAGCCATGCAGGAGGAGCATGGGAGCGTCAGATTAGGACAGTTAGAAGTGTGCTGTGTAAAGTTCTTGCACAAGCTGTTGATAGACTGGATGATGCGTCCTTAAGAACGTTTCTGTATGAAGCAATGTATGTTGTAAACAGCCGTCCACTAACTGTTGATAGCATAAGTGATCCCAAGAGTTTAGAGCCTATAACACCAAACCATCTAATCACCATGAAAGGTTCTGTTCCACTTCCCCCTCCAGGTGACTTTGTACAGGAAGATTTGTATGCTAAAAAGCGCTGGAGAAGAGTCCAGTACCTGTCAGAGCAGTTTTGGCACAGGTGGAGGAAAGAGTATCTTGCTAACATTACTCTGAGGCAGTGTTGGCACACCCCTAAATGTAACATGAGGGTTGGTGATGTTGTAATAGTCAAAGATGAGAACACCCCTCGTAATGAATGGACACTTGCTAAGGTTATTAAGGTACATGAGGGTGATGATGGACTGGTGAGGAAGGTGACATTACAAGTCGGAGACAGGAAACTGGGAAAGAAGGGAGAACGCTTACATAAGCCTTCTATTATTGATAGACCTATTCAGAAGTTGGTTCTTCTTGTTGAAAGTTCTTAAAAGGGTACTGATTGTTGTACATTTCTACATTCAAATTTTCATTGGAAATTACCTTGATGTGTTTTATGAAGAGTATATTGTGTAACATCTTCATTGTTATCAAGGGTAATTTGGTGGGAGTGTAACTGACGATAATGTCAGTATATTTGTTTTTATAGTAATAAGTGAAAAGGTTATTATTTTATTTGTTCAAGTATTGAGAGGGGTCATAATATTGCAGTTATTGTTTTTGTATTTTATTTGTGAATATATTTGCCTTTTTTAGTTGTGTGACCTTTGCCTTACCCCCGGAAGTAGAAAAGAGAAAATAGTAGCGCGAAAAAGAGAGAAGGGGACAAAAGAGAGAAAACAGAGAGAGGTGTAAAGAAAAGGGACATCAAGATAAAAATATGCTGTTTTACTACTGCTGGTAACGTAAAGGCGAACACGGTAAATATAGTTTCTATTGTGTATTTATTTAAGGGTGTTTATGAAAAGTTAAGTTATTTTTTGTCTGTTTTGTTTTAGTTTTCACAGTGTATTGGTGTGTTAATGAAGAGTGCTGAAAATAAATACCGACACACAATCATCAGTATGAAGCGTGAACTTCTTTCTCGCTAAGAAAACCAGGGTAGTTACACTTGGGATGTGCTCTCCTTATGTGCAGGTCTGCAGTTGTGACTATAGTATGTTTTTAACTGTAAGAGCATGAGTTTCAGTTCAGTTACAGTTTCTAGTTTCTTTAACAAATGATAGAACATGTGCCCACGAGTCGAAAACAACATTAATAAAAGTCTTAAAATGGTTCGAGGGAGAGATCTCCATTATACATTTGAAGATGACACATGGTACATACATGAGAGGGGTCTGGGTTACATTTATTCTATACAAAATGTTTATATAATTAGATCATCATGACTTAACGTTAAAGGCCCATGTATATGAGCGATATATACTTTATACTTTATTAGCAGCTTTTGAGGTCAATGTAAGTCCACTGTGTACTGTCTGCATAATTATTAATCTATTTATTCTCTGATAATCAGGAAGTGAGTGGTTAGCATCTAGCTGCATTTAGCTTCACCATCACAGCAAAACTCTGCACTGGTCTCCGAGAGTTGTGAAAAGTGCTTATAAACTCATCGTGGTGAATAACTGGGATGCTTGTAAGGCAAGTGTGGAATCACTTTGAACCACAGCAAACTGTTTAAAATGAGGCAGCTCTGTTTTTCATGGTTTTAAGACAGAAATACTCCTCCTTGAACCGTCACCTTATCGTGGTGGAGGGGTTTGAGTGCCCGAATAATCCTGGGGGCTATGTTGTTGGGGGCTTCATGCCCCTGGTAGGGTCACCCAAGGCAAACAGGTCCTGGGGGACGGGTCAGACGAAGAACGGTTCAGAAGCCCCACATGATGAGTTCTAATCAGAGGCCAGTTACGTCGCCCGGAATGGTGTCACCGGGGCCCCACCCTGGAGCCAGGCCTGGGGTGGGTGCTCGAAGGCGAGCGTCTGGTGGCCCGGCCTTTCCCCATGGGGCCCGGCCGGGCACAGCCCGAACGAGCGACGTGGGGCCGCCCTTCCGTGGGCCCACCACCTGCGGAAGGAGCCATATGGGGCTGGTGCGGAGAGATCTGGGCGGCAGTCGAAAGCGGGGGCCTCGGCGACCGGATCTCCGGACATGGAGACTAGCTCTGGGGACATGGAATGTCACCTCGCTGGGGGGGAAGGAGCCTGAGCTTGTGCGGGAGGTTGAGCGTTACCGACTAGATATAGTCGGCCTCACCTCCACGCACAGTTTGGGCTCAGGAACCCAACTCCTTGAGAGGGGCTGGACTCTCCATTTCTCTGGCGTTGGCCGCGGGGAGCGGCGGCGGGCTGGTGTGGGCTCATTGCCCCACAGCTCAGCCGCCGTGTGTTGGAGTTCACCCCGGTGAACGAGAGGGTCGCGTCCCTGCGCCTTCGGGTCGGGGACAGGTCTCTCACTGTGGTGTCGGCCTACGGGCCGAACAGCAGTGCTGAGTACCCGGCCTTCTTGGAGTCCTTGGGAGGGGTACTAGACAGTGCACCGACCGGGGACTCCGTTGTTCTACTGCGGGACTTCAACGCCCACGTGGGCAACGACAGTGACACTTGGAGAGGGGTGATTGGGAGGAACGACCTCCCTGATCTGAACCCGAGCGGTGTTTTGTTATTGGACTTCTGTGCTAGTCACGGTTTGTCCATAACGAACAGTGTTGGGAGTAACGCGTTATAAAAGTAACGAATTACAGTAATGCATTACTTTTTGCTGTAACGCAGTAATGTAAGGCATTACAGGGGGAAAAATAGTAATATTTTACTCGGTACAAATGTGAGTAACGCGCGTTACAGTGTTTTTTAACCTGGATTGAAGTGGTGGGTTTTTCTTCATACAAATTCGCTAAAATCACCTCGATATCAGCAGCGGTGAAACGCCGGAGATGCGCCCTCATAGACCTTCAGGTAACCGCGGGCGAAAGGACTGACAAAGAACTCCACGCTGTTTAGACCTGGTTTAGACCTGGGTCAGTTCTGGTTTAGACCTGGTTTAGACCTGGGTCAGTTCTGGTTTAGACCTGGGTCAGTTCTGGTTT
The DNA here is from genome assembly GCF_026225935.1 of Boleophthalmus pectinirostris. Taxonomy (NCBI): domain Eukaryota; kingdom Metazoa; phylum Chordata; class Actinopteri; order Gobiiformes; family Gobiidae; genus Boleophthalmus; species Boleophthalmus pectinirostris. The sequence continues at coordinate 39,889,847 of NW_026570970.1, read as the reverse complement.
AGACCTGGTTTAGACCTGGGTCAGTTTTGGTTTAGACCTGGTTTAGACCTGGGTCAGTTCTGGTTTAGACCTGGTTTACACTCGTCCCTCCCTCTATCGCAGTTCACTTTTCGCTGTCTCGCAGATTTTTTATTTTTTTTATTTATTTTTTTTGTGCAATTTTGCATGCCCTGTTTTTTTTTTTTTTTTACATTGTATGAATGTGTATTGCGTTCCTCCCGCTGCGTCCTGACTGGTCAAGGGACTCCTGTCTCCTGTACAGTACAGTACAGAATGTGTTCAGCTGCCAAATTTAAATACATGTTCAATCTCTAGCAGTGTGATTCTGAAGTGCTGTACGGTTGCAAGTTTTCTCCCCGACGAAATCCACAACGTCGACGAAATGTTCTGCACCGACAAAGGCTCCTGCGCTCGCACCCAAAAGGCAGAGGAAGATGCAAACCATCACACAAAAAGTTGGACTTCTGGACACGCTGAAGGAAGGTAGAAGTTACGCTCTGTAACAGAATCTTGCACCGGCTCGGGTACCTGCAAATAGTTGCTGAAATCAGGGCCGCGAGCCCGAGCAGCAGGGTGACAGCCGCTCTTACCTCCGTGAGATGCGGAGCAGAGCCGCTCCTTTCTCCTGCGGTCTCCTTCGAGCCCTTCCCTACAGTGAGTCCTGTTTTAGTCCTAGTTCACTTCTGGTTTAGTCCTGGTTCAGCTCTGGTTTAGTCCTGGTTTAGACCTGGTTTAGTCCTGGTTTAGTCCTGGTTCAGTCCATATACAGCGCAAAAGTTATTTTGGTGAGAGTAACTTAAAGTAATGCAATAGTAATGTAATGCCTTACATTTTAAATGCAGTAATATTGTAATGTAACAAATTACTTTGAAATGACAGTAATAGGTAATAAATAACGCATTACAGTTTCAAAGTAACTTGCCCAACAGTGATAACGAACACCATGTTCGAGCACAAGGTCCATAAGTGCACGTGGCACCAGGACACCCTAGGCCGGAGGTCGATGATTGACTTTGTAGTCGTGTCATCTGACCTCCGGCCTCCGGAGTGTCTTGGACACTCGGGTGAAGAGAGGGGCTGAGCTGTCAACTGATCACCACCTGGTTGTGAGTTGGGTTCGCTGGTGGAGGAGGAAGCCGGAAAGACCTGGCAGGCCCAAGCGTGTAGTGAGGGTCTGCTGGGAACGTCTGGCAGAGCCCTCTGTCAGAGGGACTTTCAACTCGCACCTCCGGGAGGACTTCTCCCGGATTCCGGGGGAGTCTGGGGACATGGAGTCCGAGTGGGCTTCATTCTCGACCTCTATTGTCGATGCGGCTGCTCGGAGCTGTGGGCGTAAGGTCTGTGGTGCCTGTCAATCCCCGAACCCGGTTTTGGACACCGGAAGTAAGAGTTGCCGTCAAGCTGAAGAAGGAGTCCTATCGGGCCTTGCTGGCTCGTGGGACTCCTGAGGCAGCCGATGGGTACCGGCGGGCCAAGCGTGCTGCAGCTCGTGTGGTTGCGGAGGCAAAAACTCGGAGCTGGGAGGAGTTCGGGGAGGCCATGGAGAAGGACTATCGGATGGCCTCAAAGAGATTCTGGCAAACCGTCCAGCGCCTCAGAAGGGGGAAGCAGTCCTTCACCAACACTGGGAGAGCTGTTGACCTCAACTGGGGACGTTGTCCGGCGGTGGAAGGAATACTTTGAGGATCTCCTCAATCCCACCGTCACGTCTTCCGAGGAGGAGGCCGAGGCTGGGGACTCAGAGGCGGACTCATCCATCACCCTGGCTGAAGTCACTGAGGTGGTTGGAAAGCTCCTTGGTGGCAAGGCTCCGGGGTTGGACGAGATCCGTCCTGAGTACCTTAAGTCTCTGGATGTTGCAGGGCTGTCTTGGCTGACATGCCTCTTCAACGTCACGTGGCGGTCGGGGACAGTACCTCTGGACTGGCAAACCGGGTGGTGGTCCCTCTGTATAAGAAGGGGGACCGGAGGGTGTGCTCCAACTACAGGGGAATCACACTCCTCATCCTTCCCGGTAAGGTCTATGCCAGGGTACTGGAGAGGAGAATCCGCCCGATAGTCGAACCTCGGATTCAGGAGGAGCAGTGTGGACAGTTGTGGTGAAGAGGGAGCTGAGCTCCTACTCTCACCTATGGTCATGTGCTCTGGGTAGTGACCGAAAGGACAAGATCGCGGATACAAGCGCTCGAAATGAGTTTCCTTCGCAGGGTGAGGAGCTCAGTCACACGGGAGGAGCTCAGAGTAGAGCCGCTGCTCCTCCACGTCGAGAGGAGCCAGCTGAGGTGGCTCGGGCATCTGTTCCAGATGCCTCCTGGGCGCCTCCCTCGGGAGGTGTTCCGGGCATGTCCCACCGGGAGGAGGCCCCGGGGAAGACCCAGGACACGCTGGAGGGACTATGTCTCTCGGCTGGCCTGGGAACGCCCCGGGGTTCCCCCGGAGGGGCTGGAGGACGTGTCTGGGGTGAAGGAAGTCTGGGAGTCCCTGCTTAGACTGCTGCCCCCACGACCCGGCCCCGGATAAGCGGACGAAAATGGATGGATGGATGGAAGACAGAAATAATCAGGTAGAGAGACTTTAGGTAATACTTTGTGACTGTGGTTAAGGTTAAGATCAGGAAATGGACGAGGAAAGGAACAAATGAATATACTGAGCCCGCAAAGTGTGTAAAACATGTACTAGTAGAAGTACTAGTATGTGGCTGTTTGAGTCTGCTCTCCAGCCTGAACCCCTCCATCACCTTTAACCTGAATACTGACATTGTGTCCTTGGGCAGACACTCCCTCCGCCTTGGCCCCAGTGTGTGTACACAAGGTAACATATTGTTTGTTATTTACAACCCTGCTCCAAACCAAAGCCAGACTGTTATAAGTGCATCATCTGTCCTGCCCATCTGTCCTTTGTCCTACCCCTCTGTCCTTTGTCCTGCCCCTCTGTCCTTTGTCCTGCCCCTCTGTCCTGCCCATCTGTCCTTTGTCCTGCCCTTCTGTCCTCTGTCCTGCCCATCTGTCCTCTGTCCTGCCCATCTGTCCTCTGTCCTGCCCTTCTGTCCTCTGTCCTGCCCATCTGTCCTCTGTCCTGCCTATCTGTCCTTTGTCCTGCCCCTCTGTCCTGCCCATCTGTCCTTTGTCCTGCCCCTCTGTCCTCTGTCCTGCCCCTCTGTCCTTTGTCCTGCCACTCTGTCCTTTGTCCTGCCCCTCTGTTCTCTGTCTTGGCCCTCTGTTCTCTGTCTTGCCCCTCTGTCCTGCCCCTCTGTTCTGTCCCTCTGTTCTCTGTCTTGCCCCTCTGTCCTCTGTCCTGCCCCTCTGTCCTGTCCCTCTGTTCTCTAGCCTGCCGCTCAGTCTTTTGTCCTGCCCCTCTGTCCTTTGTCCTGCCCCTCTGTCCTCTGTCCTGCCCCTCTGTCCTTTGTCCTGCCCCTCTGTCCTTTGTCCTGCCCCTCTGTCCTTTGTCCTGCCCCTCTGTCCTGCCCCTCTGTTCTCTGTCTTGCCCCTCTGTCCTCTGTCCTGCCCCTCTGTTCTGTCCCTCTGTTCTCTGTCTTGCCCCTCTGTCCTCTGTCCTGCCCCTCTGTCCTGTCCCTCTGTTCTCTAGCCTGCCGCTCTGTCTTTTGTCCTGCCCCTCTGTCCTTTGTCCTGTCCCTCTGTTCTCTGGCCTGCCGCTCAGTCTTTTGTCCTGCCCCTCTGTCCTTTGTCCTGTCCCTCTGTTCTCTGGCCTGCCGCTCAGTCTTTTGTCCTGTCCCTCTGTCCTTTGTCCTGTCCCTCTGTCCTCTGTCTTGTCCTGTGTCTTTTTCCTTCTAAATGTCATTCTAATGTTATAAACCTGCACTTTAAATCGCAGCACTAGTGTCGTGTAAATATAACGGCGTACCTCTACTGTAACTGTACGTGCCTTGGTCACCTCAGATCCTCTTCTCTGGACATTTGTATCTAGTACTTGCCAATTGCACTCTGGAAGACAACTGCATTTCACTGTTACACTGTACTTAAGTGCTATGACAATAAAGCTGAATCTGAATAAAGTGTCATAAACACATATACACAAGACATATTCCTCATTTTTGGACAGGAGAGATTTATTGTAAAAATGTGACACCTGTTCCCTTTGGTATAGAAAATGTTCTATTTAAGATATAACATAATAACATACCATATTACTGAAGCCATCTGAAGTGTGATTTTGTGTCCCTAAAAGTGTGTGATAAAGGCCAAAGCTTTGTCTGAGAGGTGCATGTGTCAGGTGAGCCACCTTTTTACAGGATTTTTTTACATTACCATGCCACTTTAACAAACCCACATTATTTTGACATTGTATTTGTGGACATCCAAACTTAGGTTTAGCAATGCTGTGACAAAACACGCTAGTTTTGACACCAGGCTTCAAGTCCCCATGGAGAGACAGGATACAGTGTGAGAAGTGTGAGAGGTCTAGTGCTGCAAGGATCTTCTGCTCTCCTGCAGCTTGGAAAAGGTCCATGAATAATAGAAGCTTGCACTGTGCTCTGCCTCCTGCGCTCATCGTCACATCATTATGCACACACACATGGATGAGGAACAACTCTGGTCTGAGGAACAAGGAGCAGGACCTGTGACGGTGGGTTTATCCACGTTGACCTAAAACATGCACAAAGCTCACCTAAATCCTCCAGGCCAAAACCTACTTTGGACATGCCCCACTAAAGCGCACTAAAAGGTTCTCCCCGTGAAATTGAAAAATGTATTCATTTTGAAACAGGAGTGGTCAACTGTACCACAAGTTGAGATGTTTCTGTTAACCCACTTAGCCTTATTAAGATAGGACTCTAGTAATCTCGTGTATGACTGTTGCAGTTGTGAGATTAGTCGTAGATTAAAGAAGTGATTGTTTTTACTGTGATCAAGGGATCGTGGAAAAGTGTGAGGACTGGTCTTTCAGCTCACAGTGCACAAACTGCTCCTCTCACACCTTCAGTTGTTCATTTGTCCAGTGTGAGCAGATTACAGCAGACTCCTCGAAATCAGGACACTTAAGTCCTTTCCCAAACCAGTCCTCCTCCTCTCCCTCACCCCTCACACTCCTGTGGCTGTGAAGTCCCCTTTGGGGGTCCCTTCATCATCTTGTACAACACTCTGCTTTTACGTGCACTTCACTCACTCCAGCTTCTTCTGGAGTTTAATGAGGGGCGGCACATTCAGTGGTGTATTATAACTCCATCTTCTGTCTAGTTTCAGTATGTGTGCTGTGAACATATTTTGACAGTGTTAAAATATAAAGTCTCTTGAATATTCTGTTTCACACTGTCAGTTAGCCTACTGCAGGGGTCTCCAACCTTTTTCCTCCGGTAAGCTACTTTTACAAAATGAAAACGTCAGAAAGCTACTAGTCTTAGCGGTCACAAGAAATTTAGTATATATAAGAGGAACAGCAAGCTTTAGATGAGGTACAGTTAGATACCTAAACCATTATCCACTTAGAAGTGTTCAAAGTCAGGCATCAAAATAATTAAATGCCTTTTACCACTGTACATGTATCAATCAAATTTTACTTATTCATCACAATCTGTGTAAGTCAGAAATCCCTTGGCAAGTGACTTAGAAGAGGGTGGAGAGCTACTGGTAGCTCCTGAGCTACAGGTTGGAGACCTCTGGCCTACTGTAAAACTCTCTCTCAGCATATTGTCCAAATTTTCACCAATGAGGCACAACTGTCGCTAAAATTAAGTTTTATAATCATTAATTTTCATGCTATGTCTTAAGAAGATGCTTGCTTGATGAGTGTTCATGGTACAGATCCTTGTCAGCCATATTTCATCATCTTACCAGTGAGCAAAAAAATGTAAAAATGTGATTACCACTTCAAACCTTTCCAATTCCAAATAAATGCACTTTTCATTTCAGCAGCATTTTGTATTTCACTTGTAAATGCTTAGATTAATTTAAAAATTACTAAATGATGTGGGGCTGCTCTCCAGTGTTACACACACCTGCTTAGGGGCCTCTCCCTCACAGTGACGGGCATTATCAGCCCCTCTCCCTCAGGGCCTCATAGCATAGGAAGGTGCAAAACTGAGTGCTAGAGTGAAGGGAAGAGAGAAAGGAAAGGCCCGTATAGAATAGAACTCTTGGGGGTGCTCCTGTGTGTAAAGATGAGCCAGCCTCACCTGGATGAAGAAGGCGCCCTCTACTGCAGTCTTCAGGTCATCACAAGCGCTGAGCAGAGAGAGCTGCTCAGATGCACTCATCTCTCCACGGAGCATGTCCTTCTGCTCCAGCTCTGACATCTGCTGCCTGTCCATGTGGAACATGACATTTAGAAGAAGAATACTGGATTAATCTGGCACAGCACTTCAACACACACTCTGTCACTTTACACTGGTGCATTCTTCATTCACTCCACACTCAGTGGTTGTAAGATACTATTACAGTCACAGCTGCCCCGGGGCAGACTGACAGACACACTGTTATACACACACTGTTATACACACACTGTTATACACACACTGTTATACACACACTGTTATATACACACAGTTACAACACACTGTTATAACACTGCTATAAACACACTGCTATAACACACTGTTATAACACACTGTTATACACACACTGTTATAACACACTGTTATAAACACACTACTATAACACACTGTTATACACACACTGTTATAACACTGTTATAACACACTGTTATAAACACACTGTTATAAACACACTGTTATAAACACACTACTATAAACACACTGTTATAAACACACTGTTATAACCACACTGTTATAACCACACTGTTATAACCACACTGTTATAACCACACTGTTATAACCACACTGTTATAACACACTGTTATAAACACACTGCTATAACACACTAGATATAGACTGATATATGGTCTGGCTGATATACCAGGCCGATATTTGTCTTTTTTAGCATATCAGCCTTAAATCTCCAGCACGAGCCGATATTTTATTTTGGTCGATCTGCTGCCTAAAAACACACACAAAGCTTTATTTTAACACTTAAGTCATAAGAGCAAACTGCACCAAATGTGACTACAGAACTCCCAAAAGGAATGGATCTCCAACCTGTAGCTCGAGAGTTACCAGTAGCTCTTCAGTTTCTTCCAAGTAGTAGGCGTTTTGAATCATATGTATTGCACTGAATAACTATGATGTCATTTATTAAATGTCTATTACGATTGTAAATGTCTCATTTTGATGTCTCACTTTGTACCCTAATACATTAATAATGGTTTATCTGGTTTAGCTCTTATATTTACTCAGTTTCTTGTGATTGATAAATGAGGAACTCTCTGGCATTGTTGTTTTGTTAACAGTGTTGGGAGTAACGCGTTATAAAAGTAACGAATTACAGTAATGCATTACTTTTTGCTGTAACGCAGTAATGTAAGGCGTTACAGGGGAAAAAATAGTAATATTTTACTCGGTACAAATGTGAGTAACGCGCGTTACAGTGTTTTTTTTAACCTGGATTGAAGTGGTGGGTTTTTCTTCATACAAATTCGCTAAAATCACCTCGATATCAGCAGCGGTGAAACGCCGGAGATGCGCCCTCATAGACCTTCAGGTAACCGCGGGCGAAAGGACTGACAAAGAACTCCACGCTGTTTAGACCTGGTTTAGACCTGGGTCAGTTCTGGTTTAGACCTGGTTTAGACCTGGGTCAGTTTTGGTTTAGACCTGGTTTAGACCTGGGTCAGTTCTGGTTTAGACCTGGTTTACACTCGTCCCTCCCTCTATCGCAGTTCACTTTTCGCTGTCTCGCAGATGTTTTATTTTTTATTTATTTATTTTTTTTGTGCAATTTTGCATGCCCTGTTTTTTTTTTTTTACATTGTATGAATGTGTATTGCGTTCCTCCCGCTGCGTCCTGACTGGTCAAGGGACTCCTGTCTCCTGTACAGTACAGTACAGAATGTGTTCAGCTGCCAAATTTAAATACATGTTCAATCTCTAGCAGTGTGATTCTGAAGTGCTGTACGGTTGCAAGTTTTCTCCCCGACGAAATCCACAACGTCGACGAAATGTTCTGCACCGACAAAAGGCTCCTGCGCTCACACCCAAAAGGCAGAGGAAGATGCAAACCATCACACAAAAAGTTGGACTTCTGGACACGCTGAAGGAAGGTAGAAGTTACGCGCTGTAACAGACTCTTGCACCGGCTCGGGAACCTGCAAATAGTTGCTGAAATCAGGGCCGCGAGCCCGAGCAGCAGGGTGACAGCCGCTCTTACCTCCGTGAGGTGCGGAGCAGAGCCGCTCCTTTCTCCTGCGGTCACCTTCGAGCCCTTCCCTACAGTGAGTCCTGTTTTAGTCCTAGTTCACTTCTGGTTTAGTCCTGGTTCAGCTCTGGTTTAGTCCTGGTTTAGACCTGGTTTAGTCCTGGTTTAGTCCTGGTTCAGTCCATATACAGCGCAAAAGTTATTTTGGTGAGAGTAACTTAAAGTAATGCAATAGTAATGTAATGCCTTACATTTTAAATGCAGTAATATTGTAATGTAACGAATTACTTTGAAATGACAGTAATAGGTAATAAATAACGCATTACAGTTTCAAAGTAACTTGCCCAACAGTGTTTGTTAATGTAGCTCACCAGACGAAAGAGGTTGGAGTTCTCTACATTCTGGGTTTGTGGTAAAAAGGGATGTGGGTGAGTTTGTAGTAAATTTAAATTACATAATTTAAGGAAAAAAATTCAAAACCTGCTCTACATACTGGCTCAAAAATATCGGCAGACCTAATCAACTATTGGTTGCTCTGGATTCTAAACAGTCGGTATCTGCATTGGTTATGGAAATGTCCATATGGTTCAGTGTCTAAAGCACACTGCCAGGGTTCCGAGGTGGGTAGTACTAGTATCAGTGACGTAGGCAATGAGAAGAGCAATATTCTAACAGAGAGCAATGTAACATGGGCCAATTTCTTCCTATTGAAAACATCTGTACTCTAGTTTTCATATTTCTACTTAATGGAGAAATACATTTATTGAAATAAAACTACTCTTACTTGAGTAAAAGTTGTGCTTTCTCTTCCCACTGTGAGTAAGTCTAAAGTGGCAAAAGCTTTATGTAACAATATAAAATGATTTGAACATTTGTATTGCTTGGACTGCTCCTTCAGATAGGCCTATGACTTGTTTGTCTCATGCTTGTCCTTTGAAAACATTCAAACAATTTTGAGCATCACATAATGCTAACTTTTCCCCAGTACTTTAAATATTGTATAGATATTCAATAGTATTTTTTGAGCACTACTTTTAACTTCACCATTAGCAGTATTATTAATAGTACTCTTACTTGAGTACTGTTTTTGTCCACTCTACTGTTCATTCATTCTCTGCTTCCCACAGGAAAAGGGCAGCAGCTCCCCCTTGTGGACAGTCAGTGGAAGTAGCCGGGCTAAACATGTCAGCTGCTGAAAAAATGTTTTGTGACATTTGTGAATTCTGTGTGACCCAGAGTAAGAGGTGGGTAGTACTTACTTTTACTCTAAGAAATTATACTTTTCAGAGTACTGCTCTAGCAGCATACTTTTACTGCTACTCATCTTAAACCTTGTGTCAAAGCCTGATCTCATCTGATCTCAAAAGCTAAGCTGGGCCAGAACTGGTTCGTACTTGGATGGGAGAATAGCACGTCACAGGGGGGCGCCAGTGGGCAAAAAAAACTGTTGTTGTGTCCTTAGGCAAGACACTTCACCCACATAGTCTAGTAAGAAAGAAGAGTGTGTGTATGTTGTAATAATACATATTATTATAGTAATATATATTAATACAATCACTTCTTTATAGACCACTTCTTTATAGAGTAATATTTTTATTGAAGTAAAAGTACCCTTAATTCAGTAAACGTTTTGGGTATGTAAACTAGTACGTCAAATGTAGGACAAGACAGAATTCCTCAACTTAGACTTAGACAAAATGTATTAATCCACAAGGAAAATTATTTGGACACAGTAGCTCACAGTATTATACAAAGGGAAATGGTATGAGAAATTCTAAATAAGAAGCAGAAATTGCAAGAGACTGATGTCAAATAATGTATATGTATATAAATGTATATGTACAAGAAAAAAGAACAAATATAGAATTATAGTAATAAAAATATATGCGCTATATACAAGAGGTGTGAAGGAAAAACTGTGCAAATATGGGTCCATAAGGGTGAGCTGTTGTAAAGTTGTAGGGAGTATTTTCTGTCCCTCTATAGTCTGGTGCAGTGGGGGAGTTCTTGTACAATTTTAGGGAGTATTAGAAGAAGATCTCCAGTAACTTGCTGCAAACACTGAAAGACCTGAGCTTTCTCAGGAAGTAAGAGTCTTCTCATGCTCTTCTTGTACACAGCTTTTCTGTTTTCCCTCCTGTGGTTTTGTCACCAAATCAGAGCCTCTGTTTCTTTCTGATCTTATGGTGCAGGCTCTTCTTGATTGGGTGCTGAGACTAAGTTGGAATCAGAAAGTCAGTCAGCACCATATGCGTTCCCTCATGGATAAATTGATAAAAGTAGGTAGTTGATGCGAGATCCATGGTTAGTGATGTACTTCCCATTGGACTCCATGTCCCCTGCTGGCAGCATGTAGTGGTGCATATATTGGTCATTGGGCAACATGGCATGAGTCTCAGCATGAAAAAAGATGATGTACCAGCCAGGCTCCCAGCAAAGCCAGAAACACCAGGGCTTTCTCATTGAGAGAAGCAGTACTGTACTGACAGTGAGCTCCTGACAGAAGCTTCTCGAAGTTTTCAAAACCAGTATGGAGGGCAATGGTCATACCCACTGCTGACCATAAAGAAAACCACCAACCCAGAACACAAACATGTTTTCTATGTCCATGCCCAAATCCTTCACTTTGGGAGCATTTGTAGACAGAGCCACAAAGTTCTTGGCAACAGTAGCTTTACCTTTGGCATGTAGGAGGTACCATGTTTCTGCAGACTCAGCATAAGTAATAGTTTCCTTTGTGGTGAATGTCTTGGATGGAGTGATGAAAAGGGTAGTCTCTGCATTAAGCTGGGATGTTTCAACAATATATGTCCCATCTATGTTAGACATAAACATGGACCATCTTTTGCATAAGGCTTGGTAAGATTTTCCAATCTCAATGTTGACAACATCTGTGGTGGTGTTTTCAGTGCAGCCTTTCCCCTGTCCACTATGCACCCCATCACAGCAATCTATAATATATTAGCAGAAGCCCTGCATCTTCTTTGTTCCATCAGTCGGGATGGGCTCGTGATGAGATTCTTGGATTAATCATAAACATTGTTCCCATCTTGTGCGTTTAGTGTGAAGCTGAATTTGCTGAATCGCTTTTTGTCACTCTCAAACCAGTGCCTCATGTTGAGGTTGAGTGCATGAGTAGTGTACCAGTAAGTGTGTACCAGTCTTGCAGTTTGTGGCTTTTGGGTGGTGTGTGATCTGCGTGCTTGCTGTAGAGCAGTAGAGCAGAACTGGACAGGAGCATGTTTAAGAGGGGCATTCAGACAGTGCCCCTCGACAAGAGACACAAGCCAAGTGCTGTGCAACAAATCAAAGCCTAACCCACTCTAACCACAGGGAAATGCAACAGCTCATTTGACTGTTATTGCCATATGTAAGTATGTATGTAAGGGGAAACTTTGCTACATTCACTATAATACCAATCCTCAAATGTGTGTTCACCTTTTAATAAAACTTAAAGCTTGGTTGTTGCTTGGAGTTACTAATTATATAAAAAGGAAACAACATTATAACATAGACTGGAAAATATAGCAATATTTTCTGATCTATGTTCCTTTAAAGATAGTTAACAAGCTTTTTCATTTTAAAAATCATAAACATGACCAAACTGTGTTCCCAGATATGAGGTAAACATGTGCAAATCATTTAGTATAGCTTTCCTGGGAACAAATGTAATGCTGATTTATTCTTAACTACAAAAACATTGGACCTGAGGGTTGTTGATATTTTGTTTCTCAAGATGATTCTCCAGTCAGAAAGCAGAATGAGCATCACACGAGTCTCTCATTTGGGTTGCCAGTTTCAACAGTGAAATCCAGTGTGTTTAAACCTAAAATGTCTCTCACTGATCTGAACGGTCGCTCCATAAACCCCAGCACCTGCATGAGTGCTAGTGCAGCCTCTGCAGCTCAAGGAGGGAATTCCAGATGTTCTGAACTTTCACATGAGCCATGGTCTGTCCACACGCAAAGAGTGCAGTGTAAAGTTCCTTTAAAGGTTTTTCATGTCTCATATGAAATCTGTGAGTGTGTAGTGCTCAGGTTATAGTCAACCCCACGACAGGTCAAGTCTCCGGGTCACTGCTTTCCACAGAACAAGTCTGCAAGTCATTGGCTAATATTTAACACTCATGTTTAGGGTCAGGCAAAGCTACCTCTCAAACAACAGCCTGAGTATTATGTCAGCTTTTTGCACTTGAAATTGAATAGAATATTGGGCAGTGTTTGATTCTAAGTCCAATTTGTCCTCAGTGCATCAGATGTGTGTTTTTAAACAGACTAGTGCAGGGCTCTCCAACCATTTTCCTCCGAGCAGCTCCTTTACAAAAAATTTCAGAGCGTAAATATAAGAGCCATGGGTACAGCTAAATAAGTACAAAACATAAACCATTATACATTTATTGGAGCACAAAATTAGGCATCAAAATTTTGATTTACATCAAAATGATTAATTTATTAATTAATTGATTGGGGTGGAGAACGGTTGAACTAGTGCATTACTGTGGAAATATAAGAGACAAGAAGCTGAAGAGGCAGGTATATGTTTACACAATCCATCCTCATGAAAATATTACACTTATTTCCAAGCCTCAGATGCAGAAAACACGTGTTCTTAACAGTTTTACAAAAGCAGTTGTGAAAGTTGTTCATTCAGTCAATCAGTCATTTGACTGTAACAGCGTTTAGGGATTGTAATAAGAGTTTCATTTACATTTATTCACGGATGTGGTAGAGTAGCCAAAAATAAAACTTAAGTAAGACTACCGCTACTTCAGGATAATAATACTCAAATAAAAGAAGTGATCCAAGAAATTGCTCAAGTAAGAGCAGAATAGTATTTGGGTACTCTTTAAGTAAGACTTACTTGAACAGTAACTGCTGGGACATAATGACTGATTCATAATTTGTAAATGTAATTAAAAGGACAAACATAAAATCTGGTATTTCCAAAGAACAGACAGTAAAATGAGACAAACTAAATCATATCTGAAGGAATATCTTTTCAAATCATTTCATTTTGACACATAAAGCTTTTGTCACTTTAGACTTACAGTGGGGAGAGGGACAGAACTTTTACTCAAGTACTGTTACTTCAAGAAAGTTTGTCTTCTGCAGCAGGCACACTCTCACCTGGACAGTGTTGGAGACTCTTTGAGAATATTGTTTTTGGATTTCTCCAGTGCCTTTAACACAATCTAGCCCTTTCTGATGAGTCACAAGCTGCTCAGGATGGTGTCAGCTCCTCCACTGTCTCCTGGATTACTGACTGTCAGGCAGGACTCAGTAGGTGTGACAGGGAGCTCCCTGTCCAAGGTCACAGTCCAAGACAAACCATCTGCTCCTGAACATTGACAAGACCAAGGAACTAGTGATTAACGTCAGGAGAAAGAAGACACCAGTGGAGTCTGTCACCATCCAGGACCATGATGTGGAAATAGTGACTGCTACAAGAACCTTTGGTGTCCGTGTCCAGCAGACTGGACTGGAGGGACAACAGTAAAGCTGTGTCCTGAGAAAGTTCAGGTCTTTCAATGTGTGCAGCAAGTTACTGGAGATCTTCTCTCAGTCTGTGGAGGCCAGTGCCCTGAACTTCACTGTGCCCTGCTGGAGGAACAGCTCCAGGAAAAGGGACATTGGAAGGATTGACAAACTGATCCAAGCTGATGCCTTATCAGTCTCTTCCCATTTCTGCTACTTTTTAAGAAATGTATTATTACCATTTATATATTTTTTCTTTTTGTTATTATATTAATATAAATTATTATTATATATTAAATAGTGACGTGCAAGCTGCTGTGTCCAAATTATTTCCCTTGTGGATCAGTAAGTTTAAGTCTAAGTGTAAATATGACTCAAGTAGAAGTGAAATGATGGTGCTACTGGCATGGTATTTACTGTCAGTGATGGTCTGACGTGTCGTGAGGGACACACCTGATGGAGCTGAGGGCGCTGGAGGCCAGCCCTGGCTGCTTGTCGTAGATCTTCACCGAGATGCCTCCACTGATGAAGACGAGCGCCCAAGAGCGTCCGATCAGACCGCTGCACACACACACACACGACACTGATGAAGAGCACAGTGCACACACACCCACACACACGATACTGATGAAGAGCACAGTGCACACACACCCACACACACGATACTGATGAAGAGCACAGTGCACACACACCCACACACACGATACTGATGAAGAGCACAGTGCACACACACCCATACACACGATACTGATGAAGAGCACAGTGCACACACACACACACACACACACACACACGATACTGATGAAGAGCACAGTGCACACACACACACACACGATACTGATGAAGAGCACAGTGCACACACACACACGATACTGATGAAGAGAACAGTGCACACAGACACACACACATACGATACTGATGAAGAGCACAGCACACACACACACACACACACGATACTGATGGAGAGCACAGTGCACACACACACACACACACACACGATACTGATGAAGAGCACAGCGCACACACACACACGATACTGATGAAGAGAACAGTGCACACACACACAAACACACACAACACTAATGAAGATCACAGCACACACACACACAACACTAATGAAGATCACAGCACACACACACACAACACTAATGAAGAGCACAGCACACACACACACACACACGATACTGATGGAGAGCACAGTGCACACACACACACACACACACGATACTGATGAAGAGCACAGCGCACACACACACACGATACTGATGAAGAGAACAGTGCACACACACACAAACACACACAACACTAATGAAGATCACAGCACACACACACACAACACTAATGAAGATCACAGCACACACACACACAACACTAATGAAGATCACAGCACACACACACACAACACTGATGAAGAACACAGCACACACACACACACACAAAACTGATGAAGAGCACAGCACACACACACGCACGCGCGCACGCGCGCGCGCACACACACACACACACACACACTGATGAAGAGCACAGCACACACACACACACACACAACACTGATGAAGAGCACAGCACACACACAACACTGATGAAGAGCACAGCACACACACAACACTGATGAAGAGCACAGCACACACACACGCACACACACAACACTGATGAAGCGCACAGCACACGCGCACAGCACACACACACACAACACTGATGAAGAGCACAGCACACACGCACGCACACACACACACACAACACTGATGAAGAGCACAGCACACACACACACACACACAACACTGATGAAGAGCACAGCACACACACACACACACACACACACAACACTGATGAAGAGCACAGCACACACACACACACAGATGAAACAACATAAACACAGAGCAGAAACAGTGTAAACGGGCCCTTGACAATAAAAGCTTTTTGAAGATCGTACAATTTGAGTTTGAGTTAGTGCAGCGCAGTTCTGTATTTACTCAAATGGAACTAAAAAGTGTGCAACTCTTCCAATGCACGTAAAAAGAGACCGTGGATCTATCCCCGTGTCCCGCTGCCCGTCTCCCGTGTCCCGCTGTCCGTGTCCAGTCTCACCTGCCGATGATGGTGACCACCTTCATGACTTTATGTGTTTACGCGCACAGAACAATCCTGGAGCACGGAGAGCGCAGTGGACACAGTGAACACAGTGAGTGAACCGTCCACTAGTGGGCCGTCATCATGTGCTCATCAGCGGTGTACGGAGGCCTATGCGGTTCAAGTCTACTCTAGTAAACGTTTCACAAAGGCGATTTAGATTTAAGATCCATGTTCATGTCCATGTTGTTTTTGGGTCATTCAAAAGAGAAAAGAGCCTGGTTTAAATTTGTTGCTTTTTACAGAGGGGATTTGGATCTTATTTAGTATTTGAGTAAACTAGTTCTGACTGAAAAATGTTCCCAAAAACTTCAAATTAGTTAAAACAATATTTTTCTGTTAATTGAATCTACCACTAATACTGATAATTTTACTTTTCTGTGATAAAGTAACTCAGAACTCATCTCCAGTGGAACCTCAAACTCTCCAGCAGCTGCAGAGTTCCATAGTCTTCGGGTCTTTTACCAAATGGTGGAACAGAAAAGGGGAACTGAACCTATGGCCCCAAAAGACTGGGGGTGGCACGTTTTGGATGGGAGATTTACGCCCATAATAACCGATCAGTAGCGGCACCACCAGAAGTACTAGATGTTTTCGCTGTAGTTGCGAGAAAGACTGCAGCACAAAGAAATACACATGCCAAAACATGGGCTCCCTTGTACTAACATTTGAGGAGAATGCCGTGGTACGAGCTACACAAGCTCACAGTCGCCTAATTTATCAGATGAATAAAGAACTAGGCAAAGTACAAACCAAGAACTGATGTAGGGGTGCCAGAACCAAGAGCCACAGACAGGGGGTCTGGATCCAGGCTTGATTTACAACAAAACAAAACACACACACGCATACCAAAAAAAACCCTCCCCTGTTGTTGGTACCTTGTCGAGGTGGGGAGGCTTGTGTGCCTCTGTGACCCTGAAGACTACACCGGCAGGTATGGCAGGTAAGACCAAGCCAGGCAGTTTTCAGGTTAGAGGCCAGCCTAAAAGCAGTGCTGCCATCACTCATTGGCAGGAGGATGGATGAAGATTGGGCCAATGTATTTGTCATACGAATGGTGTTTCTGCCTATGCAAATTAGAACATATTCAAATTACGTTCAAAAGAAAGTTGTAATACAAAAAAAGTTACTTTTGGGGGTATTTGGGGCATATTCAATTATTGTATGTGTCATTTGCATATTCAAATTCATTTTCAAAGAAACTTTGGGGTGTTTTGTTGCCTGGCCAAATGACACATATCTTGGATCGATGAGAATTTAAGAAATTTCCTCAATTAGTATTTCTTAGGAGTTTTAGTATGTTGTTCTCGACACCTCATAGATCTAATAGATATGATCTAAGCTGAAAAACTGTTACACTATTAACTATTACATTAATGATATGTTTGGCTCCAAAATGAGTTACTTTGCCTGGACTAAAGTAAGTGTATGTAGGTGCTACTATAAGCAGAATAAATTCAAAAGCCATTTTCTCAAAATGTATGTCCCATATAACTATGAAGACAAGTCAGTTAAATATTAAAACATCTTTCAGGAACAGTTTTGTTGTTTGTTAAGACCAAACTAACCAAAACCTCTGGGGCGTTTTATCAGATGCCCTGATACTGTTCCATGGACCTGGATCCACCTTTTCTCTCAGCTGGTTGAATGAACCCGCTCCTCTCCTGGTTGAGAGACCTTGAGATCTCTCCTTGACTGGTTCTGCTCAAGGTTTCTCTTTTTTTCATTGGCTGTTTTTTCCTGTGAGGGTTGTTTAATCCGCATGTCTATTATTGACCAGTCTGTTTCACTCACAGCTGTTGAGACTTCACAAAAACACACTGAAGTCAAATAGTCAGTAATATGACGACACATATGATTTATTACAACATAAATATGACCAGATTAAAAGTTGTTGTGAATAAAATAATTTCATTGAGTGACACTATTGAACAAGAATACAGAGTTGTGTTGTCTCAACAGTGCTGCTAGTCACAGCAGACATACTGAAGTGAATAAGGCTACAGACATACAGTATATAATCACAGTCCCAGTCTGAGCGTGCTGTTCCTCCACGGGCCACACCTGTCATTCCAAAGATGAAGTAGGTGGGACAGTGTCTACACTCCAAAAATGATGCGCAGGTCAGCCAGGGACAGTTTGGACAGCGTGCTCCCAGTCCCTGAGAGCACGTTCTGAGCCAACTCTTTCTTCTTGACCTGGAGAGTGGAGATCTTCTCCTCCACGGTGCCTTCACACACAAACCTGAGCACACCAAGAGGGAAGGGCAAGTCAGCAACATTCTAAAGAGACATCTTACACTGGAGATGTACATCTTACACTGGAGATGTACATCTTACACTGGAGATGTACATCTTACACTGGAGATGTACATCTTACACTGGAGATGTACATCTTACACTGGAGATGTACATCTTACACTGGAGATGTACATCTTACACTGGAGATGTACATCTTACACTGGAGATACTTTTATTAAACAGCAGTGCAGCAACTAGGACTGTACATGACTAGGGCCCGACTGATATGGATTTAGTTGTGGCCGATATGATATCGATAAAATGGGAGTGGGAGCTGCTGATAGCCGATATAATCGCCGATATATTTAGTGATGTAAAAATTCACTGTAAATCTTGAATTGTTTAAAAAACTTGGGTTTGGCTCTAGTGGATTTTAAATTGGGTTCTGCCTCTTTACGTCATATTTACAGACTGTAGGTCGGACTAAAGGCATTTTTGCATCACATTCTAGCTAGTAAAAAACTAAACTACCGCTATTAGCCTTTAACCAAAAAAGTGTGCACGCCAAGGCAATTAAATATATGTGTAAATGTGGATCATTCACACCTCTATTCACAGCTCATTTACATATCAATGCAGGTTCAGTAACAAATATACGGCCAATATAATCACTTTACAATAGGCCAATAAAAAACAGCCTGTTTATGTGCGGGAGCTACAGCAGCTGATCGATAACCAATAAACAAATAACCAAAACTAGCTTCAAAACTGACACATTTTGAACACTTAGTGCTCACACAGCCTCCTCTCAAATCACACACACTAATAAATATCCTTATAATCCAGACTCAAACCTAATGTCCGTAAAAAGAATATAATCTCAGTGTTTGGATCTGTGTATGCGGGTGTAAACAAGAGCACGTGAGTGACATGACTCTGGGGGTGTGTTCAGGGACAGTACGGACACACACAGACAAATGACTCCACAGATAAAAACTGATGCGGAGCCACATATTAGGACATTTATCTGTCTGTAAATTGGATTAAACCAACATAATGTAGAGAGTCTAAGCTTTATAATGAGGTATAACATGCCCACGGGAAATATCAGCAGGATTTAAGCCAATCGCCGATATGTTTCCAAGAGCCCATATCGGCTGATAATGTTGGCCAACTGATATATCGGTTGGGCCCTATAGATGACTAAAGACATGTCCTCCGATTGATTAGTTGACTACACAGGGGGCTTGCAAAAGCTCTTAGAACTTTCTCGTATTTCTGTATCTGAGCCAAACTGCACAAACAAGACTCCACCTGCAGGGGGAGTTCATGCTTAAATGACTATTATATACAGGGGAAAAAGTACAAGGAAACAAAGACAGATTCAACTTGTGAATCAGGAGTTTAATCTCTTTTTACATTTAAATACCAAGCAGTGCAAGACACACCATCAATGTGGTCAATGTGGTGCTTGTGGTGCTTAGGTGCACAGCTAAGCTACAAATGGAACATGGTCACCTATGAATAGTGACGTCTTTTCTCTGGCCCACTCGATAGATCCGGTCACAGGCCTGGTCCTCCAGAGCGGGGTTCCTGTCAGGAAAAATAGATTTTCTACTCCTTAAAATACACAGAACAAACTCATTAGAGCTTCAAGTTATGTTGGATGGTCGTTATATGCCCAGACTTGTGTTATGTTTCATTCACATATGAGTAAATTATAATTATTATTACAATTATTAAAATTATTATCATCGGTGTACATCTTCATGATCAAAATGCTCTGTTCTACCTTGTAACGAAGCTGTCGTTTTCAAGTTCTAGACTGAATACGACTAGATAGTTCAAGATCTACCTTTTACCTTTACTTCAGTAGATTGGCAATTCCAGGTCTGAAATGACCAAAATGATTCTAGTAAAGGTGTATGGAGTTAAAAAACACAGTGGAGCACTTCCTGGGAGTCGAACTCAACCTAAATATGCAGGGTTATGGGTGTTAAATATGTTTGAATGAAACAAAACACAACTCTAGGTTTGTTTGTGATGAGAAAACTAAATTATAACATATCAGATAGTGTAATATGTGTCTGTTAACAATCAACATGTGTCATCTGAAACAGCGTCTGAGGGTGTACCAGTGCATGTCGATGAGGAAGAGGTGATTCCCTCCGATCAGGTTGAGTCCCACTCCTCCAGCACAGAGAGACACCAGCATCACCTGTAAACACACACACACACACCAGCATCACATCACCTGTAAACACACACACACACCAGCATCACATCACCTGTAAACACACACACACACCAGCATCACATCACCTGTAAACACACACACACACACACCAGCATCACATCACCTGTAAACACACACACACCAGCATCAGATCACCTGTAAACACACACACACCAGCATCACATTACCTGTAAACACACACACACACCAGCATCACATCACCTGTAAACACACACACACACCAGCATCACATCACCTGTAAACACACACACACCAGCATCACATTACCTGTAAACACACACACACACACAGCAGCATCACATCACCTGTAAACACACACACACACACACCAGCATCACATCACCTGTAAACACACACACACCAGCATCAGATCACCTGTAAACACACACACACACACGCATCATATCACCGGCAAACACACACACACACCAGCATCACATCACCTGCAAACACACACACCAGCATCACATCACCTGCAAACACACACACACACACAAGCATCACATCAACTGCAAACACACACACACACACAAGCATCACATCAACTGTAAACACACACACACACCAGCATCACATCACCTGTAAACACACACACCAGCATTACCACCAAAATGTAAAGTAAATGATGTAATCATGGCATCTATAAATCCATTACTTTTCCACTAAAGATATTGTCCAACTATTCTCGAAGTCTTTCATTCCAAGGCAGACACACCAGTTCTGTTCATGTATTCTATACTTTGCATTGTTGTATGAACCCAATAAAACAAACAGTGTATGATGACAAGATCATGCCTATTGCAAGTAGATAAAAATAAAATAAAATAGGGAGCTTTGGGTGTCCTTCTCAAAGACATTTAGTAAAAATGTCCTGCATTTTAGTGGGTTTTACTGTAATTTCACTGACTAGTCTATTACTTAATCAAATTACAGCAAAACAAACAGGTGGGAGCATTTTCAAAGACAAAATATAGATATTTTCCAGGTCATTAGGTCTTTCTGATTTTCCATGTCTGGAAAACAGGCCAATTATTTTACAGGTTTTCCAGGATGTGTGGGAGCCCTGCCATAGTGAGGACAGGTGACAGCCACAGCTAGTCGCGGAAGACTTGGGCAGACTGTTGATCAAACACTGAGGTCAGGGAACAACAGACAATGTCATGGTTTTTATGAACCAAGATTTGGATTAATTAATGGGAACATATGGAATTTTATTTTAATGAGACAGGGACAGTGCAATATCTACATGAACCTTAACAGGAGAGATGCTTGTTCCAGGTTGTAGCACCAGTGTTCATGTCCACCTGTCGTCCCTGGGCAGCTTCATTGATTGATTGTATTTAACTGACCTTAGCCATCTTCTTGTCTTTCTATTGAACCTGTGTAGCATGTTTTGGGTTGATCCAGACATGGGGAGAAACATGCAAACTCCATACAGAAAGGCCCAGGCGACCCAGGATCAAACACAGAACCTGTCACTGTCATTTTCTGCAGCCCAGGTGAGACTGGAGCTCAAGAAAATAAGACCCAGGAAGGCAGCAGGACCAGACGGCATCAGCTCCAGGCTCCTTAAGTCCTGTGCAGACGAACTGTGCGGTGTTATGGGGCATGTCTTCAACATGAGCCTTAAGCTGAGGGTGGTACCGCGACTCTAGAAGACCTCCTGCGTGGTACCAGTGCCTAAGACACCGCACGATAAAGACCTCAGCAGTTTCAGGCCGGTGGCTCTAACATCCCATCTGATGAAGACACTGGAGAGACTGGTCCTTGGCCAGCTCTGCTCCACTGTGAGCTCAGCGATGGACCCGCTGCAGTTTGTGTACCACCCTGGAATCGGAGTGGAGGTCGCCGTCATCTACCTGCTGCACTGCTCACTGTCTCACCTGGAGAACCCCGGCAGCCCTGTGAGGATTCTTTTCTTCGATTTCTCCAGTGCTTTCAACACCATCCAGCCACTGCTCCTGAGGGACAAGCTGGAGACTGCCGGTGTGGACTGTGACCTGGCAGACTGGATTCTGGACTACCTCACAAACCGGCCCCAGTTTGTGAGATCCAAGAACTGCGTGTCTGACTTCCTGACTGGCAGTGTGGGGGCGCCCCAGGGCACTGTCCTCGCGCCCTTTCTTTTCACCCTCTACACTGCAGACTTCAGACACAACACGGACAGCTGCGTCTTGCAGAAGTTCTCTGATGACTCTGCCATCATTGGCTTCATCAAGGATGATAATGATGTGGACTACAGAGAACTAATACAGGACTTTGTGGGCTGGTGTCAGCAGAACCACCTCATCGTCAATGCAGGGAAGACCAAGGAGATGGTGGTGGACTTTCGCAGACGCCACTCTACTGCCCCCTCAGTGAACATCCAGGGAAGGGACATTGAGAGAGTGGACTCATAAGTACCTGGGTGTTCATCTGAACAATAAACTGGACTGGACTCACAACACAGACGCACTGTACAGGAAGGGCCAGAGCAGGCTCTATCTCCTGAGGAGACTCAGGTCTTTTGGAGTGGGGGGGCCACTCCTGAAGACCTTCTATGACTCTGTGGTGGCATCAGCCATCCTGTACGGTGTGGTCTGCTGGAGCAGCAGCATCACAGAGAGGGAGAGGAAGAAGCTGGACAAGGTCATCAAGAAGTCCAGCTCTGTCCTGGGCTGTCGTCTGGACTCAGTGCAGGAGGTGGGGGACAGGAGGGTCCTGACTAAGGTCATCTCTATGCTGGGCCATGAGTCTGACCCCCTGCAGGACGCTCTGTCTGCTCTGGAGAGCAGCTTCAGTGACAGACTGATTCACCCTCGTTGTGTGAAGGAGAGGTTTCGCAGGTTTTTCCTTCCTGCTGCTGTCAGACTTTACAACAAACACTGCTAACACTGAATATGTGCCATTCAATTATATCCATGTGCAATTATTTTTAAGTCTATTTTTAAATAATTTTTAAGCTATTATTTATTATCTGTTTTATTGTATGTTACCTTTTCCTGCTGTTCTGAAATTGCGTGTTGCAACACAGGAATTTCCCCATTGTGGGACTAATAAAGGCATATCTTATCTTATCTTCTTGCTGTGAGGCATGAGTGCTAGCCACTCAGCCACCGTGTCGCAAAATGGAGCTTATAATGTTATAATGTTCCCTCCTCAAATATACCAACAGTTGTGCTCTGCTTCATTAATACTTGTGTGAGTAATCCTGTGCACTAGGTCCTATTCCCCAAAGCACTCCCTCAGTCACTTCCTCAGATAGTCTTTTAACAGTTACAATCCAGAAGTCTAATGCACAGTTTAAGTCCATAAACTGGCACTGGACTCAGTCATAATAATGCATTGGATTTACATAGCTCCTGTCAACCAAAGTGGGGGTAAGCTACTATTGTAGCCAGAGGTGCCCTGGGGAAGACTGCCTGAAGCGATGGTGCCAATTAGACTGCCACCGCAAGTGTTTTGTCTAAAGAAACAAAAACAAAACAAAAAAAGATGGCTGCGGTGTGAGAGACTGGTAGTTTTTGTCTCTCACCCAAGACGCCAAAAATATAAATATCCAATCCAGAGCGCCCTATACACGAATCCACTTGGGTGTCCCAGCACCACTTCAGTAAACTCCAAAGCCGCACCACCCGCAGAACACGCAAACACACGGAGCAAACAGCGACCGCGCAGCCAAAAACACCCACAGACACACTCATCACTCCACGCCGACGAGGAACGGAACGGAGGAACGAACAGAAAAAGTGAGTGCAATGTGCCACTTCTAGACACAACTGAACAACTGAGTCACTGTGAACACGCCGACAATCCGTTGGTCCCAGACAGCACCCTCCCTACACGCCACAACTGAACAAAGCCCAGAGTCACCGTGAACGCCACAAACAAACAAAACCACTCACCCATCACACTGTTGGGTTTCCTTTAATGCGCCTTATAGTCCGTTTCAGTTTATGAGTGAAAAAAGTTTGAAAATAGACCATTCAATGAGAGTGCGCCTTGTGCTCTGTGACACTGTCAGTGTGCCTCCTGTCCGTCCCCTGTCCATCCCCTGTCCTGTTGGTCCTGTTTTTTTTTAGTTTAAAAAAAAAATTGTGATATATTTGGTCAGTATAATTTATACTTTGGTTGTTTTGTTTTTTTTGTTAAATATTTTTGTTTATATTTGTGTTAATTATTTTGTCTGGTTTGTCTGATGAAGATTGGTATATCACAGAGATTATGAACCCTAACCCTATGAATAAAAAAAAAAAATAATAATAACACTGGCATTGTCTGGTGGCTTGACCCCAAGGCTCTTGCTGTTAAAGGGCATTATTTGAGACACAGAGAGAGATAATCAAGAGGAGCTGTGGGGGTGATGAAGAGCAGAGTTTACCTGCGGGCCATGGGGGTTGGTGTTGAACTCCTCCACCAGGTCCATCCTCTTCTTGGGCAGCACTGTCCCGTCTATGACTGCGTAACTCAGCTCCATCTGCCTCAGGTGCACAGCCACAATGTGGAGCATACTAGTCCACTGGGACACAATCACACTGGGGACAAGAGAACATGGACCCTCAGGACATGGCCATAATAACAAGAACATTAACATGCTATAAAAACAGCATGTATTGAAGAAAAGAAAAAAAAGGGGAGCGTGCACCTGGAATGGTCACTATAGAACATCGCAATGACTCCACTGAGTTCAGGATATTTAGAGGAAATTATATAAATGAAGTATTCTGTGTAAAAGTCAGCCAACTCTGTAGTTTAGACCAAAACGCATTGGGATTGATTTATTTCACATTTTAGTCCTCTCACATGTGAATGACCCACTCATATGTGAATAGGGTTCCTACTCTTTTGCACTGAAAACATTTTCGATGATTTTCCATTTTTCATGAGCTAAAGTGAATTTTCCATGACTTTACAGCACCTACATGTTGATTAGACTTTTAGGGCTAAATATAAAATGTTAACTCTTTCCACACACTTTATGGTTTGGGATTATAGTTTTTAACATTCAAAATCCTGTCAGTGTATTTATTGTCGTCTCTTTTAAACAAAAGGTGCAAATGTTCAGAAATAATCATCAACAGCCTAATTAAGAACTTACCAGAATGCTGTAGTTGTGTGAAAGATACTAAAATTCCATGACTCTCCCAGGCCTGGAAAATGACCTTTTTAAATTCCATGACTTTCCCAGGATTTCCATGACCATGGGAACCTTGTGTGAATGGCCCGCTCATATGTGAAGGGCCCTCTCAATCATGTCTTTTATGATATGGCGCTGCCTCCTAATCTAATCTAATGAGAAGCACTGACCTCTTTTGATCGGCCCCGCACTGCCGGATGGCCTGCAGCTCAGAGATGACCGCAGAAATCTGGAAAACAAAAGATTTAGCTTTAAGCTACAACATTATTAGTATTAATAGTTAATCCTTTTTAATAGTATTAATAGTATTATTATCATTATTAGTATTGCCAAATATCACCACTAGATGCTGCTGTCTGATAGTGTACTCTCCCCTCACCTGGCGCCTCCCCCCTTGAAACATGTTATAGTGCGTCATATCTACTCTGCGACACTACAAATCACACATGCACTGTCAGCCACCCCTGCTGATGCAGACTTTAGCTGATTGTGGATATGAGTCTCCCAAGTGCTGGGACCTTGGTGCTGTGTCGGGTGTCCTCAAACAGCTGCGTGTCAAAGTGGGTGCCATTAAGGGACACCAAGTGTTTGGGGTCAGGGTCAGACTGAGCTGGGCTGGAGCTCAGAGAGAGGGCGCTGAGCTGCTCCTCCAGAGACAGGACGATGCCATCCCCCTGCAGCTCAGAGGAGTCCAGAGTCTGGGCACACACAGGGACACAGGGGCATGTTAAATTTAAGACTTTACTAAATATTTTACCTTTTTTTTCCCAGTTTGGCCATTTTTTTTAGGTTTTAAATAAACCTGGTTGGAAATCATGACATCACACTTGGGAGTTGCATAAATAAATTATTATTTGAGAAATAATATTATAAGAAAAGGTCATTATCTTGTTAAAATAATGTTTAAAAAAACATGAACATTGTTTCTTACGGGGAAATAATGTTTGGATAGAATTCTCGTTAGTGTGATATCATCAATCTGGAACTCTCTGAAATAGAACTCTACACTCTGAGTTCCCCTGTCCCTTTGCTCTCCAACCTAAATCACTCTTCTTTCAGAGCGCTATCACAACACAATCAGGATGCATCCTGCTAATGAAACTACTGCACATCGTATCAGGTTTGCTTCTGTGTACAGTTTTCTGTCATGCTTTTGCATACTTCTGGAGAATTGTGGAAGCATGGGTGATGTAGGCTTGTGGTTGGAGCATTGTACAGAAGTTTACAGCTGACCATAAGGCAGGGTCGAACAGGGCCTGGGAGAGATCACTAAAATACTCAAACATGCATTGATGATATCTAAAACCTCTTTAGGCACGTTTTTGTTAGAAAGCTCAAAACCTGTCATCTGCACTTTAAAACAGACTTTTGTGTGCAAGAGGAAGTACCTTTCGCAGCAGGGACAGGTGGCAGCAGCACTGACGCAGCCGCAGCAGCAGGGACAGGATGTGGACAGTGCTGGACGCCTGTTTGGACTGTGAACATGATGGGGACGCCTCAGCCTGGGACATCCCAAACTCATGGGCCACTGTATACATCACACAGGAGCACGTGTGTGAGACGTGCACACACGCGCACATGCACGCACACACACAGCACCGTATATACATGATTTCATATACATGACATGTGCTGTAGTCTGTTGGAAAGTAAAAGAAAAAGATAACCTTTGTCAAAGGGGTTGGAGGTAGAAGGGCTGTTCTTGTTCAGCTCAGGGGCTTCGTGTCTCTTCAGGTACTTCTGCAGAGTGGATCTAGAGGAGAGTGCACGTTTACAATGGGCAAGCATTCAGTTTCAGGAGGATGTGATTATCAGGGTTGTAAAAGATTACTGAAAAAATATTTATTAAATGAGGCAATCTTTGTTTAGTAACATCATTAACCCTGTTAAGAGTAAAATCCCAGACTATGTTACCTAGACTGTGCAAAGACCACATCATACACGGCCTGCTCGTCCTTAGACAGAGTGAGCCGGTGGACCTCACAGGTACGCTCTGGAAGGGACACCTGTACGCATGCACGCACACACACACACCACACACAACAGAGAGAGAGAGATCAGTCAG
>NW_026570970.1:39833827-39858999 GCF_026225935.1 Boleophthalmus pectinirostris | reverse complement strand
TGTGTCCAATGAGAGCCAAGCTATTGAACTTTTGTCTCGAGCAAGAAAAATGCTGGCTGAATCAAACATACGGCTTCACAAAATCGCCTCAAACGTCAGTCAGGTCACTAATGCATTTCCACTAGAGGAGCGAGCAGCAGATCTTAAGGATTTAGATCTGGATGTGGACCCTCTGCCTCTTCAACGAAGTCTTGGGCTTGGGTGGAACTTAGAAAATGACTCTTTTACATTCCAAGTGGGAAAAGATACTAAGCCATTTACCCGCAGAGGCATACTTTCTGTTGTAAACAGCCTATATGACCCCCTAGGGTTCGCTGCCCCAGTGACAATTCAGGGCAAAGCACTGTACAGGGAGCTAACTCTAGAACAACAGGACTGGGATGAACCTCTACCAACAAACAGGGAGATAGAGTGGACCAGATGGACTGAATCACTTACTGCTCTTGAAGGTCTCCAAATCCCCAGACCCTTTGTACCAATTTCACTGTCACATACTCAAACAAGGGAACTATGCATTTTTTCAGATGCTTCAACAATGGCAATAGCAGCTGTAGCTTACCTCAGGGTTGTTGACACAAATGGTCAGTGCCATGTGGGGTATATGATGGGTAAATCTAAACTAGCGCCATCTTCTGCCCACACAGTCCCACGCCTAGAACTGTGCGCAGCTGTTTTAGCAGTCGAACTCGCTCAGATAATCATCGAGGAAAGTGACATTGAGTTTCAAGCTGTCGACTTTTATACTGACAGTAAGATAGTTCTTGGGTACATTCACAACAGCACTCGTCGATTCTATGTGTATGTAGCTAATAGGGTTGCCCAGATCCGCAGATCAACCACACCCGACCAGTGGCATCATGTGGCCACAGACCAAAATCCAGCAGACCATGGTACCAGGCTCGTTCTCGCATCACAACTGCAATACACAACCTGGCTCTCTGGTCCTCTGTTCTTAAAGGTCAATACTGAGCAACGTGATAAGCCTGAAAGTTTTGATCTTGTGGATCCATCAGTGGACATGGAAATCCGTCCTCAAGTGACCACTTTAGCAACAAACGTCAAGGAGAACAAGCTTGGCTCACACAGATTTGAGCGTTTCTCAACCTGGAAATCCTTGGTTAGGGGAATGCAAGCTCTCATTCACATGGCAAGGTCGTTTTCAAAGGTCATACCTACGGACCACTGTGATAAACACTCCACAGATCTCTCTCAAGCAAAGACAGTTGTTATCAAATGTGTTCAACAGGAGATCTTTAGAGAGGAAATCAAAAGACTTTCTGAGGGAAAAGAGATATCCTCGCACAGTCCCCTTGAAAAACTTGATCCCTTTATTGATAGTGAAGGTTTGTTAAGGGTTGGGGGACGTTTGCAAACAGCAGATCTTTCTGAACTAGAAAAACACCCCTTGATTATCCCAGGTTCTCATCATTTAGCAGTTCTCTTAGTCAGACACTATCACAACCAAGTAGCTCATCAGGGACGTCAGTTTACGGAGGGTGCTCTGCGCACCGCAGGACTTTGGGTTCTAGGGGCTAAAAGACTGGTTTCTCGCATAATTCACCAATGTGTCACATGTAGGAAACTAAGGGGTCGTCTAGAGGAACAAAAAATGGCAATTTTACCTGCTGATAGGCTTACCATTGACCCGCCATTTACTTACGTAGGTTTAGATGTTTTTGGACCTTGGAATGTCACATCCCGCCGCACAAGGTCAAACAGTGCTGAGAGCAAAAGGTGGGCAGTGATGTTTACATGTCTTTGTACTAGGGCAGTGCATATAGAAGTTGTCGAGTCAATGTCCACCTCCAGCTTCATAAACGCTCTCCGACGATTCTTGTCAATCAGGGGACCAGTCAAACGCCTTAGGTCAGACCAAGGTACAAACTTTATCGGTGCCTGTAAGGAGTTGCGAATCAACTCTGAAGATCCAGAAATCAAGAATTTCTTACAGGACCAAAGCTGCACTTGGGCATTCAACACCCCGCATTCCTCTCACATGGGAGGGGTGTGGGAGAGGATGATCGGACTAGTTCGAAACATTCTCGACAGTTTACTTTTGAAAAACTCTAACAGTCGTCTCACACATGAGGTATTGGTCACTCTTATGGCTGAGGTCATGGCCATAATGAACGCCAGGCCTTTGGTCCCTGTGACTACAGATCCTGAAACACTGGAAATCCTCTCACCTGCAATGCTTCTCACTCAGAAGGCCAGTCCAGTGTTATCACCTCCGGGGAATTTTGAACTCAAAGACCTTTACAAAGCCCAGTGGCGTCAAGTTCAGGGGCTTGCCGATTGTTTCTGGAAAAGGTGGAGGCAGGAATACCTCACCACTCTGCAAGCAAGACGAAAATGGAAAGCAGAAAAACCTAACATAAAAGAGGGTGATGTTGTTTTGTTAAAAGACACTCAAATCAAACGTAATGAATGGCCTGTTGGTATTGTAGTTAAGGCTATTCCCAGTGATGACAAAAGGGTAAGAAAACTTGAAGTCAAGATTGTAAAACAAGGTTCTGTTAAGACGTATATGAGACCTGTTACTGATGTAATTGTACTTTTGTCTGAAAATGGGGATAAAGGTTAAATAGTGGTATATTCATTAATATACCAGGCGGGGAGTGTACTGTTGACCCATTTAATACTTTATTTGTTATAAAGTTGATTGCCGCCCTCTAGTGGACGCCTTTGGTTTTTAAGTTTTGTTTTTCTACCGCACGTGCTCACTTACAAGCGTGATCGGTTCGCAGTCTGACAGAATACGTCTCTGTTTTCGGCCTTGGGGCATCTTTGTCCGTAAGTTTGGCTTGTTTTGTGTTATAATATTGTTTTCTTGTATTGTTATAAATATCTGAAGGTTGGAACGGTGGTTTTGGCGCATTCGCGGTGTTGCTTATTGCTAGTTTCTTTGCTAGCTCCGTCCTGTGTTTGGGCTGGGTAGTGGGGCTTTTATTTTTGTCGTAACATGCACGATTTGTTAATACACATCTTTTGTGTGTTTGTTGCAGTTTTACAAAAAAGGAAAAACGGAAAAAAGAAAAAGACAAAGAGACAAATGTGGAAATAAACGTCCGTAAAGACAAGTCTTTTCCATATGAGGCTTGACATTAAGCATTTACAGTACTACCGGGAAGTGCTATAATTTTTTCTGTCCGACCCCAGACTACTTGCCCGGAAAACAAAATGGTGCCAGTTAATTATATAATTTAAAATGTGCAGGCTAGTGTCGTAGTACCTAGACTTTTTTTAGGCTGCTCAGCACAACATGCCCCGGGCAATCTGTGCGATTGATTGATGATAGCATTTATATAGCGTCTTCAAGATACCCCAAAGCGCTTTACAGTTCATTATTCATTCACTTCACACTCAGTGGTGGTAAACTACTACTGTAGCCACAGCTGCCCTGGGGCAGACTGACGGAAGCGAGGCTGCCATCTGAGCCATCAGCCCCTCCGACCACCACCATCACTCACGCTCACACCTCTTTCATACTAGCAATGCAGGTGAAGTGTCTTGCCTAAGGACACAACGACCCACTGTGGCACCTGGAATTCCTAGCGGTCTCCCATTCAAGTACTACCAGGCCCAGCTGCTTAGCTTCTGAGATCTGACGGGATCAGGCTTTTACACAGCCGTATGGCCACAGTGTCCTGTGAAAAGACCATGTCCAGAAATATGTTTAATTAGTGCTTTAAAATTTGCTTTTGAAATCCTCGCGTTTGCCCTGGTCAGCCTGTACAGAAGGTGATACAAGTCTGTTCAGCTGTTAGGGCCTGGCTTGACTGCACGTACATTTCGCTCTATGCGAGCGTAAAAACTGCAACTTTTGGACGTTTTAACTTTTAGAATGCATGGAAAGTGAATGAGGACGGCTTCACTGCAGGTGCTAGACGCACGTATGGAGCAACGCGTCCTGCACGCGTAGATTTCAGAATAGGATCCATCCTATTTTTTGACACTCTACACGTATCCCCATCAAAATACACAGAGCATGAATTCTTTGGTTGTATTTGTGCCTTTACCGTCAGGACAACGTGCTCCTGGGGCAAGATCTGTGTCATGTAAAAGGGCCCAGGTCAGAAAGACTGTTAATAAGAGCTTTAAAATTTACTTTTTTAAATCGTGGCTTTTGCCGTGGTCAGCTGTACAGAAGGTAAATACAAATGTGTTCAGCTGTTAGTTTAACTGTAGAACCTGATACAAGCGGCTAAACGCGCCCAGTCAAATTTGATCGTCTTCTCATTGAGAAACACAGAGTCAGAGCTGCGCGTGTACTTCCTGCTGCAAGCTGCCGGTAGAACCGCCTTGCGTTGACGCACGGCTGTGGTTTCGCGAGGTTACACGAGTTATTGTCTCGTCTCGGACTGACCACGTTTGGACTCGTCTTGAAGGCGCTTGGACTCGGTCTTGTCTCGGACTCGAGGTCTGACTTTAGACAGGTGCGATCATATTTCATTACGGCCACTGCTATCGGCAATAAACTTGTACCGGTGTGCGGGGGCGTGCGGGGTGTCTCGCTGCAGCCTGTGCGTTTGTGTGGAGCGCCCCCAGCGCGCGTGCCTTGTCCGCAACAGCGTGTACCCTCTCGTACCAGCATGTATCACAGGGCAGGATAAACTTTTTAAAACATTCTACCTGCCCATCTGCCTCACGTCATCTGCTCCTTCTTTTCGCGCTCCTCGCTCCTCCCTGCATATAGCACAAACGGGCTCCCTCTTCAATGCCCACAGATTAGAAAAATAATACTAAAACGAATCCAAATTTATGTTACAATTGTTGCACAAAGAGCACTACTACTACATGTGGTTGAAGTTGCCTAATAAAAGGCTCAAAATGCATCTATGTTTGTCACGCATGCGTTTGGTAAATGTGGTAAATCCCACTGCAAACCAGCAAGTGAATGTAACTCCAGTAGAAACTTGACAAAACGGGTTTAAAAATCTACCCACTTATTCACTTTGAAGCAGTTTTGTGTAAAATACCAATGGAAGTTTTCTTAAAAAGGGTTCTCAAACTGTGGGTGGGTCTAAAAAAGGGCAGTGTTCAGTACAGTACAGTTTGCTTTCTTAATTTAATCTTAAATTAACATTTATCAGATAAAATGGAGATAGATTTCTAAAAACATTGATATATATGTGCAAATTAACTGTAAAATCCAAATAAATGTCAAAAATGACAAAGATGGTCATGATTTGTCTCGATGGGCTGTGGTCTTGGTCTCAACCCTCAGAGGTCTTGGTCTTGTCCTGGTCTCAGGACCCTGAGGTCTCGGACAGGTCTTGGCCTCAATTAAATGCAGTCTTGACTAGAACTCTAGCACAGGCATATAAAAACTTTTTTTTCATATGAATACCAACATAACATGACCACAATGACTAAATGGTTGAGAGAGTGGGGCAGAATCTCAAATATATAAAACAAGTTTAAAATCATTTCACACTACACTCCACAGTGTAAATATGGAGGGAAAAAAAGAAGCATACATGAAAAAGTGTGTCCAAAATTTGTATGTATATGAGATGAAAACGATTATCATTGGTCTTTCATTAAATTGTTCTCTCTTGTTTCCACTCAGAGTCTAAGAGTGCCTCAACGTGTCTCAGGTTGTCAGACCCATATGGGCAGGTGACAACTAGAACTAATGTGATTATAGATAAATATGACAGAACATCTATAGTCCTGGTTGCTGTCATCTGGGACCAATGCTGGGACCAATGAGCAAGTTAATCTGAAACTGTGATACATATTGCCTTTTGCAGTGTAACATTTTGTAATGCAGTATTGTCCCTCATATGTAATGGAGTTACACTACTTTGCATTACATCTGATTTACTTTCTGTATGTTTAAAGTTAATTTTGGCTTCATGAGCTTCACAAATATATAGCCTTATAAGTCCTTCCCTTGGACCCTCGCCCACAGGTTAAGAAACCGACTTTCACTTGCACATTTCACATTTCAAATATTTTTAGTGCCAGTACACCATAGAACTGGACTTGCACGAGCCTATAGTCTGTGCAGATAGTGTTGGGTATCGAAACTCTGTTTCAGTAGGCATCGACCGAAAAGGCCCGGTAAGTACTGGTAAGTACTAAAAAACTGGTATTAAAAAAAACAAAAGTTCGCTCGGTGCCCACTTTCGGTCCCTTTCATTAAATGCCCGCGTCAATAAGCCAACACACACTTTAATTTCACTTCAATTTATCAGTAGTGCAGGTGTTCACGCGTCAGTACTGCGCTCTGCGCAAATGTACTGCACAAACAGCGCTCATGTTTAACATGTTGAGCATGTCCTACATGTGTCCAAACTAAGTGCAGTGTGTCTTTTACCGGTAAAAACAGAAGAGCTGAAGAAACAAGGGTGCAGCGTGAAACTTGTATCCACCGAAAACCCCAGTCTCCAGTGCGGGGCGTTTATAGAGTCTCAAAGCCAAAGTGCGTAATAATAAATCCACAGCCTGCAGTGTCCGCGTCAAATTTAAGCCAAACATAATATGAACCAAAACTCCGCAAAACCCTGCTCCTCATTGGTAAATATATCCAGCGTGGAGCGCGTGTGCGTAAAGATGTATCCAAACGAATCTGCCTAAAGTTCTCCATAATTCTCCTCCGTCCTCCTCCGAGTAGAAAAAGCGTAAAGTTATTAATCAAGTAAGAGCACATGCTCTATGCGCTGCCTTTTATATAAAGTGCAGAAAACGAGAAAACAAAAGCGAAACTTAAGCGCAGGTCAGTCTTCGTGACAATCAGTTGTGCGTTTATTTACAATCAGTTGGCCATTAATTTGCATAAAAACATAAATTGTAACTATACCCTTTGCGCACTTATAAAGAAACTACTACATATCTCGGTCCTCTACTGTGGAGTTAGTTTGGACTGCTTAAATTTAGGTCCTTGTTCGCGCTTCTCGTCGCTGCGTAATAGGTTAAGAAAACACGGGATTTACGCGCGTGGCACTGGAGCGACGCAACTGGAGGCGCACAGGTAGGACTGTTCTCTATGAATGGATCTCAGTACGATGTGGGAGTGTGCACGTACAGGGCTCATGAGGACTGAAGTAGAGAAGCAGGTTTAATGTCACGCGGCGTGGTCCTCCGGTGACACGCCCGCTCACAGAGCGCACGTATCGCTTGGAGACGCCCCGGTACCGTCCCAGTGAATGTTATTTCCCAAAGCACGGGCTATAATAATAACCTATGCATTTTTAACTAATTACTGAGATTAGTGAGTAGGCTTGATAAATATATGGCAAATGTTTGGAGTTGGGTTAGCCCTGAGTTCGCTTTTCATTCCGACGCGTCATGAAGTTTTCCTACATATGTGAGATGTGACGGTAGAATGAGAGACAAAAAAAAGGGGTGGAGTGGCACGGTCCGCACTAAGGGACATTTTTGATTGACTGGGCAAAGATTGTGGTCAGGAGGCAGCGTAATACTACGTCCGTTTATTTAAGATGCTACAGTCAGTGGGAAAGACAAAACATTGACTGTGATGCGCACAGCAGCGCGCATGAAGTGAGCACTTGTCACCCGCGGCCGTTTTTCGTGGCAGTTCAAAAGGTTGGACTTATCTGTTCCTTTCACGGAAATGAAAAAAATGCGTTATGAACGGACAACCCGTCGCTTTGTTTATCAACCAAATAAATAGTTATTACTGGGGGACTAGATTTGTGTCGCTTTATTTTCACTTGCCCGCTCGGGCAACTAGGCAGAGGAGAGTACTTGCCCGGAAAAAATTTTAGTTGCCCCGGACCAGCGGACAACCGTTAATGTCGAGCCAGATATGGTCGTGTGGACTCTCTTTTTTGTATGTTCGCTATCTGTCTAGCCCTGGTAGAGACGCCATCGTGAGGACAGAATACTACTACTACTATTACTACTACTACTACTACTACTACTACTACTACTACTACTACTACTACTACTACTACTACTACTACTACACTATTACTACTACTACTACTACTACTACTACTACTACTACTATTACTACTATATACTACTACTTACTACTTCTACTATTACTACTACTACTATTACTACTATACTACTACTGCTACTACTACTATTACTACTATTCCTCCTCCTCCTCCTCTACTACTACTACTACTACTACTACTAACTACTACTACTACTATAACTTTTATTCAATTGCCTCTATAGATAGTTTGTTGATGCGTAAAAGAACATTCTAAACAAGCAACAACATCTCATAGGGCACACGACAGATCTCCCCTAAAAGTTACATGAGCAGTTTGGTTTAAATCACACTTACTTCCGACAATACAATTATGTCTACATTATCAAGTTTTCTTAATCGTTTCTCCTCAAACATATTGAGTGTTTTATGCAACACAGTCTCACTCCGAGAGCGTCAATAAGTGACATTTTGTCAGTGCCCTTTGGCGTCAATACAAAACGAAAGTAGTGCCCATTTGCGTCCAGCAATGACGCGAAGTGTTTTTTCATTCATCTTAAGGAGAATCCCACAGCGGTGAAATGTGACGAGTTGCGCTGTTCTTTTTGAGACAATATTTTCAATATTTGTTCGAAATATTATTCATATTTTCTAGTCCTGGTTTAAGACCTGGTTTAAACCTGGTTTTAGTTCTGATTTTAGTCCTGGTTATAGTTCCGGTTTAGAGCCACCCGCGCACGGAAGGCCGCCACGCGCGCGGGACGAAACGCAGCGCGGGTGGACGACGACGGGAGCGGACGGGAGTGCACGGGAGCGCACGGGAGCGCACGGGAGGCGGGCGTACGGGAGCGCTCGTGAGGCGGGCGCACTGGAGGCGGACGCGCACGGGAGGCGGGCGCGCACGGATGGCGGTCGCGCACGGGAGGCGGGCGCACTGGAAGAGGCGCTGCGCTGGAGGCGGGCGTACGGGAGGCGGCCGCGCACGGGAGGCGGCCGCGCACGGGAAGCGGGCGCGCACGGATGGCGGTCGCGTACGGGAGGTCGGTGCACGGGAAGAGGCGCTGCGCTGGAGGCAGGCGTACGGGAGGCGGCCGCGCACGAGCGCGTATAGCAGTAGGACTCTTATCTCTGCCACGATTAGACAGCGAGCGGAGAATCATTCTAGAATTTGTAGGCCATTGATTCTGACTGACTATAAGAAGTTACCATGGTTACCACTGACACGGAACTCTCAAAACATCGAATAACTTGACGCTTTTAAAGTGGCTTGTGCAGTGTTTGTAAAAGTAGCCTATTTCTCATGATATTGTTTTGTCAGTAAATTCTATTAGTGGTGATTTAAAAACAAAACTAAACAACTAAACATGATTTTTTTTTCTCCCCCCGTTATCGTCATTTTCGACACTACACTTCCCATAGTTCATTGGTTTGGTAAGGCGCCAGGTTCATCGATTGTAATTTATATTTACATTTTTATTAATTAATCTTACCCATCGCTTTTATTACTCCCTTGTGTAAAATATCCGTCCGTGGAATATTACAAATTTTATACATAAAATATATTCATAATGCCGCGCAAATGACGTCAGCGTCCACGACTCTCCTATCCCAGTTCCCGCCATCTCCCACCAGCATTTGCTGTTTTCCGTTTGTGGAAGTCCGTGGAGCTATTAAAATAAGTAAGTAAGTCTTATACATGCTAATAACCACATAATAAACATTTGTGTAATTTAATGCTAGATAATATAGCACAACTTATCATAAAGCAACATAAAAAAAAAAAAAAAAAAAAAAAGTAAACAATACAGCCGTGGCACAATACGATACTGTATGACTGTAAATCCACGCTATGGTGTTATAATCATTTTTAAGTTTAGCATTTTAAAATGTTCATTTTCATTGGCTTAGTATTAGGTAAACATTCTGTACACAATCCCTATCTCTATTTGCTCTAAATTGCTACACTTGTCAAAATACTACTTTTTTGATGAACACCTGTTATATACACTGTGTTTTTTTGTTTGTTTGTTTGTTTGGTTGTTTTTTTTTAGTTAAAATGACAAGGCCAAAAGTGAAGGCTTGCCCCTCATGTGGGGAGGCGAACCCTTTGGCTCGAAAAACCTGTGGGGCCTGCCTTGTCTTGCTTCCACAAGGTGGAAAGGTCCACCTGCAGAAAGAAAAAATAAAGCAGTCTGGATGGGCCACAGGAGTAAAAAAAAAATAGGAATGTTGGCAGAATTGTCAAGTCTGCCCAACTGTCTGTAAGTTCATTTTGTCTGTTTTTTGCTCGTCACATCACTGATAAATATGAATAAAACAACTAATTTGTTAGTAATCTTTATTAACTTGCTATAATCTTTTTTTTTTTGCAGACATTTAAGCTGCATGAACTTGGGCAAAACCCAATTTTGTTCATTGGGCAGCCTAAGAGGAAGGGGTTCTTGGCAGACATGTTCCACCATTTCAACCTCGACCCAATAGCGGAAGAGATAATAAAAAAAATGATTAAACTTTATGAGCACCTGCTTAAAAGTAAGATTTGTGTTTTATAATTGTAGAAATTTTAGCATTACATAAGGGTGTATAGAAAAAACAGACCTACCAAAAACTACACAAAGATACAACCATCATACCACACAATAGCCCCAATCATAACAGCATCATTCCAGAGTCTGAAGAAAGAAAGATCTTTGTCCAAAGGGGCTTTTGTAGGCAGAGCTGCTACTTTGAGCTCAAGCTGGTGTTCAGTCTGGTGCTGAGTGCTGCATTAGTGCCAGGAACAGACACTTTGCTTTTATCTGATTATAAAACCCAATGGAGATCATTAGACATATTTTTTGCTTTAATAGAACACTTATGAAAACAATATGCATTGTACCTGTGTGTGTTTGAGTTTGTAATTGTATTCCAATGTTTGCAGGACTAGTTGTACCACAGCCATCCACCTCCATCCACCATCCACTGCTCCATCCATCCCCGTCCACTTCCACTGCCATCCACTGCCATCCACTGCTCCACCGTCCACTTCCCTGCCATCCACTGCTGCTCCACCGTCCACTTCCCTGCCATCCACTGCTCCACCGTCCACTTCCCTGCCATCCACTGCTCCACCGTCCACTTCTCTGCCATCCACTGCTCCACCGTCCACTTCTCTGCCATCCACTGCTCCACCGTCCACTTCTCTGCCATCCACCGCTCCACCATCCCCTGCTCTACCATTCCCTTCAACCCCTGCCTCAATGCCCCCTGAGAAAGCAGCAGAAACTATTATACTTCATCTTGTCCCTGTTGACCCTATGGTCCCTCCATCCCCTGCTCCCCCATCTTCAGCTCCACCATCCACTGCTCCGCTGGCCACTCCTCCACCATCCCCTGCTCCAAGATCCACTGCTCCAAGATCCACTGCTCCGAGAGCCACTGCTCTGCTGTCCTCTGCTGCAAGATCCACTGCTCCACGATCCCCTGCTCCAAAATCCACTGCTCCGCTGTCCTCTGCTTTAAGATCCACTGCTCCGCTGTCTTCTGCTCCACCATCTACTGGTCTTCCATCCTCTTGCCTTTCTCATCTCGCTAGTCTTCCTTTTCTCATTCTGGTTTTGTTGTGTTTTCAGCCTGCACTCCTTCATCTCCACCCTCTTTCTCCACCCAGAAAACTCAAAAACAGGCAAAAAAGAGACCTCATGTGAAAGGTTAGTTGTTGAACAGTTTTTGTTTTTATATGGGTACAGTGCTCATTATTATCTTTATCTATTTTTGTAGAATGTAAAAGACACAAATATCAAAAGGTGTTTCGCTATGAAAAAGTAGTGGACAAAAGAGTTTCAAATGTAAGTATATGACAGTTTTGCAGACCAGTTGAGCAGTATGTTGAAGGTTTCTCTGCAGTGCCTTTACATATATTTTATTACACTGTAAAACATTCAAAATCTTACTGAGTCTTACTTTGCCTGGAGGAGAATCTCCTGCTTTTTTTCCATGGAAATGTTGTTTCTTTGACTGTAATATTATTAACTTTCTATTTCCATGGATTCCAGAAAATTACGTGTTGTTGCTTTAAATAACTCTAGACTTAGCTAAGACATCTGTCTGCCTCCCCTCACAACTGAGAGGCTGCACTATATCACACTCTTTCAACTTTTATATCATCCCCATTTATATCAGGATATATCTCCAGTAACATTATAAGGCCAGGTTTATGATGTGTATTATGAAGCAAGATTATGCTATTTTTCTTCATGGTTTAAAATGCATTCAGTATTATTATAATGCAATTTTTTTAGGGAAAAGCAGAAGTCAAAATCCGATGGTCACCATGTCCTGAGTGGTAAGTGATGTGCTATCAAATAATTGTAACTTAATTAGAACTTAGTTAAAATTTTTTTTTAAAAAAGCTGATTTTTTTTTTTTTTTTTTGTCTTATACTGTTTGCAGTGGTAAGGTGTGGGATGACACCTGGGAACCAGCAGCACAGTATTTGTTGTAATTGTAAAATAGTAGTAGTAGTAGTAGTAGTAGTCGTCGTGGTTGTTGTCATCATTCTAGTAGTAGTTGCAGTTCGTTTAACAATTAAAAAAACATTTTCTCTGTATTGTTGTTGTTGTTTTTTGCGGATATACAGTCAAATCAGTCATGCTTACCATATACAGTTTTAGACCTGTTTTATTCTTTGTAGTCTGACATTTTTTCAAAATCCTTGTTTAGGTTTAGAGAAGTTATAGATATTCCACTCCAGCGTATAACTGCTCACACCCCTCAGACAAAAGATTGAAGAGGCTCCCATCCTAGACAACAACACTGCAGTTAAGCAAGAACATTTCATATAGTACCTATATTTCAAGTTATCAAATCTTAACTTGACTACAACCTATTGCTGTTCTGTAGAAGACCGTTACTGATCAACAGTATTTAATGGAGGTGGCAGGGGCAGTAATTGTTAGTGTGTTAACATTAGTGGGCATAGAGCAAGTCTGTATGTTATATTTTGCGAGTCAGATTTTCACCTCTCAGGGGCAGTGAACTACTATGGTCCTGTCAACAGGCTAATCCTCTGAATAAGGTAAAACTTACACAGATGTTTTGCGTATTTGCTTTACTCTAAGAGCTATTTTTAAAAAAATGCTTTTCACAGGTCCAAAAAAAAATGAATCCACTGATGAAACTCTGATGATCCTTCATTCAGAGAACCCACCAGGAGACCCTGATGTTATAGCCTCTTCTGTACACTGTGTCTGGCTTGTGGTGTCCTCTCGACATGATGATAAAGAAAGAGAAGTTGACAGACCTGTGCTAAATGTAAGTATGTTGCTTTAGAAATTACACTTTTATTAATTATGTTTTGCAGCAACAGCATGAATGTACTTAGTAATACTACAGTCAGATTTTAACGTAACATTTCTCACCAAAAATAAGCACACTTCCCTATGCAATGCCAGTAATACAGTATGTCTATTCCCAATCATTGTCAAGTATGACGATGACAGACAAATCTAGACAAAGTAATGAATTTGGCTTGGCCATTACATTAATCTTACCGTAACCAGTCATCAGCTTTAAAATATGTTGTTTGAGTCTTCATCTGTACTCAAGATGGAATGATGGCAAGTTAAGCCGCTGTAACATCCCTTGGTACAACAATCTGAAGTTGCCTGCTCAAGGCTGTCATTTGCTTGTGAGATATCAAGGCATATTTGTGTTCCTTGCTGTTTTATTTCATTACACACCCATGTATCCATATTTTTAGCCTTTTTCTGAACTATTGAAATGGTTGACCACTGCCAGTGACGTGCAATACAACATGTTTTAGCATAACTGTTTCACTATGGTCAGATTAAACCCAGGGATCACTTATTTCTAAACAGAGCACTCAGGATGAATGCAAGAGCATAGTATCTGCTTGATGTCAGGCATAAATGGGCAGCAGGTATCTTGACCTTTTTAAAAATGTATGTTTGCTATCTGTATTATATTTATATTTGTCCAGATGCGACTGTCTAATTGTATTTATTTATTTTGACATACAGACAAAGAACAGACAAACCAGGGTCAGTAAGCAAAAAGAATGAATGAACTCCGTGGTAGACTGCTGTATATTTGGTGATGCTTTCTTGGGAAGCACAATGAGAAGGTAAGCAGTGTGTGTACTCAGAGATAGAACAGCTATGGAATATAATGATAATTTGTGCATCTCTTTTCATAAACATGGCCTGCTTAAAAGACACCGGAGGTGAGGTCAGACTGTCAGACCCTTATTTGTCCAACAATGGGTAAATCACAGTGCTGCAAGCAAGATAAGCATGGGAATGAGAAGCATCATGTAATTACAATCAATATAAATGACTATTAAAATAGACAAATGTAGGTCAACCCTCAGTCTAAGTTATTGTGACTTTTTTCAATGGTGCTGCAACATAGCAGAGAAAATATTTGTCATTAACAGTGTGAATATTTATTTATAACAACCAACTGTATTCTCTTTTTAGTAATGCGCCACCCAAGATGTTCTATCCAAATGTAGGACAGAGGAGATCAGATTTCAGCAATTTGCCAACCTTGAGTTCTTTAAGAAATCCCAAGTGCTCAACAGAGGCAATGTCTCAAGTGACTGCTCTCTGTGGTGCTGTGCACCGTTACATGTACATGTGAACCGAAGTTCCTCTATTTATTTTCTGCCTTTATTCTATGGTGTCACATGTCAGCAGCTATCTTGTGACTGAAGAAACATCTTCAGATTTTGAGAGGGATTTTCAAGGCGGAAAGATTCATCAAATGATTCAGCAAGACATCTTCATCCACACCAAAGGTGAAGAGGACGCATTGCATTATAATGCTTGCATAATTTACATTTATGACATTGCTCCTGTCTCTGTTTGTCATTGCAGTTTGAGGCTGTATTCGGCAATGAAGGCTTCAACTGATGTGAATGTGCTACCTGCTCCCGTCTAAACAGGTGATCAGTGTGGTACAGTGTACCAGCTAATGTTTTGTTTGTTACGAAGAACATTAAACATCCTTAATCAAATATTGCTCTTGCTATTTTTTTGTGTGAAAAAAAAAATATATAATTATAATAATTTATATGTATTAATTAAGTAATAAAAACATTTATTCCCAAAAACAAACATTTAATCAGCGGCCAAATCTGCACTGTACATAGCAATAACAAAATAATAAATAGCATTGAGATTAATAAATTAATAAATTTCACTACCTAATATATAATTTAGTTCAGTTTAGGCATATTAACTGTATACCGAAAAACTGAAAATTTTGACCATTGGCATTGGCCCAGTATGTTACTACTTTCATGTTTGCATACATTTTTCACTGTACTAACACAATGCTCTGTCTTTTTCCCTTAACAGACTACGCTGAGGACTTCTGGTTATTCCCCCCACCAAAAGAAAGTGTGGCAGGTGTTTGCTAAGAGGTTATTTAAAATATATTGCAATCTATGATGTGATTGCATTTTTTATTTTATAGAGCAACCAGTCAGGGCAAAAAAAATGAATGGGTTTTCTGTTCAGAGACAACACCCTTGGGATCACTGTGGCAAGAACTGTATAAGTGCAATAAAGGATCATCTCTGAAGAAATTATATCTGAAAAGGTGAAGGAGTGAACAGGAAAAATAAAGAGGCTGTCTGACTAATCACCAGGCCCACGTCTACAGGGGTACAAAAGGATGCTGAGCAATCTCATTTAAAAGTGTTTGTATGTAAAATAATGACAGATAAAATGGAAGAGTATTGTTTGCACCCCTTTGAAACTCGGATGCACCCTGAGTCAGTTAGGTCCCACACCTGAACCAAACACCACACCACATCACACAGGTTCTACAACAACCCCACGGGCTCTCCATCTGACTGAAACCTCCTCATTCACACAGTTTAGACAAAGCACCTTCGCCATTGCTCCTCCTACTCTCTCCCCCTCCATTTTAGAAATTCGGACACACTTATCACCTTTAAAAGACTGCCCCCACCTCCTCGACACTGCCTTTGATGCACACTTCTCTTTGAAAGGAATATTCTGACTTTGTTTAAAGTTGTCAACTAGTAAACAAATAATTGGAGGCAACAATAGTAGCCTACATCAGATGCTATGAAGTAGTAATAGCTTATAGGGCTACAACTGCTATTTAGCCAGTGGCATTTAAATTGTGTAGGCGTATGTACAAACTGTTTACATTAGTGATTACATGTGATTCATTGTTGAGTTCTTTTTGTGGTTAAGCAAAACAACAAGCTTGGCTAATAAAGTTACTTTTAATGGATTGAATTATTGTTTCCATTATTTAATGCACCATAATCATTTTCTTCTCAGTGGAGCAAAATACACTATGCAAAATAGACACTACGTTTTACAGATGCTTTCAACATCATCTTGCAGAAAAAAAAGTTTATCTACATATTTTGGTGAATATTTCTTTTAAATACATTATTATAGCATTCATAAATCCTCTGTCTCTTATTAGGGCTCATGTCACAGCAGCATCTGTCTAAATATGGGCTCATAGGCCTTTTTTCTGATGTGTGGGACACAGGTGACAGTATGATCTTACACAGACCCCTCCTCCTGATGTGACATAGACATGCCCAGAGGCTCTCACACACATGTTCCTTAGGCTTAGATGCACCTGTGCAGCTC
The DNA here is from genome assembly GCF_026225935.1 of Boleophthalmus pectinirostris. Lineage (NCBI taxonomy): Eukaryota > Metazoa > Chordata > Actinopteri > Gobiiformes > Gobiidae > Boleophthalmus > Boleophthalmus pectinirostris. The sequence goes on along the minus strand of NW_026570970.1, from coordinate 39,842,442 downwards.
TGTTTTATCTTCTACAGTGTGACTAAGGGAGCACCTTGGTCACCCTATATATATATAACATTGCACTTCTGATTCCTTTTCCTTTTACAATATGTGGAAGATGGACTTATCACATGATCTTGGAAGTTCATGATATACCAATATACCTAAAGAACTACAATTTGACTAAACTTACAAAAAAAAATGAAAGGAATAGATCATACACTGAGTGGACATGTCCAGTGGAAATAGAGAAGTTCTTGTGTTCATTTCCTCTTAACTAAGTGCATTACTCAATGAGAAGGCCATTGAACAAATACATTAACGACCGGACATACAGTCATAATGTAAATGTGTTTGAGCATGAATGATAATTGCAAAAGGTGCGTATAATTCTGTTGTTTCTGTTTTCAGACTTGTGTTAAACAGGTTCAGGCAGTGCCATGTCTCCAGTAAGAATTTAACCCTATGTAAGTATTATGGATGATGGAAGCCATGATACCCAAGAAATAACTTTTTTATCTTTCTTTTAATGTGAGGAAGAATTGTTGTTGAATATTCTTCCCTGTGCTGATCATGATGATGGTTTTTATACACATGCTCCAGCCCATGCACATCAAGCTGGATCTGGTCTCTGCATGTGTCCTACTAGTTCATTTATAGATTCCTCTTTTCAGTACAGTGTTCAAGAGTACCCGGTATATCATGGCTGCTGGATCTTTTTTCCATGTCGGCCTATTGTAAACAGAACAAAACCAAAATGAAACATACTTGCATTCATTGTAAATTTTACCATTTACAATGAAACATTGTATCACATTGTGTTGGCTAACCCCTCTCACTCAAAGGATTTATGGGTGCACTGCACTACTATGGAACATTTCTGCTATAGGCAACACCACCTGCTTGTTTCCATGGACATATTATTGTTTTGTCTGGATTATGGGCTAGGCACTAATGTGTACACCACTATAATAATAATAACAAATCAATATTGTGCTTATATGCATTTTGTACTCTCCTTCACATGGAAATAATACATTTATAGTTTATAAGTAGCATGCCTGCATGAATGCTTGGTGGAATCTGTGTGCTTTTTATATATTCTCTGTCTCTTACTGGTGCTTAGGACAGACGGCTCATATATACCCTTCCTTCTTGCTATGGTCTTTGCTTTTCCTCATTCTGAATACCATGGATATATAATGTAGGCACTTTCACTGTTGTCCTAATGCTGACATATACATAGACAAAAAATATACACATAACATATATGTTGATTAATGTTATCATTATTGTAGGAATATATTGTAACATGACAATATCAAATGTAACATTTTCAAAAATCTACTATAGGAATGAATACAAAGGATCAATTCATATTTTTCAGTTAGCTGAGTGTTTTATTGGAGAAGAAAGTAACACAGCAAAATAATTTTGCTGACAAAGATGTACAATATTGATTTTATTTTCAGTCTGTGGGCTGTCAATGTATAGTTATTCAACATAAAAGGTGTGAATACAACACAATACTAATGTTTCTGCTGCTCTAAAACAGCATGGCTGTCACTTTACACACCCAGACATTCACTAGCTAGGACCACGCCAAGAACATAGTGCGAAGAAGTTTATTGATAATGTACAAAGCAGGGCAGAGATGGCTGGGTTGAGACTCTAGGTGGGGGCTCCGTCTCAATCTACAATTGGCCCAGTCGGAACGGGACCCCCCTTGTAGGGGTCTTATGACTGAAAGACAAAATAGGGGATGGGAGGGTGGGGTCGAGTTAGCCCAGACAAACTGGGATGATGGGAAAGGCTGCTACATAAAGGCTTCTGGGAAATTAGAGGCGTAGTCGAGATGAGTTGTGGTTCGCTGGTGAGAGGAGAGGGCGGCTGAGGCGTGGTCCTGCTCCTGAATCTCAGTTAATCATAGTAACTACATGTATCAGCCCTAAACCACAGATGAGGTGATTAACCAAAATAAGGACAAAAACATGAAAACTGTAGAAACCCCATACACATACTAAAGTTATAAAATCATGTAACATAAAACATAGGCCAGAAAACAGCGTAAATATGGGCCCTTTTAACTCACAGTTGATTCCTAAATCCAAAACTAACTCACTCTAAGCCTTCTCCTTTCTGATCTGATCCATATAAATCCTTATAATACAAATAGAAAAATTAGTCAACTAGTACAAACTTTGGTGGACTGAGGACACCCTCGACCGATAAATGAATTAAACAATTTAAGGTCTATAGAACTACATTTTAGTACATGTCGTCCAAATCACTGTCCAAATCACTGTCCAAGTCACTGTCCAAGTCACTGTCTGGAAAATCAGAAGTCATCTGTAGGAAGTCACACTCTGCTCCAGTAAAAATGCTCAAGTAGCAGTGCCTCACATCCTGTATTTTTTGCCGAATGTTCCACAACTTTTTTTTTAATAGGGCCTGCATGCCATTCAGGGCCTCATCAGTGAGTACATCCTGAGTATCTAAAAGTAAAAGAAATTTAAAACAGTTACTAATAATTAATCATTATATTTTTTCATAAAACTACATACTCTGGAGGGGAAGTTTAGAGACCCGGTCAGAATGCTCTTTCAGCCAACCAAAACGAGCTAGGAGATAATTCCAGTGCTTAGCCATCTCAGCAACAAGAATCTTCTTCTCTTCTTGCAGTCTTCTCACTCCCATGACTTGGTCAAAGACTTGTCTCTTTGTCCTAATGGTAACATGATCTGAATAGCATAAAGGTAATCATCATTACTGATTAAAATGCATAAAGTATGTGATAAAATCAAGTAAAATGTAGAAGCAGCACTTCCTCCAAATTGAAAGCTAAATACTTTTTTCATGATGGTTAATTGTAAAATTATAAATCAATTAATAGTTAATAACAAGTGCTTACTATACACATCCAATCGTGTGTGGGTGTGAATATGTATGAATGGATGTGTGTGTCTAAATTTGTATCTAAATAGAAAGAATATTATTATGTCTCCAGGCTAACTGAAGTAAATGTATTATGGGAAAAACTATGGAAACAAGTGACTAAATTGTGAACAATGTACCATTTTGGTTGTCCTGCCATGGCCATGCGACATCTTCTCTGAGGATTGTGTCAATGCACAGAGCCTCTGCGCTTGAGCTCAGGGTGTTATACTCTTCAATCAAAGTACATAACATCCGCTTCTCCTCTCTGAGTTTGCGTCGGACCCTGGCTCGAGCTTTGCAGCCGTCTGTGTCTTTGTACAAATGCTGCGTGCGTCTCTTGATGCTTGCTACCAGTCCCTCAATTTTACTTTCCAAGGCATCTTCATCTGTTGGAGTGGTTGCTGCTATAGAGAAAAAAATTCCATAGTAACATGAATATACATCATAATCTCAATTTAGACAGAACATGTATTATTTTATATGTATGACAGTTCTCACATTCAGCCCACTCCTTCACATCAGCTACCCAGTCCTTTAACTGGACCTCAGTGAGAAAAAGTTCATTTTTTGTGGATTCCAGCATTTTTTCTTTTTCATCCAACATCTTTATGGTCTGTAAGTAAAAATGCAATCAATCAAAAATTGATATGTTCTTGATATGGTATGTCATTAACACACTATATATAATAGTTATTACTTTCAGATATCTGCGGGACAAGGATCCAGCCAAGTTTTCAAACTTGTGATCATTCCACCGTATGGCCATAAGGGTTAACATGTCAGAACGCCCTATAACAGAAAGGAAGCTCGTCACTCATTGGGAGTTTTATATACACTGTTAATGAATCACTCTTAAAGTATGTGTTATGTCACCTGCTTTTGACATATGCTTTGTTGTCACAGCAATGCGAGAGAGGAAGGCATTAACTTGTTCTACCTCCTCTCCAAGGGTTAAGCCAGCCCCCTCCTGATATGCTCCACTCCATTTAACCTGTTTGAAAACAAGAAGGTTACAGGAGGGATTAACAAGGATTCATTCTGTAACTTCACTTACTTCACATTTGAAGTCATGAGCTTTTGCATGGAACACGGAAAGAAAAGGTTTCATGCTGAGCAGTGCCTGGAGCTCTGGACAAATGCTTTGAGACCTTTTTTAGGTATGGCCAATATTTGCAGGTAACATCCATGCAAAAAAAGGTGCTGTTTGTGACCTTTTGTTGGAGGTACAAAGGATAAGCAAAAATTTCCCCCCTGTACATGTTAAGTGCACAGAGAAGAACTCCATGCCGGCACACTGCTAGCTCAAGTCCCTCTTCATCCAGCTTGCTGGCAGATTTGCGGGAGGTTTCTCTGGCTGCCGACCACTCGCCACCACAAATACCTCTTCCAGACACCTAGTAAAAATGAGAAATGCAAATTATTTTGATATTTGAAGATTTTTTTAAATTATAGATTAAAATTAGCAACAATACATGTTTGGCCTTGCTGTGAACATAGTTCACAAAATTTGCAACATCATTATCATTTGCAAGGAAAACTCCATCAAATATTGCTGGTTCTTCAGATCTAAAAAGAATATAGGAACAGTAATAAATTAGCTGAAAACATTTTTGAATTCATATAAGAAGAATTGTGATATTTTATCTGTATGTACAGTTTACAATTATTTATTATTACCTTGATGCACTCTTAAAGCGGTAATGCTTACGGTTTCCATCAACAGAAACTGCAAGCATATCTGGACTACAGGCCGGACAAGTAAAGGGCTCCTCTTTACAGCACCTATCCAGCCCATACTTAACAGCCTCCCACTCAAAAAAACTTCTCAGGAAGGTGTCAGCAGAGATCTTCCCCATCTAATGAAAAAAAGACACACACACACACACACATAAACACACACATACTGTGTATAGAGAGATAGAGAGATAGAGAGAGATAGAGAGAGAGAGAGAGCGAGAGAGAGATAAACAATAAATTACGTACACGGCCAAAACGGACAGTTCTAAGATCAAGCATTCTTAAGAATGCCTGACAAGACAAGCCAGGTGCTGCCATTTTCATGTCTTCATAAGTTGCAAACACATCAGTGGCAAAGAGAGTGGCAAAGTTGAGTGTTGCTGGCCAGAAGTCACTGGCCAGAATTGTATCAATTCCTGCAGACCATGTAGTGCAGCAACTGTCACACACGAGCTCTGGAATACTCAAATCATGTCGTCCTTAAAAAATAAAACATGTTTTTTTATATATACAAATATTTTTCAAGTTACTACTTGTGTTATAATTTGTATTAGTTTTACATCCTATCCTATAAGTCCCAACAATCTTTCTGTTCAGTAGCATTATTTTGTAGGATACAAAATTAAGTTATAAAAACATGTGTAATATCTGTAGTGTAAGTTTTTTTCAACAATACACTGATTCCTACCATTCATTGTAACCACAGCCACACGCTTTCCTGGTTTGAGCTTTAGGGAGCTGGCACAACCACAGATTGTAGCAGGTATCTCCAGAGGCACAAGACGATCTAAAATGTAAAAAACCATTAGCACCCAGATTATGGACAAATCAAGGACAAATCCAGAATGGGCTGCAAATTGTATATAGGTATATGGTTTAGCACTTTTTACAAGCTTACCATAATGGCAAAGAGCCCCACTGCAGATGACTTTGGTTGGGGGCAATGGCTGATAAAAGCCAGCAATAGTGGCCTCCCTGTTGTGAAGGGGATATCTATCGTGCATTCTGCGGTCACACTCAGAGCAGAGGAAAGGGTGTGGACGGCAGTCACGGCACCGCACGACAGCAGCATTGCTCCAACATTCCTGGCAAGTCTTGGGAACCACGTGTTGATTTGCCATAATGGTGTTTACCAGGCGTGGTCTTTCTGTCCTCCAGTTCTCAGCAAACATGCACTTTCGTTTGCTCCACTCTGACGATGCTTGAGGAGAAGTTTGATGAGGTAGTTCTTCCTCCAACTGATCCACTGTAGTATCACTTAAGGCATGCTGGAGCTCCAGCATAAACTCCTCTGATGAAAGAGGTACAAAGAAAAGTAGAAATAAATAAGGATAATAAATAAGGAGGATTAAGTATTGTTCAAAACCATGCCATGAGAAAACAATAATATGTTACATTAAGCTAATGACTGACAAATATCATACCAATTGTCTCAGGAGTGAAGACCACCTCAGTCAGGTTCGGAGCAGCATCTGCTTGAGGCAGGCGGCTACAATCAGCTGTAACACAGAGAATATCATTCACTGTACTGATCATTGCCAAAAAATAAGAGAAGTATTATAGAAGTTAAGAAATATCACACTTCAACAAAATTAAAACAAGGTGTACAATTAGAAATATAAATGCATGTACCATATATAGACACATGCCAAGATAAAATCTGAGCACTGATGCGAAAATATGTACATTTTTTTGTGCAAGAACACCACTCACCCTTAGAAGGTTGCTTCCTATTTGATCGTGGCTTTGTACAGATAAGGCTTCCATCATTTCTCCTTTTCTTCCACCTCACCATTGGCACTGCAGCCTCTTGAACAGCAGTAGCCTCCTTCTGCAGCTTGCAGAGGAACTCATCAACCCCCTTAAGATCATCACTGACCTCACTCTGCAGTAACTCCTGCAGCTCCGAATCGCTCATGATGATCAGAACAGACAACAAATTGACAAAGACAGTGACAAAGACAGAGATATGCAAGCGACAGGAACAAGACACAGAGAAAGAACCACAATACAATAGAAAAACAGAACAGACAGAAAGACAGATGGGCTCTTAAAAGTGCCTTTGTGTTGTGCTCTAATGTATACCTAGTAAATACAGATCTGATGATGTGCTGGACCGGGTGGAAAAAAAAAACATAGATTGCACAGGTAAGAATGGTATACATTGGTAATCACTGCATTACATCAATTTCAAAGAATTAAGTCTTTATAAACGGGTGGAGTTTATGTGCCATGATAATTTTCTATGACATACCTAATTCTAATCCTTTAGTTTAAAATGAAGCTGTTGGTTCAAATCCTATGGTGGTATTTGCTGTTTAGTTGTCAAATTGTAGTTTGTTGACCTCATTTATGGTTCATATCTCTGTAATTACTGGCCCTATGAAATCACTGTTGTTCGCCTTTAAGCTTTGGTCTTTCTTTCTTATTCTTTCTTTCTATTCTATTCTGTATATATTCCACATTTTGTATATATCGTACTTGCTGTTCCTTGCACTTCTGATGAGATGCTAAAACACATTTTCTTACCTTGTGTTTATACATGACCTTGTATTTATGCAAGTGTAATGACAAAAAAATTGAATCTAAATCTGATAGTTGTCGATAAATTCTTTATGGAAGAAGATTTGTCTACAAGTATGGAAGAATTTATATCTCTTGTCGACCAAACAAATAGCCTAAAGATAATCAAAAATGTCCTATTAATACGTATGGAAATTCTTTCCAAAACCACTGAATCTGTCAGATTTATGTTTGTCCTCCATTTGAAACATTGTAAAATTCTACCTGCTGTAATCATACTACCCATCTCGAGTCATTTGGGGCTTTATGGCTTTTCATAAATTAATAATATATCGCGTTTTAATGCATTCTTAAGATTCTGAAATAATGTGCTACTTACCTCCACAAACGGAAAACAGCAAATGCTGGTGGGAGATGGCGGGAACTGGGATAGGAGAGTCGTGGACGCTGTAATAAACGTCATTTGCGGGGGTGTATGGGGGGGGGGGGGGAATCATGTTTTAGTTGTTTAGTTTTGTTTTTAAATCACCACTAATAGAATTTACTGACAAAACAATATCATGAGAAATAGGCTACTTTTACAAACACTGCACAAGCCACTTTAAAAGCGTCAAGTTATTCGATGTTTTGAGAGTTCCGTGTCAGTGGTAACCATGGTAACTTCTTATAGTCAGTCAGAATCAATGGCCTACAAATTCTAGAATGATTCTCCGGTCGCTGTCTAATAGCGGCAGAGATAAGAGTCCTACTGCTATACGCGCTCGTGCGCGGCCGCCTCCCGTACGCCCGCCTCCAGCGCAGCGCCTCTTCCCGTGCACCGGCCTCCCGTACGCGACCGCCATCCGTGCGCGCCCGCTTCCCGTGCACCGGCCTCCCGTGCTCGACCGCCATCCGTGCGCGCCCGCTTCCCGTGCGCCCGCCTCCCGTGCGCCGCCTCCCGTGCCTCCAGCGCAGCGCCTCTTCCCGTGCGTCCGCCTCCCGTGCGCATCCGCCATCCCTGTGCGTCCGCCTCCCGAGCGCTCACGTGCGCTCCCGTACGCCCGCTTCCCGTGCACTCCCGTGCGCTCCCGTGCGCTCACCTCCCGTTCGTCCACCCGCGCTGCGTTTCGTCCCGCGCGTGGCGGCCTTCCGTGCGCGGGTGGCTCTAAACCGGAACTATAACCAGGACTAAAATCAGAACTAAATCCAGGTTTAAACCAGGTCTTAAACCAGGACTAGAAAATATGAATAATATTTCGAACAAATATTGAAAATATTGTCTCAAAAAGAACAGCGCAACTCGTCACATTTCACCGCTGTGGGACTCTCCTTAAGATGAATGAAAAACACTTCGCGTCATTGCTGGACGCAAATGGGCACTACTTTCGTTTTGTATTGACGCCAAAGGGCACTGACAAAATGTCACTTATTGACGCTCTCGGAGTGAGACTGTGTTG
>NW_026570970.1:39598197-39833327 GCF_026225935.1 Boleophthalmus pectinirostris | reverse complement strand
TGCAAGAGCCTTTGTCGGTGCAGAACGTTTCATCGACATTGTGGATTTTGTCGGGGAGAAAACTTGCAAACATACAGCACTTCGGAGGACTGTAAACCAGGTCTAAACCAGGTCTAAGCAGCGTAGACTTCTGCATCGGTCCTTTCGCCCGCGGTTACCAAGGGTCTACACGGCCGCGTCTCTGGCGTTTCACCGCTGCTGATATCGCGGTGATTTTAGCGAATTTGTATGAAGAAAAACCCACCACTTCAATCCAGGTTAAAAAAACATTGTAACGCGCGTTACTCACATTTATACCGAGTAAAATATTACTATTTCTTCCCCTGTAATGCCTTACATTACTGCGTTACAGCAAAAAGCAATGCATTACTGTAAATCGTTACTTTCATAACGCGTTACTCCCAACACTGATAATAACCTATGCATTTGAACTAATTACTGAGATTAGTGAGTAGGCTTGATAAATATATGGCAAATTTTTGGAGTTGGGTTTAGCCGTGAGTTCGCTTTTCATATGTGACATGTGACGGTAGAATGAGAGACAGAAAAAAGGGGTGGAGTGGCGCGGTTCGCACTAAGGGACATTTTTGATTGACTGGGCAAAGATTGTGGAGCAGGAGGCAGCGTAATACTACGTCTGTTTTATTTAAGATGCCTACAGTCAGGGGGAAAGACAAAACATTGACTGTGACGCGCACAGCAGCGCGCATGAAGTGAGCACTTGTCACCGCGGCCGTTTTTCGTGGCCGTCCAAAAGGTTGGACTTATCTGTTCCTTTCACGGAAATGAAAAAAAATGCGTTATGAATTGACAACCCGTCGCTTTGTTTATCAACCAAATGAATAGTTATTATTACTGGGGGACTAGATTTGTGTCGCTTTATTTTCACTTGCCCGCTCGGGCAACTAGGCAGAGGAGAGTACTTGCCCGGACAAAAGTTTTAGTTGCCCCGGACCAGCGGACAACCGTTAATGTCAAGCCCAGATTAGTATATGTTGTTTCCCCCTTAAAATGTATTGAACTTTAGTGACAAAAATCAGGGCTTTGCACAGTTTTCATATCATTCTAAAACACTAAGAAAGAGCCACGTAAAGCCTGCCACACACTACAGGATTTTTCAATCGTAAATGATTTTTAAATGTGCAACAAAATGCACAGACCACAGGCACAAGAAGAATTGGATGAGATTTTAAAACTTCCAAGTGCAAAAACTGCAGCAAAGAGATTGCACACTATAAACTAAAAGTTGTGAGCTATCAAAGCTATAGCCCCACCTCACATCAACAGTTTCCTGTTTACAGTAAAGTGACTAACTTTGAGACTTTAAAATGTTCCAGATATCAGCGCATTTCACTTCTAATTTAGATGCAAGTAAAAACTGTGTTACTATTATTTGCAAAATGTGGTGCAATAGTTCAGATAAATGCTTTGCCCACACTATAGCTAATCTGCAGCAGCTTCACTTCGATTCTCTCTGTACAGACGTACACACGAGGACCTACTCTCACTTTTTTACTTTTTAAACAGTGCTTCAAACTAGATGTCATTATTTGTGGAGGACACATTCTACTGAATAATAATAATTTTTTCTGGTATGTCCTGCATTTGTATCTTGTGCCTCTGTGTCTGTTACTCTGTCTGCCCCTGATGCTCTATTTTATTGACTATTGCCATGGTGGAGTTTTGTGGTTATGATATAAGAGGAGCTCAGAGTAGCACCTCAAACATCAGGAGCACAGTGGATTAAAAATCTCTCACGAAGATCCAAAGTCGGGTCACGCCTCCCCGAAATTAGGGAGAAGCACATTAAGACCTAAGGCAGCACATTTTCCTGTAGTGTGTGGCTTCAGTCAGTACATGCTGCTTTGGAATGAAAGCTGACTGGCTAACTTTCTCTCATCAGACTTTGAAAATCTGATATGCCATCTTAAGAAAAATAAATAAATCTGTATTTCTCCAAACCAAATGCGGCATACTCCGATTTAACTACAAGAAGTACTAATGCAAGAGATATACAAGAGAGAACACAAAGTCCATTGTGTGATACAAGCCTTATGACAATACTGAAGTGGCTGTGCACCTTGATGCCTTTTGGGTCTGGGGCCTCGGTGTCGGCCCCTGGACAGGATTCCAGAGACTTGTGCAGATGGTCGATGGCCTTACATGTGGCATTCTTCACCGCCAGCAGCCGGTCCTCAGTCATCCGCCCCCCATAAAACACATGGGCTGGGGGCGGGTCTACACACAGGGAGAAGGGCACAACAGAAGGGAACAGTTAACATATGTTTTATTATCATGTTTAACAGATCTGTGGTTCACCAAATGAAAAGATACTGTCTGAAATTTCTATCAAACGGCATGATAGCTTTGGGTATAATCAGTCTTCTGGCCTCACCTCCAAGCATGTGTGCAGAGTTCTGTGACAGCTGCAGGCCCACGGAGCTCCCAGAGGTCTGAGGGCCCTGTGAGGTACCAGGCGGAGCAGGCAGGAGCACCGTTCCTCCAGGACGACTGAAGGGGTTCACTGGAGCTTTGGCTGTGATAGGGGCCCTGCAGGAGGGGCCAGTCTCAGCACCTGCAGATGCACAGGGAGAAGTTTGGGCCGCAAGTCAGAATGCTTCGAAAAGAACACACAGCGACCATCAACCCAAAAGCACACACAGTAGGTCAAATCCTCCAGCTAAGATGACCAAGTCTAGCTCAAGATCTGCAGATGGGTCCATGTTCACAGCCCACTGCTCCAATGGCATTGAAGGATGGGTCAAGAACAAATTTCCCTATGGGGACAATAAAGTGTATGTAGCTTCATGTGGGGCCGGGTCGCGGGGGCAGCAGCCTAAGCAGGGACTCCCAGACTTCCTTCACCCCAGACTTGTCCTCCAGCTCCTCCGGGGGGACCCCGAGGTGTTCCCAGTAAAGCCCAGAGACATAGTCCCTCATGAACACCTCCCGAGGGAGACGCCCAGGAGGCATCAGAGCAGATGCCCGAGCCACCTCAACTGGCTCCTCTCGACGTGGAGGAGCAGCGGCTCTACTCCGAGCTCCTCCCCTTTACAAACCAGAAGTCCGCCATCTTGTTTTTTTTTTTTTTTTTTAAAATAAACATATGCAAAAATTTTGAAAAATGGGAGGGTTAGGTTAAGAGTTAAGGTTAGGGTCAGGGCTACAGTTGGGGCTATGGTTAGGATTATGACTAGGGTTTAAGTTTAGGGTTATTAGGGTTAGTGCGGGGTGCGATATTTTGTGGGGCGCAGCGTTTGCAGGGCACGGCATTTGCAGGGCACAGCGTAGGCACACGTGAGGGCTGATCACTGCTGCTGGCGCCTATATTTGTATTATTATTATCATCATTAGATTATTACCACATGACATAACAAGGTGATGAGAGTGTTTTTGTGTGAGAGAAGAACTCAGCCTAAATATATGTATGTGTTTTAAACTTAGGTGAATGAAAGAAAACTCAACAACTCCAGCTATGTTTTTGATGAACAAACAATAGGTCAAACAAGGGATAATAGTTTAAACAAGGCTCTTATTACACTTGTGTGTGTGTGTTTGTGTATATAGTGTGTGAGAAGAGAGACTGTGGCACCTGTCTGAGAGGAGGTTGACAGGCTGAGTGCATCCAGAGCATCCTCCAGCTCCTTCACCTGGGTCTTTAAGCGGGCACCCTTATCTGGGAGGGCATCCAGGTTAACTGCACCCAGAGTGGCCTGAAACACACATGGAGCACATTACCCCTTAACAACTCAGGCTCAACCTGCAGTGCATACAACACATGCACCTGTATTAGGCCTGTCACGATAATTATATAAATTTAGCATTCAATATATGAAAACTGGAATAATACTACTTTGGGGCTCAGTATTTATCGTTCCATTCGCTTCCGCTTTATCCAGGGCCGGGTCGCGGAGGCAGCAGCCTAAGCAGGGACTCCCAGACTTCCCTTTCCACGCACACTCCCTCCAGCTCTTCCGGGGGGACCCCGAGGTGTTCCCAGGCCAGCCCAGAGACATAATTCCTCCAGCGTGTCCTGGGTCTTCCCCGGGGCCTCCTCCCGATGGGACATGAACACCTCCGGAGGGAGACGCCCAGGAGGCATCTGGAACAGCCACCTCAACTGGTACCTCTCGACGTGGAGGAGCAGTGGCTCTGCTCTGAGTTCCTCCCATGTGACTGAACTCCTCACTCTACCCCTAAGGAAGCACCCAGCCACCCTGCGGAGAAAACTCATTTCGGCCGCTTGTATCTGCAATCTTGTCCTTTGGTCATTAACCAAAGTTCATGACCATAGGTGAGGGGTTAGGACCCCCTCCGGCCCCTGACTGACTGATGATATTTATCATGTGTACATTTTTTGCAATAGTGGGGAGGCATTTTTATATAATATGATAAGATTTGAGCTATAACAGTACAATGAATAACTTCTGTCTAATTATCGGTTCTTTCTACCATTTTTTTGCACCTCAGGCCTTTTAATGATACAGCATATTTAAAAACTGGTTTACTGGAATTATCTTGCTTTGTATCTGTGGCAGAAGTATTTTCCATATTATCATTTATTGCAGTATTTCTTGGTAGTAATACATCCTGCTTCAAAATGTGCTATCATGGGAAGCCTAACCTGAACTAGGAGAGAAAAGAAAGAGTCAGATCATAGTACAGTCGATTCTGACCTTCTTCTGCTGGAGCTGAGAAGAGAGCATGTTCCTGAGGCCGTGGGGGTGATCTTGTGTAGGCTGTAGCTTGGAGGCCCTCTGGAAGCCTGGGAAAGTGGTGAGGGTCTTCTGAACAGCAGAGTAAGCAGGGGCTTTGGGAGCAGGAGGCTGCACACATAACAGGACCACCTCGTCGTCATCCTCCTCCTTGTCCTGCTCCTGCTCCGTGGAGACAAATGGGCCGCTCCCTTTGTCTGCAGGGCCTGAATCTGAAGCTGGCTCTCCCTGCCCATCTAGGGTCTGTTCTGTAGGTGTGGATCTGGTCTGGTCCTGGGTCTGCTCCTTAGCTGTGGCTCTGGTCTGTTCTGCCTGTTTTTTGTTGGAATCCTCTTTGAGGGTACATTTCTTTAGCTTCATGCCTGCTGGCAACACTCTCTGCTGGGATGTGTTGGATGGCCCCAGCTCTCCGTTCTCCTTGGCCTCTGAAAGCACAGTCTTGAGGTGGCTTCCCTCAGCACTGCTCTGGATCTTTCTCGACTCAGAGTTGCAGTCTGTTTTGGCTGGGGCTTTAAAGGGGTTGCGCACAGGGGGCATACAAGAGGGCTGCTGCTGGCTCTCTGCTAGAGGACTTCTTTTCTCTTTGCTGGGCTGTTTTTAGGAAAAAGAAAAAAGTTGCTTAGTTACTCATTTAATGAGGGTGTTAAAAGTCAAAGCTTCTCACCACCATAAGATCTGCAACTAAATCAGACTAATTAAAAGGTTCAGTAACAGATTTTTTGTCTTAAAAAAGTGAAAAAACAGAACTAGTACATTTTAAACACTTTGCAGTGGTCCAAAGTTATCATTCCATGACCTTATGGATTCTGAGCATCCAAACGTTTCACTGTAACAAGTCTTTATACGAACAAAGACGCTTCCTGATTCTCTGATAATGCTTTCTAATTAGATGCAGACAGTACACAGTGGAGTTATGTCCCTAGGAGCTGCTTATATAGTATATCTGTATTGAGGCAAGACACAAAGTATCTATCTATCTATTCAATACTATTTGCTGCTTTTAGGGTATGTTATCACTGTTTACTTACAGCGGTCCATGGCACATTTCCACACCATTTCTGTCCAGCTTTTTTACTCACAACACAGCGGTAGAACAATCTGAGGAGACACACCAGTGAGAGGAGGTTTCACACAAAAAGCATTTAGTGAATGAATGAATGAATGAATATTGCGTTTGCGGTTGATTCATACCTGTAGTTCTGCTGCTGCTGGCTGTAGGTCAGGGCCTGCAGCTCCACGGTGGACTCTTCATGTTGGAGGCAGTGGGATGGAGGCAGGCTGCAGGAAGAGGAGGTGGAAAAAAACTAAGAAATGATGTCACCCAAACGTTTCCATGAATGTACAGAGCGAACAGATCATAGATTGAACATTTTTATATGGAACAGACAGGGTGACAAGTTGAGCGCACACAGAAGCACACACCTGACCGCCTGACTGAAGTCACAGCCCTGCTTGTCCACGCACACATAGAAGCTTTTGCCTTTGTTCGGTCCTTCTCTGACACCCGTTTTCAGCATGCACACGGCTCCTGTGTGACAAGACCCAAACCGCACTTGCATTTAGAACGATCCGCAAATAACAGAGAACTGCCAACGCTAAAATACAACCTCTAAATGTCTTTGTAGAAAATTAGTTTACTCTACAGGCTTACCGTGACTTTTGCAAACCACTTTTTCCATTTCCCAAATAAAGTCGGCGTCAGTTGACTTCAGTGAATTAGAAGTATTTTTGCATTGACCAATCCACGCTGCCAGAGTGTAGTTCCGGTGGGAAGTTTCAATATAAAGAAAATAAAACATGAAACAAAAAGAGAAAACAGAGATTAGCAATTACAACACAATTGTAATACATGTCATGTCGTAAATAAATGTTTACTTTAATACCATATAAAATATACAGTCAAAAACAACAACATATCAGATCAATAGTTTATTTTACTTTACTTTACTCTTATTATGAAAAACCCGTTTGACACAGGCGTAATTTCTGAAGACACGGTTGAGAGTTTTAATCTTTAAAAATATACAGTTAGTACACATAAAAATAACAAAGCTTAGCAAGCTTAATAACGGCATTGATCATTTAAGTTACAAATAATAATAATAATAAAATTATATATGAGCGAATGTATGAGCGGATAACGAAAACTACAGTCCCCATAGTGCTTTGCGCTCGTGTCCACGGGTCTCGCGGGCTCGTCGTCGGTGATGGCGGCACGCCTCGAATGATTTGCTGATGTTTGGTTTGTGCGGACAACGGGACAGTCCTGAGGCAAAGCGAACTCTTTTCGGCGCAGGCTGAGGTAACTACACGCGAATGACGTGTTTCCCAATCACTGTTGTTGCGTTTGATTGTGTTTCAAGAACGTGAATTTGAGAAGGTGACTTCAGTGTGATTACTGTTTATGTCCCACAGAATCGTACTGTGTCTGACTCTGGCAGCTCTAGCTCTTTCCTTTAATCACCTCTGATTATTGAAAAAATGCCATTTGCTGCTGGTGGTTTGAGACCGGAGGAACATTTAAATTTTGGGGATCACCCTGATCTATTCTTAGAATGTCTTATTCTACAACATTATCTTGAAAAGAAAGGCTGATTTTGTTCTCTTCCTATGTATTCCTATGTGTATTATTATTAATACTATGTATTGGTGTATAAGTAGGCTACTACCTCAAAATGTGCTCTCATTATTGGGGCTTTTGATGACCGTGTTGGTCTCTGTCTGTGACAGGTGCTTCTGGCCTCCTTGTTGGTAGCTCTGGAGTCTCATTTATAACACTTAAAGCCAAATGGTGTAACGAGACAAAAATAAAAGCACTTTTTTTTTTTTTTAATTATGGATGTTTTAAGTGCACAGAAAATGTAGTATTAATATTTATCCTTACTGTGAGCAGGCTTGCATCTCCGCAAACCTGACCCTTATTTAGCCTGGAGGAGGTCCTCCTCCTGCTTGCTTCCATAAGACTTATCTATAGCTATGGAGAATGTTCCGAAGTATGGCTTTAACTTTCTATTTCCATGGAATCATGCAGCTCACTTTCCACCTCCAGAAAGTTACATCACATAACTTAAATGTGTAATTCTGACCAAAAGTGGATGCAGAGATAAGACATAAACTTCGTCTCTCAGAAGTTGCACACATCACTAGTTTCCAAGTAGTCTGTGAAAGCCCCGCAGGTTAGGCTCACATCTTACAGAATGGAGCGTACAATTCCAAGAGTGCTTTTTATAGATCCAAAAGTTAACTGGAAATTTATGTTCATGTTCGTACATGTTGTTCGTACCCATTGGTCGTACAAGTTTTATAAATGAAACCCTGGTCAGTTGTGGATTCAAGCACTTGTTCCAGGAGATTTTGACATGTTGACATCTAGGGACTTGACTATATATATTCTGGTCCTGCTGGATTCATTGGTCATTAACTCTTAACCTGCCCTCATAATCTGTGTGTTAATTCCAGGATTAGACGGGGGCAGGTGGTCATGTCATTCCCAGCACTGCGCTGTTCTCAAGCAGACTTGTGGGCTCGCTGGGTGCCTGGCAGCTCCAGAGCGGGGGCTCTTCCCGAGGGACCTGCCTGCTCAGCCTCCCCAGGGCCTGATGACTCCTTCTCTGGTCACTTTGCCCCTCTGCTGGCCTCAGCAGACAGCAGCTGTGTGGTCCCAGAGCCTCTGAGCTTCCACACTGACATGGAGCTAAAGCAGGCGGGACATGAGCAGCAGAGAGAGGCTACAGACGATGAGGAGGCAGCACAGCCCCACAATGTGCCCCTTGTGCTGAAGCTGGAGCAGGTACTACTCCCACACATTCACTGCTCAGAGGACCTACAGGGAGGACATTTAGTGTGCGTATACTTATTAGATACTTATTAGACACTTATTAGACACACCTTTCCCATACCAGTCCTAGTCCCTCTCCCTAGGCCCTCACACTCACCCGCCGTGAAATCCCCTTTAACGGTCCCTTCATCACCGTGTACAGCACTTTGCTTTCAGATGCACTTGACTTGTGTGATACTCACTTGAACAAATGAGGCACAACTGTCCGCCAATAATAATAGCTTTTCATGCTAAATATTATAAAGACACTGGATAATGTTCCAGATCATCATTGTTTCATTGTCTTACCAGAGTAAAAAATGTCAAATGTATGTATGCTTCAAAACTTTGAAACCCCAAATAAATGCACATTTCATCTCAGTAGCATTTTGTCTTTCATTTATAAATACTTAGATGGCCATACTAATCACTAAATTATGACCTTTACATTTCTACACAAACTTAAATAAATGTGTAACTAAACTTGTTTGATGCTGTTTCAGTGAGGCTGCTCTCCAGTGTTACACACACCTGTTTAGGGGCCACTTCCTCACGGTGAAGGGCCTTATCAGCCCCTCTTCCTCAGGGCTTGATCATTTCAGACAGCACTCCCCTTCATAGGAAGGTGCAAAGTGGAGTGCTAGGGCAAAGGGAAGAGACAAGGGACCCTATGACACAGCTCACGACTTACAGTATACCAGTAGTTCTGAATTACAAAGACTGACTACATGGGCCTTACAGATTTGTAAGACCAGGGCAAATAGAATATAGGGCATACAAAATATAAATATAGAGATTGTTACAAGAGGTGGGGTAAGGAATTATCTCATGTCCCATGCGATTTTGAAAAATAGCGTGATTTCGTGTATTCTGGTGAGTCTCTGATTGTAAATCTTAATAACAGCTCAATACCTCAGTTGCCTCAGTCGTTTATCAGCGCAGGGGACCATGTTTCTGCAGATTTCTAAACAGAATTGGGGAGTACCATAAAAGGCCATTTCCCCCAGTAAATAAACAATATAAGCCTCACAGAAAGTCATAAATATGAGGTTTAAAGTCATAATTATGAGTTTTCAAAGTTGACTCTGAACCTGCTTTGAAAAAACAGATTTCCTGGAGAAGCCATGTATAAACCCATTACACAGAAAAAAATTGTAGTTATTTTACTAATTCACTTCATACTGTATCTAAATGATTTGCTATGAGCCCATGTTTTCATCACTGAGTGACCCAACATTGCCCAGTGCCCAGCAAAGCTCATCAATTCCCGGCCAGGCACAAGAGACCAGGTGCACAATAGTGCGCTTCATTCCCTGTTTGGACCAAACCAGCTACCATGGACAAAGTAATATAGAAGACACTTCGCACGTACTCATTCATATGGGATTTGTGTAGATATCTCTCTTTTAACAACATTCACAAGTGAAGCAGCAAGTGGAGCTATATGGAGATGTCCTGAGCTCCTGGAGGATAGCCTCTCCAGGAAAATGGCCATGTACTTACATGACAAAGGCAAATTTGGAGTCGACTTTAAAATTCATACTTATGAATTTAAAACTAGTAATTAAGAGTTTTAAACTCGTAATTATGGTTGGAGAAAATAAGAGAGAAACAGGGTTGTCACGGAATGCCGTCTGGACCTGATCTGCCACGTGCAGGTGACATAAATATTGGAGGGGACTGTCCCCAGTCAAATCATCACCAGTCCTACATAAAGTTACGTCTATGCATAAGAGTGAGATGTACAGCTGTATGGACTCTGTTGTCACTGTTCTGGAGTGAGCTCTGCTATCAGAGCTGTGCATGAGACCTGTCCTCAGAGCTGAAGGTCTCTTCACGTCTCTTCTACCTGACATCAGTGCTCATGTCCTTTTATGTTGTTGTGTATTGTGTGCAGCTGAGGCAGTGGCAGGAGCACATGCAGCAGCAGCTCAGGGCTCAGCAGCTGCAGGAGCTGCTCCATCTGCAGCAGGAGCAGCACAGACTCCTGGCCCTGATGAGCTCCCCATCCCACCACTCAGGTACTACACAGTCGCCCCATCCCACCACTCAGATACTACACAGTCACCTCACAATCACCCCACCCCAGGACCACACATGTCGCAGGACTCAAGTAAACATGCTTCTTTTGAGGAAGCCTCATGTTACAGGAGACACTCCTGAGCAAACTAACCTTTTATGTGCATGTTTAGAGGATGTGGAGGAGCTGTCAGGAGCAGACTGGGAAGAGGCCACACTTCACAGCAGGACTGAGTGTCATCTCCACAACATGGAAGGGCAGGGGCCCCGGAGCCAAAGAAGTCCACAGAGCCAGAGCCCACAGAGCCAGAGCCCACAGACACCCTTGAGATTTCCCAGCCCGTACCAGGAAGGTGAAGCCACTACAAGTCCTGCCTCACCTTTCCCTTCCCCATGATTCACTGTTGTACTGCGTGTACTGTTCAAATGAAGTGTCTAACACTGAAGCCATACCGAGAGGAAGTGATCTTTTACTTTTATTGTTTGTTGTGCTCCTCCTCAGAAGAGCAGCCGCTGACCCAGGGCAGTGGCTCCAGGCTCTCATCCCAGCACCAAGAGCCTGAAGACAGCAGCACGCACTGGCACACACCTGCTGCAGACAGGTACTCTCTGTCCACACTCTGATTTACTGAGTGAAAATGACAGCTGTATACTAACTACCATGTCAAAAGGAAAATGTAATACTGTGTCAACTGGACAAAAGTTTTTTGAGTAAAGATGTTTTGCAGATCATCCAAGCTGCTTCTTCAGTTTCAGTCAGATCCTGCCTTATATCTTCCTGAAGGGAAAAGCTAACTACACTGAAACTAACACACCTGTTTGTCTACACTGCAGTCTCTGTGTGTTAGCTAGGTTTATTGAACTACACCAAGGCCCTGTTTCAAGAAGCAGGTTTAGTCCAAACTCTGAAAAGGTCATCTCAGAGTTTTCAGTTTCATAAAGAAAGTTAACCTAAACCGTGAGTCAGTCACCATGGTAACTCACTCTGAGCATAACCTGGTCCAAAGCAGGTTTTATTCCTCTACCCCAAATTTAACCAGAGTCTGCTCCTGAAGGAGACTTCTGAATGGTCAATCACAGATGAACCAGGTGCACTTAATAGGTACTATTCACGCTTACGGCACAAAACCAGAAGGCGTTTGGAAGCATTTGGACTTTGGAAGTACAGACTTCTGGCGGGCTCTGTTGGCACTAGTAAATCTGAGAAAATGGCCCGGTTTACTTAGATGCCACCCCCCATGCTGAATCCATGTTTTTACCACATGCCCAGTGCATGGCCCAGTGTCGGTAACTACCCCGGAAGTTGTCATCCGCATGTTTCCAAACGACTTCTGGTAAATGTCAGTAGAGCCTCTTAGGCTTGACAAGAGATAAATGATTTAGTGTATTCGTTCATACTTTAATTATTTGACTCAAACACTTCTTTAAAATGTGTTGCAAAGTGCAAATCTTTAGATTAATGGAACATACTTTATGCAATTTGATTTATGTACACTTTTTTCATTTACTCAGTGAGCTACATAATCCTCAGTCCTCAACATAATTTTCTATGCCAAATCTGAAATTAAATATTAAAATTGTAATTTAAACAATTTAATAATGGTTTTATCTGTTTTATGTAAGAAGGCTTCAACAAAATTCTGTAGGACTTTTGAGTAATCTGATTTGTACCTTCATACTAAAAGAGATCAAACTATGTGCTCCTCCACATTTCTTTTATATTAAATCTGACTAATCTATAGTCACATGACTTCCTGTTCCTCTAAAACAGAATCCTCCTCTGGTATACCGTTGCCACGGTGAATCCTCTTTTCTGGGATCCATTGACAAAGTCTTGTGTCCTCTGCTAAACTCAGGGTTTATTCTCTCTGAGTTTCTAACTCTGCTCTAAACCTGTTTAGTGAAACAGAAAACTCTGAGTTGTCTGTCCAGGGGAGATTAACCCTGAGTTAACTCTTAAACCCAGGGTTTATTGAACCTTCTTTGTGAAACAGGGATTAAGAGTGAAGCATGAATCATATTAGCATAATTGTTAAGGCCCTCACACCTGTTAGCATACTGGCTATCACTATTATTTTCCCTGATTTTGATTTAGGTCTGTGGATGAGAAGTTAAATAGGAGATAGATGACGTTTAAGCCCCCCATTCCTGTTTAAAGATGGATTAATGAACGAATGAATGAATCACGGGATTTATATAGCGCCACTCAAAGTCACTTTACGGTGCATTCTTCATTCACTCTACACTTTGTGATCGTGAGATGTTATTGTAGCCACAGTTGCCCTGGGGCAGACTGACAGAAGTGTGGCTGCCAATCAGCCCCTCCGGCCACAACCATCCAGCAGGTCCACAGGTCCTGGATCCAGTGACTCCAGCCTCACAGCGAACAGTCCCAGGTCAATTTGGGTCAACAAAAAAAACAACCTGCATAAACAGGGCAACATTAATACAATTTTCGCAAAGCACAAATTCAGATCTGGTTTAAATCATTTCGAACTACTTTTAACTGGATTACAGTAGCTTGTAGGTTGTTTTTTTTTTTTACACATTGCGAGGTATTCAACACGTGGCACTAGCAGTGCACATGGTAGTGTAACAACCCTTAAAATCTGTATATAAGTTCTGATTTGTACATAGTTATATATTTCTCCAGTTGTTTTTTTTTACACATTCTCTGAATCGTGTAAATAATAAGTGGTCATTGCATCATGTAGTTAAGTCAAGTTAGAAAACAAAATGAAGCTAGCATATCACCTTAGCACACTCACCGGAGAACAAGAACAAACAAAACCTGGACAAAACTTCCTCTCCAGAACTCTTTACAATTTGATGTATCTCTAAGAACCAAAAACAAGTTGTTATTTAACAATTTAAGCAATATTTTACCACATTTTTGCACAATAGAGCTTACATGTGCTGTCCATTTTCTTCACAAGATGGCGGTGCATTTGCAAAAGACCCTACAGTACCGTCTACTGGGCGCATATGACACTGCATAGTTAAATGAAATTTAAAGGAACACACTCCCAATTCAACAAACAAAACTTGGGTGGGTTACACCAAGTCAGGCTTTGATAAGCTGGTAAGCCATTGTCTTTCCTAACAAAAATAACCTTTAACTGCCCTCTCAAACCAGTTCTTTTCTCTGGCTAAGATCTGTGCCTCACTCTCCTCAAAGGAGTTGGTGATTTTGAGATGGAGATGGGCGGTGTACTGGGGCCCTGTACTGCTCTCACGCTGTGTTGGTGCACCCTCTCATGAAGAGGTTTTGTTTCTCCAATATAACACTCACTGCCATCTGCACTACACTGAATGGAGTAGACCACATTGCTTTGTTTGTGGCTCGGGGTTTTGTCCTTTGGGTGGGGCAGTTTCTGTCTTAAAGTGTTTGTAGGTTTCAAAAAGACTGGGATTTTATGTAGTCTGAAAATCCTCTGAAGCTTTTCAGACTCACACAGGAATAGTGACACCCTTTCTGCTAGGTTCTGATTCTCTGATTTTAGCTCTTTGTTCTTTGCTCCAGCTCTACTGTGGGAAGAGCTCAGAGTAGAGCTCCTGCTCCTCCGCATTTGTGCTGCAGTGGATGGTGTGAATCAAAAAGCAAGTATTGGTCAGTGTGTGTGGCCTTCTTAAAGACTTCTACCAGGAGTAACCTATCTTCTATAGTTACTGCACAATCTAAGAAGGGCAACATATTCTTCTCGTGTGAATTTGATGTTCGAATTTAAAGCATTAATATGTGCAATAAAGGATCCAGTTCAAGCCCTGAAGACTGTTGACTACAGATAAGAAATCTTAAAGAACAAAAACAGCCAATCCATCTTTGAACAGAAATTGAGGGTTTAGACATCTCCTTTTTATAACTTCATCCTCAGACTTAAATCAAACCCAAGAAAAAAAAATAGTGATAGTCTGTGTGCTCAGAGTTGTGAGAGCACCCATCAGGGGCCTAAACGATTCTGCTAATGTGACTCTGACACACTTCACACTTAGTGCAGTTTAATAGACTGAGCCAACAAACAGAAGGTGTGTTAGTTTCAGAGTAGTTTCAGTGTAGCTAGCTCCTCCCTTCAGGAACATATAAGGCAGTGTCCACCAGCATCTGACAGAACTGCTTGGATGATACTATGAGTGTACAGTATTTGTGGTGTTTGTTGTGTCAGGCCCATTAGACCTGGGACTGGTGCTCAGAGGACGTTTGAGGACCTGCTAGAGGAGCAGCTCAGACACGAGGAGAAGAGACTCAAGTCTGTGCACCCACCACAGGTCAAAAATTGTCCATCATCTCACTTGTCCCTAATTGTCTCTCCTGTCCCCCTCTCTCTCTCTTGTCCCCCACGTGCTTTCCTGTCCCCCATGAGCTCTCCTGTCCCCCACACTCTGGTCTGTACCTGTGCTCTGGTTTCTCAAACTGGGTTGTGACAACTTCAGTGTTTTTCTGTCTCGTGTAGAGTGATCCTGGAGGCTGTGCCCCCCAGGCCCTTCCTAAAAGAGCGTTTCTGAGGAGAGGAGAGGGGCTTTTGAGGTTCACTGGTCACAAAGCAGACATTTGCAAGAATAACAGACCACCAGCTCAGACTGAAGCCATCATCCGCAGCAGTTCAGAGCCTGTCTCTGTGCAGAGTGGACAGTCCAGCTATGGCCCCAAGCCTCTGCAGCGCAAAACAGCCACTGTCTCTCAGGAGCCCCGCCCCACCACCTCCCTGCTCCAGGACACCAAGGCTGCCCGCTTAAAGGGATTACAGAGCCAGCTGCAGCTCCACCAGCCTCCACCACAAACTGTTCAGAGGCAAACACAAGGACCAGCCAGCACCAGGCCCACAGAGTCTGCAGCCTGTGGGAGCTTAGCCAGTGAGGCCAGACCCCAGGCTGATAGCGCTCACCACAGGGCCGAAGCTTGGCCTACCGAACAGGGGCGAGGAAAGGGATTGACACAGGGGCTGGGACAAGGACAGGGGCTGGGACAAGAGCAGGAACAGGGAGGAGCCAGGAGCTCTCAGGAGCGTTCCTTCCAGGAACGGCTGCTGCGCTGGGAGAAGGTCCGGCAGGAGGAGAGTGTGGAGCTGGGAGAGTTTGAACTGCTGGAGCAGGCTGCAGAGGAGCTGTCCTTTTCCTCCAACTCCTCCTTCGTCCTCAAGGTCTGTCACCACATCTTCTCTTATCCACTATGTGTCCTACAAAGTCTAGATTCTTCTCCCACACAGGGCACAGAGCGGGGGCAGCAGTGAGAGGAGAAGCTCATACTGACCTGTCTGCATTTGACCCCTCCATACTCTAATCTGTCTGTATTTGATCTGTGTTGTGACCTGTCTTTTATTTAACCTGTCTGTGTTCTGACCTGTCTGTACCCATCCATGTTGTGACGTGTGCAGGTTCTTCAAATGGATCGGCAGAAGCAGCTCCCAGCCGAGGAGCTCCACCAGCGCCGCCTGTCCTCCACCCCAGTCAAATCTCCTCCACATCCAGTCTCCCGCCAGGGGCCCACTGAAGGGGGGCCACAGCAGAGTGCCAGGCAGGGACTGTGTGAGACGTCCTCGGACAGCTGGAAAAGACGAGACGACCCAGCAGAACAACAAGTGCCTTCAGGTCCATGTGTCTATGCTTTCCCCTGTCAGAGTAACCCTCCATATGACAAGCACACATACCAGGACCAGCACCACTCCCCGACCCCCGGTGAGGAGGCAAACAGTGACGGTGAGGACTGCACTGTGACAGAGCACCTGCCAGAGGAGCACCCGTCAGAGGAGCACTGCCAAGAGAAGGCAGAGGAGCAGACGAGCAGGGTGCTGTTTGATGACCATGACACTTGGAGCCAGCTCTCTGAGGACCACAGTTTGAGCACAGACAGCCCAGGTGAGGAAGGGCCTGATCAAAGCAGGCTTTAACGGGCCCTAATAATACTATTTTATGATCTATGATATAATGTAGTTTTCTCATCACAAACAGACCTGGAGTTGTGTTTTGTTTCATTCACATGTTTAACACACAAACCCTGCACATTTCAGTCCTTCTCTCAAACACTCCACTTTGCGATGTCATGTGGTAATACAGGAAGCTCTCCATTGTGTTTTTAAACATTCACCATCAGTAAAATCATCAGAATAATTTCATCTCTGGTATTTCTAATCTCTGTTAAACTAAAGGTAAAAGGAGCTGTTCACTTGAAAACTACTACTTCATGACATCACAAGGTGGAACAGAGAATTTCGAGCTTAGGAGAATGTAGACAGTGTTTTTAGACTGTATAAAAAAGTGGACTAAGTGAGCATGATGTCACCCACAGCATTCAGCTCCTCTCAAATGAATGTCACGTTGCCACAGTTACAGGAGCAAGTCTGGAGCCATATTTGGAAATCCAACCGCAAGTATCATAGCAACCACATGAGCCAATCATGATTGAGGTGGTTAAAGGAGCCCACCCTTCTCACCGGAAAGTGGGAAGGGGACTTACTTAGCGACGAAAGGCACTAGCTGTCACTCAAACCAGTTGCTAACGCTAGCGGGAGCAACCTCGGGGAATGAAGGTGTCTGATTGGCCCGTTATTTATGTTCATATTTTGACTTAAAGACAAAATAGAGAAATGAAAAGTTCAGGATCCTATGTTAATCCTGGGTTAATATGAACATTTAAGACCAAAGTACAGAGAGAGGAGCCACAAGATCCCAATGGAAGTCAATTGAAGCCAGAGTCAGAAGGAGCCGGAAGAGCCGCCTGGAGCACTTCCTATTTGGAAAGTGGTGACTAGCGCGTTAGCTATGTCCATTCATATATACAGTCTATGGGAGGTAACAACGTTATAACATGGCTTAAAGCTCATTTAACCTCCATGTCACTGCATCCCTTACTGTAGGTGTTTTTACAGCCCTGCTCTCTCCACAGGTGAACCGTCCTCTCCACCAGAGCACACTGTGGAGCAGGAGGCCCAACCCTCTCAACTCATGAGCAGGCTCTTTCCTGCACTCAAGACACACTCCCACAATGCTCCTGTGTGTGCTCCTCCCACAGCCAAGCCCCAGAGCGCTCCGACCATCACACACCGTGAGTCACTGTCCTTTCTGAGCTTTAACTGAAACTACAAACATTCAAGCCTGTCCTCTTAAAGAAAGCTCCAAAAAGTTTTGCATAATAGTCCCTGTATTCTGCAACTTTTTGGACTTTTTGGAGCTTTCTACCATGATTATAACATTGTTCCCAAGAACCTGCATGAAGAGGTTTTATTTGTCATCCATGCATGTTTGAGTAATCTAGCAATCTCTCCTAGAAATTATTCAAACCCTCCTTACAGTTGGTAGTATGAGCCTGTACAAGGCTACAAGCCTACACCACTGGGCCACACAGACTATGACGCACAGAGCTAAGTAGAGGACTACTTAGCTCTGTGCATCTAATTTCTGTGTAGAAACTACAGGTGCAAAGTATAATCTAGTCTTATGGTTACTCTTTAAAAGCTCTGGTAATCAAAGAAAGTTTTTTGATGATTGACAGTCAGCTCACATTCTGTTAATTTTACAGTAGAGGTGGAAGATATATTGAAAATGTATAATATGTATTATGTATGTGGTTTTAGAGATCTACAAAATGAGAATTCTGTGTATTTTGTCTACAACAGACTGCAAATAGGGCTGATTAAAAGTAGAAAAACATGCATCTTCATGTAATGTATCTTTAAACAAAGGTAGAAAATTATGTTTTTCATGCCACATTCACAGTCTCTTCACTTTCTGTGACTCAAACCTCAGTCAAGACCTTCACAAAACTAAATCTTGTGTGAATGTAGTGGTTGATGGAGCATGTGTTTGTGTGCAGCTCAGCAGGCCCAGTCCCTCCTGCTCAGGGAGAGGCTGGCAGAGCTGGAAGTGGAGATCCAACGCTTCAAAAAGGAGAACGCATCTCTCGCCAAACTTCGCAAGGACAACCTCAGAGTCCAGGAGGAGCTAAGGTAGATTTTACACTCTGTGTGGGACACTGTGTCTGGAGGGTCTGGCCCATTGGCTGTATATATAAATGGGCAGAGGTAACCTACTAGCTGCTGCGTTCCAGTGAGCATGGGCACTCATAATGATAATAATAATGATAATAATGATGATAATGATGATGATAATAATAATAATAATAATAATAATAATAATAATAATAATTATTATTATTATTATTATTATTATTATTATTATTATTATTATAATTATTATTATAATTATTATAATAATAATAATAATAACAATAATTATTATTATTATTATTATTATGCATCAGTTTTATATAGTGCTTTCTCTGACAGAAGTGAGGCTGCCAATCTGCACCATGGTATCACTCACACACACAAAAGTCTTCTGATTCTATCAACTCAAATTCTCTTTCTGGGGTCATTATTTGCGGAAGACAGTTTCTATGAATAATATGGATGAGATGCTGCACTTTAAATTTACCACTTTAGGAGAGGTGAGACTTCTCATTATTTTTCTCATTATTTTCACTATATCCCGAGTTTGTATTTTACGTCTCTGTGTCCGTTAGCAGTTACACAAACAATATCTTACACGTGTCATTAGGTTATGAAAACTATGAAAAAAATAGTGTGATTTAAACTGTGTCGAGTACGGTTGAACCCGGACACAGATATCTTAATGCCTATGGGCTCGGTTTGGATTTGATCAGTTCTATGCTGTCTCGGACAGAAAAAAACAGCCCTATCCACACTCTACTCTGATTGACTTGTTTTCCCGGTCGAGGCAATGACTTTCTATGGTCTGACCATAGCCCTCTGTGATGTGGCCCACAGGAGGGAACGCAGTGACTTTGAACAGATGATGGTACAGGAAAGAAGCCGCTTGGAGGAGTACAAACGAGAGGAGAGCCGTAAGCTGCAGAGGGAGCGCAGACTGTGGGAGAAGCACATGACCGCCGCAAGAGCTGCGCCCAACAAGAGTGAGCGCGATGAGATACAGGTCAGTCACCGCCGACTCACACAGCCAATACGCCTATGACGCATCCTGCGACGCATCCTGCGACGCATCCTGCGACGCATCCTGCGACGCATCCTGCGACGCATCCTGCGACGCATCCTGCGACGCATCCTGAGACACATTCTACGACACATGTACTGACAGAAGTAGTGTAAGTAGTGAAGCTAAAAACTGTAGTGGTTCTAGAAATATGGTACAAAAGTATTTCTCAAATGAGTAACTTAAAGAACATAACACCTGATTTATCATTTGAAAATAATGAGGCAATTTTACATACATTTTTGAGACTTAGAGTGAGTCATTTTACTGTAAAGGGGAAATGACTCGAGTTGCACTACAGTTCTGATGAGAGCTCACAACATTTGGCTTATAGTGTGCGGTCTCTTTGCTTCAGTCTTTGCGCTCAGAGGATTGTAAGTTTTGATCTGATTCTCCTCATGTCTATGGTGTCAGCTTTTTGCTGCACATTTTAAAATTGTTTATTGTGTGGTGGGTTTTAGAGTAGTGTTCACTTCAATAAATATATTACTCAAGTAGGAGTAAATGTATTCTGCTATAAAAGTACTGGTTAAAAGTTAGACTATTTAGCCTAACATGAGTAGAGTCCTGTGCTGAGACGATGTGTGATGTGTGTGTCTCAGGCTCTGAAGCAGCAGCTGAGCTCAGTCCAGGAGGAGCTGAGGAGGAAGGAGAGCCGTTGGGCCAACACCCACAGCAGACTGCGCCACCAGCTGGAGGCTCTGGGGCAGGACAACAGAGGCCTGCGAGATGAGGTCAGCCCATTCACACAGTGTCAGCTCACGAGGGCTGCACCGTATGACATCACAAGGTGGAATAACTGTTAAACTTAAGACTAAATATGCTGGATTTGTTCAGCATGTGTGAAAACAAATTACAACTCCAGGTAAGTTTGTGTAGAACTTTGAGCTGCGAGTTGACTCAGACAAATATTTAGAACTTATGTTCGGGCTCAGACTCGGACACATCAGCGCGGTAAGATTTGAAATGTAAAATTAAACACAGTTTAGACTATTATGTAGGTAGCCAATGGGCCTGTTTCTCTTGATGCAAAAGTTTGTTTTTGTGATAAAAAAAATAAATAAATACATAGAAAATATTAGGCTACCTTAACATCATTCCTCCTGTGCACGAGTTTTGTCTATCGCTCTGCCAGTGGAACGTGTCCAGCTATTTAGAGCATGGAAACCCAACCAAAGTCTGACGGCACCTCTCGGCACCCGACAGGCTCGTTTGGACTCGGACACAAATATCTTCGATCTTCGATTACTGCTCTGTCTGACGAGGGCTGGTCTCGGACAGAAAAAATCATCCTTCTCCACACTCTAATCCACATGTACCCACAAACTGACAAGCACACAGTCGCACACAGGAGTTCACAGGTCAGAGGTCACACTGTCTGTCTCCACACAGGTGAAGACTCTGGAGAAACTGCGCATCACAGCCTGGAAGAAGAACTCCATGGACAGTGACAAACCCTCTGCTGTCAAAGGAGTCAAGTTTGCTGTATGTTTACGTTCAGCACATGTTACACTTTAGCAGAGCTTCTACCCGAGTGTCTGTCACTGAATGAGACTAGAGAGGTGGTCCATGTGTGATGTGTGTTCTACCCTCTGCTCAGACTCCTCTAGACTCCAGCAGCACTAATCACAACAGCCCTCCTGCAGCGGCCACTAGATGGAGCCGCCGGGCATCTGCTCCAGGAGGCATGGTGGGGACAAAAGGTACATCAAGCCATAAGTCACTGGAAAGGGAAGGGTCTGAGTCAGTATATCATTACAGTTTGCAGTGGTAGCTTCTCAGCACTGAGCTTAAAGCAGACATATTGTGCTCTAGAGTTATAATCTTGGACCCCTGTGGATTATGTTGTCATTTGCACATTTTAAATCTCAATATTCATCTAAAACAACATAATAAAAGAAACAAGTCTGCTGACTTCTCCGTTAGAAAACCAGTGGGAGCTGATGTTGCCGTAAATGTCATCACAAAGCGCCGCATGCAACTTGAAGTGAATAAATGGTGACGGGAAATAATTATAACACAGTTAAAAGCTTTGAAAAGTCCATTTTGCAGAATAGGTCTGAATGTATTAAACACTACCGTACAACTAGAGGACTCCCTGTGTGTGTGTGTCTGATGTTTGAGGATTCAAGAGCAGTCTGAGGAGGCCGTCTCTAACAGTAACTACAGTGGAGGAAACTGGGCATGGAGATGAGAACCAGTCCAGCTGGAGTCCAGAGGAGGCTCACGCAGGCTCCTCCAGTGACACCCAGGCCGAAGTGAACCCAGCACAGGACTATGAGAGGAGGAAGCAGGAGCCACAAGAGGAGGTGCTGGGGCTCGACGGGAAGGTGAACTGTGTGTCATCAGAAGGAGTGGCCCTGGATCCTCTCCCTCACCCTGTCTGTGCCCTGTCAGGTGGAGCAGGTCCTGTCCAATGGTGCACGGCTCATAGTCTTCCCCAACGGCACCAAGAAGGAGGTCTCACCTGACGGACAGACAGTCAAAGTCACGTTCTTCAATGGAGACACCAAAGAACTGACAGCAGACCAAAGAGTGGTGAGCACACACACAGGCACCCCCCACCACCACCACCACCACACACACCATGTTATTCTCAGTACCATGAAGATATACAGTGGTGTTACAGTAGAAAAAAAGTGTACGCAAGTACGTAAGAGTAAAGTTACAAAACAGTTGTCCAAGAAAGTATTTGGAAAAACTTCTAATCAAGTGAGAGAGTAACTTGAGACATGCCATCTGATTTATAATTTGGAGTTAATGTAATTTCAAGGACAAAACATTAAACACAACAGAAAACAACAGATTTCAATCACATTTTATACAAAGACCACAAAATTTAGACAAACTAAATTATGATGGAGCGATGAAATACACACAAATCCTTTCATATTATCATGGATCAGGCTGATTTTTTTCTGTCCGAGACCAGCCCTCATTCTACAGAGCAGTGATTGAATCCAAGCCGAGCCCAATTAAAATCACACTATTTTCATAGGCCTAATAACACATGCAGGATATTGTTTGTGTGGCGGGATATAGCGAAAATAATGAGAAGACTTTAAATTTACCACTTTACAAGAGGTGAGTAATAAACTGCAGCTTCTCATCCACATTATCCATAGAAATTGTCCTCTGCAAATAATAATATCCACAATAATATCCAGTCCACAAAACTGTGCTGCTAATCCAGTTTGAGGCGTTTTTTTAAAATGAAAAAGGTGAGAGTAGTTACTGACGTGTCTGTTACATCCACACAGCACATGGATCGAGGTGAAGCTGTAGATCAGTGATAGTGACTCTACTTCCTGTGGACCTAATCTCCAATCTTTAATGCTTTAAAAATCCTGTATCTGAAGTTTTGCTCCACATGTCACAAATAATAATAACACAGTTTTGTCTTGTATCTAAACTAGAAGTGCAGAGATCTGATATTTGAACATTTAAGAGTCTCAAAGCGAATGGTTTTACTGGAGACAGGAAACAGCTGACACGATTGAGCTCTTAACTTTATATCCTGTGGTCTGCAGACAGATCCCACTGCAGCCATAAAGTTTCATCAGATTCTCCTCATGGTGTGCGCTTTTTGTTGCATGTTTAAAAATCATTCAAGACGGAGAAGTCCTGTAGTGTGTGGCGGCATTAAGTTTTTAATTTTACATTTCAAATGTCTTATTGCGCTGATGTGTCCGACCCGAGCCTGAACATAAGTTCTAACTATTTGTATGAGTTCGACCGAGCCCGTCGGGTTCTGGTCGGGCTTCCATGCTCTAGTTATTGTAAAGCTTTTGTATGGAGTAAGAAAGCTGTCAAAAATATTTGTGCGCATAAAATAGAAATCCGTGCATATTTGGCTGTACTTGCGCATAAAATAAATATTTGTAAACTCTCAAATGAGTCCAGGCTACAGCCACAGCGAGCATCAGTCAGTCTTCACTTCAGCTGCA
Organism: Boleophthalmus pectinirostris; assembly: GCF_026225935.1. Classification (NCBI taxonomy): domain Eukaryota; kingdom Metazoa; phylum Chordata; class Actinopteri; order Gobiiformes; family Gobiidae; genus Boleophthalmus; species Boleophthalmus pectinirostris. The sequence goes on along the minus strand of NW_026570970.1, from coordinate 39,809,826 downwards.
TTTCAGACAATGGGTTATACGTGAGTTATAATGGGTCATAATTAGCAAATCCATCCACGTCACGGTGACGTTATACTTACCGGTAAATACTGTAAACATACCAAGGTGTTGCCTGTAAACACGAACATTAACTGATGCTGGAAGCTGCATTAAACTGTAATGTGTAACATTTCATTGGCTGTGATGTCTGTAACCAGGACAGTTTGGTAGTGTTTGGTGTAAACTGGGACATTTCAGCGTCCTGAGGAACTTTTGGTGGCATTTCATGCGAGAAATGCAGCTGAAGTGAAGACTGACTGATGCTCGCTGTGGCTGTAGCCGTGAATGTTTTAATCTAAACATACAGAGAACCTGATATTTGCTAATTAGCCCTGGGATAAGGTTACGTTGGATGTTGCCAACTGGCTCTACTATGTTTTCTAACATATAGGTGCAATTTCCCGTTCAGAGGAGGTGTTTCTACACAATATTATACAGCAGCGTTCGGTTCCCGAATTCAAGACATTTTTACAATAGATTTTAATGAACCCACTTGTTGGTCGCTGTTGTAGCTTCTTGTGCTATTACTCTGTTTTTACTCTGATACAAACTTGAGCTGCACAGTCTTGATCTTGATCGATGTTTCTTCTGCTCGAAGAATAATGTCTGTGAAGTGATGACATATTTTTGACAGTAAAGTTCCGTCTGTGAATTCATATTCGTACTGATGAAAGCGTAATCGTAAATTTTCATTTCGTGATTGTAATTCATGACGTCGTAATTTTTCAATTCGTCTTCTGATGGATAAATACACAATATATTTGATGTACGACTGGACTCATTTGAGAGTTTACAAATATTTATTTTATGCGCAACTACAGCCAAATATGCACGGATTTCCCAAATACTCACGGATTTCTATTTTACGCGCACGAATATTTTTGACAGCTTTCTTATTCCATACTTTTGCCACTTGTAGACTTACTCACAGTGGGGAGAGTAACCAAAATGTTTCCTCAAGAGCAATGTTACTTCCAACTAAATATTACTCAAGTAGGAGTAAAAGTATGTATGGAAGTACAATATAGTGAAAAATCTAAATTTACTTAACTAAAAGTGAAACTATATGATCAGAGGTGGGTAGGTCTCTTCAGAGCTAGTTACATTGACTCAAGTCTGCCTGCACTAGGCCATGGTGAGTAATGTTTGGTCCACTTTCCTCAGATCTACTTCTACGCAGAGGCCAAGACCACTCACATCACCTACCCTGACGGCATGGAGGTGCTGCTCTTCCCCAACAAGCAGACAGGTGAGACCTGCTCATGGGGCATCATCAGCGTCCATAAACATTCTGATTGATACAAAAGTTTTTCATTAGGTGAAACACAAAGGTGAAATAATGTTGCCCGTTGCCCTGGTCTGGTCCAAATTTGGGCTTGTGTGCATGAAACTCAGTTCACACTTTAGCAAAATTTGCAGATTTGTTCCTTCAAAAAGGTTAAACAGAGCACTATGTGTTCAACAGAGAAACATTTCCCTGATGGTCGCAAAGAGATCACATTTCCTGACCAGACGGTGAAAAACCTGTATCCAAATGGACGAGAGGAGAGTGTTCTGACTGATGGCACCGTCATCCAGATCCACCCGTAAGTCCTCCACCGCATACGTCCACCCGTCCACCCCCTAAGTCCTGTGTCCTTACATGTGTCTGTGTCTTCCTCTGAAAGACTAGTCTCTCTGTTATTAGAGTATCTTGTGTGTTCCAGAGATGGCAGTAAGGAGATCCACTTCAACACAGGGCAGAGGGAGGTGCACACAGCAGAGTACAAGCGCAGGGAGTACCCAGATGGCACGGTAAAAACGGTCTACAGCGACGGGCGCCAGGAGACCTGCTACCCCACAGGACGCCTCCGAGTCAAGGACAAAGACGGCAACATCATTCTAGACACACCCTAAACTTTCCATGTTCATTTGGGATGGATATCTTTATGTATTTGTCTCTCAAGTCTGGAAATCTAGTTCTACTTCATCTGAATTATTTCTATATTATAAGGTCCTATATTGTGCATTCCTCTGGCTTGTGCAGATTTACACGTTTGCTCCGTAGCCTTTGCAGTTTAAATAAGGCTTTCTGCGAGCATCACTGGCCTCATTCACATGCACACCAAAATTTGATCATCGGACTTCTGGACATTTAAGAGGATTTAAATGACACATAAACCTCAAAATGTGTTGGATGTGTGTAATCAGAGGGACCATGATCAGAAATCATCATTTTCACCTGATTATCAGATTCAGGGTGCATATGCAACACAGATTCATTTTCTTTGAATGAATTGATGTGGGTGCTGAATAAGTAGGAGTGTGGTCAGTGGAGAGTTCAGCTCATAGGGAGCTCATAGGGAGACTTTGTTTTTATGAGCAAACTCAGTTTAGCAGGATATAGGACCTAGCTCCTTGGTGCTTTTTCTGTTCCATTTTGTAAAAACTTGATACACATTTATTTCTCTATTTAAAATAAATTTGTAAGAAACACAGTAATTACGTTGTACCCAAAACCACTTTGCCAGCGGTGTTTGAAGAATTACCTGGCCCTGGTACACAAAGCTGTTGTTTTGTTTTTTTGAAAAACCTGAAATCAGCCAAACTCTGGATTGTGTTGGGAAGTGTCTGAGTGTCCTGAAAAGTGCTACATACATATACAAGTTTATTATAAAGTTAGTGTAATTAAACCCAGGGTTTATTCAACGTCCTTTGTGAAACATGGCCCAGGTAACACTGGATACATTTACATGTGCAGAAACAACAGGTAACCCAATTATTAGATTTGGGTGTGTTTCCCATTTACAGCACAAAATAAATCAGGTCATCATGTCAGATTTTAAGAGTCACTGTTGTATTTGAAAGACAAAGAACAATCATTTTAAAATATCTTTCAATCTTTCAGAACATTTTTGTCTTTGTGCAAAAAGGACAAACTAATTCACAATTTTCCTCCAAACCTACACTGGTGTGAACAATCAGAAATGAGATTACTCACACACACAGTCAGAGCGTAATTAATGCACTGTGAAATTCTGTAACTAATGTTTTATTTGAAGAGTTTTTATTTTCTTGGAAATGAAGTACTGAAACAACAAAACAGGACTGTGAGGTTCAGTCTGATCCAAACCTTTGGGGCCGAGATGAGACGACCGTGAACAGAAAACAGGCTGCAGTCACCACTGCATCTTCACGTCTCAAACACAAAAGAAGAAGGAAACATACTACACAGAGTACTTAAAGCTTAGTGATGCATGTTTCAACAACCAAGAATGATATAAACTAAAAAGTCCAAACTAAACCAAAGGTAAAGTGGTCACTCCAGTTCTGCCAACCCACTGCTGACCAGTGGTGTATAAACTGGCTGGCCATCCTCATTGTACAGGCTAACAGTGAGCTCCGGCTCCCGTGCCTGCAACACACCAAACACAACACTTAGACACTCAGCTCAGGCCAGTCACAGCCTTTCTGAGCCGTGTGCACTACATACCACCACAGTGGCTGTGATGTAGCCGTGCAGCAGGTCAATCATATCCATGGCTGCTTGGATACTCCACACAGGACTGTAGGGCAGCACGTCCTCCTGCCTGGTCACCGACGGAGCCCTGAAGCCTGTCACCTTCACCTTGAGCGTGTGGGCGGGGAACGCAAGGAGCTCAGACGGCATCTGACGCAGCCTGGACCAGCACAACACATAAAGACCACATGTTTATCCCTCACTTAAAATGTGTAACGTGCATAGCTTGACTAGTCTCATACAGGCCTGTTACGGTACATTTTAAAGTATGATATGTTGCTGTATAGAGAATAAACAACAATATTTAATTTTATGCCCAAAACTATTCTAAATGGACTACATTATTTTAAAAAAAAGAAATAGATAATAAATAGTAGAAAGAAACATTATAGTACAGGCGTCAGCAAACGTTTTGCCTTCTGATGCAATTTTTTGCTTTATTATAACACACACTGCAGTTTTTATATTGTACATTTAGTGGATCTCATTAATTCAAAATGTTATATGGTATAAATGTATGAAACAGCTCCAACTGGCTCTTCATGAAGTGGGGGTCTGAGATATTTAATCAGGGTTTATGTTCAACAAACCAAATGTAATCTTTTTAATGCTGCAATTCAGTATTTTTTATTCAGTATTTAAATTAATATATGTGGAAACAGATATTTAGGTGCATTGTGTATCTTGGTGGAGGGGCCATCAAACGCTGGTTTTCATGGAGATGTTAATGCTTTATCTGGAATGTTTTACAGTATGGCATTAAACCTTTTTATCTTCATGGAGACCAAACCAAACCAAGTTACAGGTCAGATCTGCTCACAGTCAGAATTCTCATTTTTCTAGATGTTTCTGAGCAATAAAACCACCTGTAATTTAATAAATGTAAGTTAGAGCTGTTTATTATCTTACTGTAGAACATTCCAGGCACAGCAATCACATCTCCATAGAAACAAGCAGGTGATAGACCCTCCACCAGAATGCATCAATGTGTGCAGCAGGACATAAGAGTTTTTTTTCTGACAGTTTTGCTGCCCATGCCCCTCAACATTCCTCCACCTGCTATAGTAGTTTGTTTGAATCTTTAGTGAGTCATGGAAGTTACTTATTCAACTCTCTACAGCTCAAATCTTATTGAAGTATAGAAAAAAACACACACAATGCAAAATGAAATCATCATAATTATTGAGCACCAAAAATATTGACCCAACTATTATTTATTGAATGACACCTTGATATAGTACTTATGGTGACAGACGAAGTCCCACAAGTGTCCTATTTGACAGGATACATTACTTGGTAGGGGGCAGTGTGTCATCTGAGCCATAGTCCACATGCTGCACCAAGAGGAGGAGGGGGTCCACACTGCTGATGTCCATGATCGCAGCTCTGTAGTATTTGCCATCACTGTACTCGACCAAACATGGACTCCCTGCACAGAACACAAACTGGAGCTGAGCTGCTACAACAGCAGGCTTCTGATGCACACTAAAGGGAAGTGACTGTGCAGTGTGCAGTGTGCAGAACAATACTGTACAAAAGGGATTTAGTTACACAATCCTGACTAACTACATGCAAATGGATTTGTACTGTAATCTGTTAAAACAACTTCATGTTTGTTATTGCATTTAAGCATCACAATAAGGTGCACTCACCACAAGAGCAGGATTTTTGACAGTCTTCTGAACATCCCTTTTCGAGGCACTGATTGTATTTACTTACAGTACACTGGTAGTGTAATACTGTGGGGTTAGGAGAGTAGTGACAGTGGTACTGTGGGGTTAGGAGAGTAGTGACAGTGGTACTGTGGGGTTAGGAGTGGTGACAGTGGTACTGTGGGGTTAGGAGAGTAGTGACAGTGGTACTGTGGGGTTAGGAGAGTAGTGACAGTGGTGTGGTTAGGAGAGTAGTGACAGTGGTACTGTGGGGTTAGGAGAGTAGTGACAGTGGTACTGTGGGGTTAGGAGAGTAGTGACAGTGGTACTGTGGGGTTAGGAGAGTAGTGACAGTGGTACTGTGGGGTTAGGAGAGTAGTGACAGTGGTACTGTGGGGTTAGGAGAGTAGTGAGTGGTCTAAGTGGTGTGGGGTTAGTACCTCTGGGGAAGCAGCTGAGCCGTGGGACCTTGTCAATGGCCGTGTTGACTCTGTTCAGAGCAGTGTCCAAAGTCTGTCCATTGATCTTAGTGTCCAGACCTTCCAGTGGCCACAGAAACAGCTACACATAAATTTACTCAAGTGAGACATTTCTTCAAACAAACCTTAACATTTGTAACAGTGAATTTAAACCAAGCTTCAATACTGTATGTTTATTTTGGAAAAGGATGTGGCTGCAGACCTCCACCCAGAGGACCCTCACTTAGCTTAACTCCATCCACATGTCTCTAAAAGTAAACATATGCCTATGCTATTTACACCCCTGTGTATGTAGGCCTATGCTGACACATTTTTTTAAATATTTTTTTTGGTCCATGATCAAGTTGATTCATTTCAAACTGAATTTGATTTAATGAACAATGGGTGTCATCACCTTCAATGAACTTTAATGACAATGAACTAAAGCAACAGCTGATGGAAAGTGTGACATTAAGCCATTTAAAAAGCAGCTGAGGGATTTGTGGGTGGAGGTGCAACCTGGTGGAGGCCTGTGGGGCCTGCAGCCAGTCTCTTGTTACAGTTATTACTCTCTTAATTTCTTTTAGCTGCTGTAAAAAGTGTGATTATGTGAATGATGGCCATTTTATTAGCAGTTAGAGCTGTTAGTGATAGTTATAGCTTTAGGGCAGTGAGCCTGACAGTTATTGGGGCAAAGACAATTTCAATTAAGTTGTTGAGTGTTGTGTGCATGTGAACGTAGTGTGTGTGATGTACCTCATTGGGTGTCCACAGGTGCTTTATTTTGACAGGGAAGTCCTCTCCTTCTGGGGGCAGCTCTGGGTAAATGAAAGACCCCAGCAACTGTTCCTCCTCCAGCAAACCCTTAAACACAACACCAGCCTCACACTTTGCATCTGAGCATGTCAAAGTGAACAGTAATACAATATACACAAGGCCATCTGAGGCTCTGGGGGGCCGATATAAGTAGAAACACAAGTCTACTCTCTTCTGTGTTATACCACTGTCAGATGGTAATATAGTTTTATAGTGCACACACTGACACGTACAGCACAGCTTTACCTCAATGTCAATGTCCCAGTCGTCGAGGAAGGCCGGCGCTGAGGGACCTGAGGCTGCCTGTGGAACACACAACTGTTAGACCTTTGTAAAGCCCTAGCAGAGACGTGCATGTAAAAGGCATGAGCACATATTGGAACTTATGAGGAGTAGAGGCACGCAGACACAGGACAATGAAGTGAATTATTTAAAATATTGCACATAGACATATGCTGGACTGACCATATTTTTAATAAGGCTAGAACATTTATGTTAAGTTTGTATCACATCTAAATGTTTGCTGTGTAACTTATAATAACAGAAATGTTCAAAATGTGCTGCAAAAGTACTACTTTTGATCATTTGGGCTACCCCTGCTTTTACACTCAATGTTTCTTCATCTGCTGCCCTTTTTTCTAGTTTACTCTAGAGTTTTAAGCTAAACTGGCCACAAGAACACAGGGGAGAAGTATTCACGGTTCACAATGGCAAAGCTGTATACACCTGTATTCTAAGATACAGATTTTATCATCTTGACTAAACCTATACAAGTATATGACCATAAAGCTTTTTTGATCTCAATCCACAGCTACAGCTTGTGTAATGTTGCACTGGCAGCTGACTACCCCATTCACACATACTGTCTAAATTACTCAAACACTACAGACATGAAGGCCCCTCCCATCCCACATATCACCCCACACATGTGACCTGGCGGGGCAGGGCCACGTGCTCCATGGAGCCGTGCTTGTTTTCACTCAGGATTGTGCTGAGGCTGAGCCCATCCACAAACACCTGTACAGTTAGAGGTCCTCGGGGTTTTGCAGGCAGCTCCTGACAACACACAATACACACTGTTTAGTATGGACTCAAACATGTACTAAGCAATGTAAGCTAAAGCTTTACCAAAACGTGCACATCCACGCAGCGGCTCATCAACAACTCTGAGAGAAGAGCCACAGCCTCTCTCTGCCAGTACCCCCCCACCTGCACACACCCAAAGGCAGGAGAAGTTAACAAGGCATCTACAGGCCATCTCAAAAATCTTCACTCTATGCATCATGAGGCTAAAGATAATATATGGGCTTGACTTTCTGAAATGAGTGATAAAAACTTATTCAATTTTTTTTAGATGGTCTGTAGATATGGGGTTTGTTAGTGGGACTTTTGGGACTTACTGGTGCAATACCGTGGAGCTGACAGGGCACACACAGCTGAGGCACATCCTCAAACAGCAGCCTGGGGTGAACATGCACCACAGGGATGCTCTCCACATGCCCATAGTCAATGTACTGAACCTGCAAAAAAACAGCATCATACCACTATCACACCAGTATAACACCAGAATAACAGCAGTATAACACCAGTATAACACCAGAATAACACCACTATCACACCAGTATAACACCAGAATAACAGCAGTATAACACCAGAATAACACCAGTATAACACCAGAATAACAGCAGTATAACACCAGTATAACACCAGTATAACACCAGAATAACAGCAGTATAACACCAGTATAACACCAGAATAACACCAGAATAACACCAGTATCACACCAGAATAACACCAGTATAACACCAGTATCACACCAGTATAACACCAGAATAACACCAGTATAACACCAGAATAACAGCAGTATAACACCAGTATAACACCAGAATAACACCACTATCACACCAGTATCACACCAGAATAACACCAGTATAACACCAGTATCACACCAGTATAACACCAGTATAACACCAGTATAACACCAGAATAACAGCAGTATAACACCAGTATAACACCAGTATAACACCAGAATAACACCAGTATAACACCAGCATCACACAGTATAACACCAGAATAACACCACTATCACACCAGAATAACACCAGAATAACACCAGTATAACACCAGCATCACACCAGTATAACACCAGCATCACACCAGTATAACACCAGTATAACACCAGTATAACACCAGTATAACACCAGAATCACACCAGTATAACACCAGTATAACACCACTATCACACCAGTATAACACCAGCATCACACCAGCATCACACCAGTAAAACACCAGCATCACACCAGTATAACACCAGTATAACACCAGTATAACACCAGTATAACACCAGCATCACACCAGTATAACACCAGCATCACACCAGTATAACACCAGAATAACACCAGTATAACACCAGTATAACAGCAGTACGGCTTTTGTTGTGCACCCAAATGCAATGTGGCCACATTTGGAAAGGCTCCTGGGTTGTGTTGTGTTGTTGTCTTGTACCTTGACGTGTCCTCCTAGTACCTCGAGCCGCTGCCCTCTGTACCAGAGCATGTCAGGACCATAGATGACACAGCCCTGCACGCTCTTCCACGTGTAGCTCTTGTGACATGGGTTAAACTTCATGCTCTGCTGGATTCTCTTCTTCAGCTGATCCAACTGTCGCTCTGCACACACAAGAGGCTTTCTAGCTCTGAACTTTTACATTGTGATTCTACAGCACTGTTTCCTGCAGCACTTTATAGTTAAGGTGGTCACTTTGACAACAAATGGCCCCCGCCTTGACGACGTCCCTGTGAACCACATAAATCCTCGCAAAACTAGGGCCCCCCCTCTCACTTCTTCTCCGTGGATGAAGACCCTCACTTTTTTTGGCAGCACCGCTTTTCCTAACCAGTTTTCTGTGAGCAATACTGTACAGTGGTATATTTGAAATCATGCACCAGGCAGAGGAGTGCTAATTATATTGTTGATGGCCCTCAGGTCTCCTGCTGTATTGAGCCAAATAATAAACATGGAACTAAACACTAAATCCACCTGTTTTCACTACTAAACTGTGTATATCGTGTATATTGTGTAAATTATTTGAACTGTAGATAGCATTATCTACAGTTCAAATACATTTTTGGCAATTTAGTGCAAACTACAGTAGGTACATTTGCAATCCCTCCTTCCACTCATTCTCTCTTTTAGTCCTTCAGGTTCTGCCCAGTTTAGTAGCTCTAAGACTAAATAAAAAGATGTCATGGAGGGGGCAGTGCTGAGGGGTCATGTTGCTCACCTGCGTTTGGGGTGCGGGCATAAATGGTTCCATCTTCTCCGATGGCAGACACAGTCATGAGTAAGTGACCAGGGCAAGGCAGCTCAGGGGCAGGGTACAATGGAGTTTGAATCTACAAAAATAGTCAGTTATTAAATGTCCTACTAATGTCCTGTACTAAACCTGTCACCTCACATTTAGAATTTAGTTAGTTAGTTTAGTGCAGAGTGTAGTGTTAACCAGTTCATGTCTGAGTCATACAGCCATGTGTGTGCTGTCTTACCTTTTCTGTGGTCCCAAAGCAGCGTGGGGGTGATTTGGGCCATGGACAAGACAGGGAGCTGGCTGACGTAGCCGTAGTGTTGATGCTACTGGGAGCAGTGCTTTGATTCTCACAGTCTGGGACATCCGCTTCCTTTGGGCTCTCCACCACAGGACCAGCAGCACTGGAAAACAACAGCAGGAGAGGTGCAGGTAGCTTCTCTTAAATGTCCAAATGTTTTTAACTATAATCCTCAAAATTTAAAAGACTATCAATGTGAAATGTATATACTGATGATTAAGTATACTGTTTTCCACAACAGGTCAAGTGCTAATGTTAAAACAGCTCTCTCTGTTCTACTAAACACCATTAACAATCATCAGCATGCCTATCCAAACAATGTTCACATCATTGCAGGGGACTTTAATAAGGCAAATCTCAAAACTGTTTTGCCAAAATTCCACCAACATCTTAAATGCCCAACAAGAGGGGAGAACACTCTGGACCATGTATATTCTAACATCAAGCATGCAGAGCCATACCCCTCCCCCACCTGAGCCAGTCAGACCATCTCTCCCTGTTCCTCACCCCTGCATACACCCCCCTCCCCCCTCAGCAGAAAAAAACCCCAGAAAGTCTGTCCATTACCACCTGGCCAGACAACGCCCTCTCCCGACTGCAGGTCTGCTTTGAACAAACACAGTGGGAAGCCTTCCATCATGAAGACCTGGCTACATTCACAGATACAGTGCTGTCTTACATCCAGTTCTGTATTTGTATGGATTGGTATAACCAAAAACCATGGATGATGGTTTTGGGGCTGATAACAGAGGAGAATGAGGCGCCCTACAGAGATGAGGTCCTGAAACTCTGTGAGTGGTGTGCAACTAACAACTTGGCACTGAACATCACCAAGATGAACTCATCCTGGACTTTCGTAGGAACAGAGCCACCCCTGCCCCTGTGTGGAGCGAGTGGAGACCTTCAAATTCCTTGGGGGTTCACATCTCTGTGGATCTCTCCTGGTCAGTCAACACCTCACCACTGGTCAAAAAGACCCAGCAGCAGCTACACTTCCTGAGGTGCTCAGGAAGGAGCAACTAAACACGAGCTGCTGGTGACCTTCTATCGTTCCACCATTGGTCACCTGCTGACCTCTGCTGTGACAGTGTGACACTCTAGCTGCACAGAGGCTGACAGGAAGCATCTGCAGAGGGTGACCAACTGCACTTCCTTAACCACATTATACAACTCCCGCTGTCTCAGCAGAGCGAGGAAAATAATTAAAGACAATAGACACCCTGGATTCCACCTGTTCAACCTGTTGCCTTCTGGCAGGTGCTTCAGGTCAATTCCAGCGAGGACCAACCGACTCCAAGCTTTCACCACACTGAATGAGAACTGTTAATTTGTTTTATTTATTATTCATTCTTGCACTTTGACGGAGCAGCTCTGAATTTCATTATACTGCATAATGACAATAATTCTATACCTATTCTATACCTCTATTATAATTGCAATTGTTGTAATCATTTAGCTGTGTGTTTTCAGTTCTCTTAAAAAATGATGATCCTGGATATACTTTCTGTGTATCAGGCTCAAACTGGACTCACAGGGCTACACCTGCAGGGGGAGTTCATTCAAAAGCAACTATAAAAAGGACTAGATTTTTTATTTATAAAAATAAGTACTATAGTTATAATATAATCACTTACCCACCCCCTCAGATTTCAGGCAGAGCTAGCCTGGGCTTAAATGTTAGAAGCCTAAAATGGGTATGATCAAAGTCTGGGCAAATACCACAAATGCAAATGTAATGGTCTTAGATATAGATTTAAAAAATCTATATCTAATAAATCAATTGCTATTGAGGACTATAAAGTTTTTCAATCTGATCGGGCTTGGAAAGGGGGTGGTGTGACGATTTATGTAAAATCAAGATTTAGTTGCTCTGCAGTGATGTCAGTGTTAGTCCAAATAATAACTCCAGGTTTAGTTCAGGCAGATTTATTCAGTAAATACCATGTTCATGTGCACCATAACAACAGCGACTCCCTCTCATAACATCCGAGCATGTAAGAAGTGCAAAAGCAGCTCTAGAGTTCCCTAGCTGTGAGGCAGGTAAGGTAAACACAAAAACAAGAGCTAACAGTCAGTATCTAAAACTAAACAAATGGCACTGAAAATGAATATCTCAAAGGACTCTCAACTCAGTGCAGCCGGCTGTAAAAGGCCCCCTTCTGCCCTAAGGATGCTCTCCAATCTATTTCTGACATTGTACATGAAATAAATGTCTCAGAATTCATTCTAATGGGTGATATAAATTTGAACTGGCTCTAAGGAAACTCAGACAGTCTAAAAAATATGTGATACCTGAAACAACTCACAAATGGTCCAGATTAAATCCCGAAGCATACTTGACTTAATTTTAACCAATTCAACTCACAAATATACTTCATCTGATATTTATTGTAATGATGATGATGATCATAGTGTAATCTCCTGTGTAAGAATTATCAATAGCAAGTTATTGCTGTGGGTACAAGGTAATATCCATCTTAATTTAGGCATTTTAAGAATTTTGAACAAGCTTTTTTAAAAAGTGAATTAACTAGAGTCTCACTTATTCCTGATGTAGAATTGGGAGGGAATATTTTCATTCAATCTTTCATTCTATTATAAACAAACACTGAAATTTTGAATCAGCAGTAAAGACAATCTCTGGTTTTCAGAGAATCTCAAAGAGCAAATCCATTTAAGGAACAAATTATGGGCACACATCAGATCAAACAATTCACAGATTGATTGGGTACTGCTCTGTAAATCAATCAAAATTTTCTGTCAATTCCTTTACAGAAAAGCTAAACATCTGTTCAAGTTCTGGAAAACAGTTAAATCTGTGACTGGTGCACACCCATCTTCAACGCTTCCTGAACAAATTGTTGGTTCAGAAGAAATTAAGGATAAAATAAAGTCATGGTTAATTTGTTTAATGACAATTTTATTGTAGCTGGCTTTAAATTAAATGTAAATTTAAATTGGAATGTAAGGTGTCACTTGATAAATTCAAGAAAATTGTAAAGTTTGGGACAATGAGACCTCATTGTTAAATAAAGGTAAAAAAAAAAAAATAAATATATATATATATATATATATATATATATATATATATATATATATATATACACACACATAATTTTTATAATAAATAAATAAATAAATATATATTATTTATTTATTTATTTAATCAATCACTCACTTAGATGTAAGTCTTCTCTCTCGCAGGGCCAGGCCTTGGCTCACCAGAGAGTCTGCGATGCTCACAAAATGGCCCATGGTGTTAGAGCAGGACAGAGTGACTGGCACAGGATGCTCCTCACCCACCTCCTGTTTTAGTATCAACAGTATCACATTGGTGAGTCAGATATTATGTACAGCATGAGCATTTATTTCTCACAGTGTGGAGACTAACATCTGCACTCAAACTCACATTATGGCTCAGTCAAAAAAAATTGAACTGTGACCTGCCTATCCTCGAGGCTCATCACAAATGTAGACTTTTAAAGCGAGCCCTTCAGATCAAACATGACCCTCTGGCCTCCTGCAGAGACATGTTCAAGCTTCTTCCCTCCCTTCCTCCCTTCATTTAAATGCAAGACTTCTCGCCGCTAACAGCTTCTTTCCACAAACTGTTATAAGCTTGAACAATGCACTTTGAACTTTGATCTAGCACCTTAATATTTTAGCTCTGTAATCTTTGTAGCTTGTCTATTTCACGGTGTCATATGTAGTTTGTAATGATTGTCTATTGTAATGATTGTCTATTGTTTTTAATGTCTCATGGTGTACTTTAAGCTTTTTGCACAGTTTTTTTGTGTGGGTTTTACAAATGGCAAATAAACTAATCAAATAAACTAACCTAAACCTGCTTCTGTTATTGGGACAAAAATCAGGTCCCATGATGGAAATCATGTGTGTATGTGTAAGTGTGGTTCATGAACAGAACTCAAGGTGAGGCACACACACCTTTGCTGTCAGGATGGCTGAAGCTCCACTCAGATAGAATGAGATGAAGTCACAGGCAGTAGCTGTCCATCTGGACTGGCCTCCTGCCGGTCTGACCAACACAAAAATGAAGACAAGAGACGTTAGTTCCACAATCAAGAATAGCATCAAGTGTCACAGAAGCCTTGTTTCCACTGGACTGCAGTGCAGCAGGTTGGTACCGGCAGCAAGTTTTTCCACTGTCTTTAATAATAAAGACAAACCCACTCCACTACATAGACATGCTAAAAAGTGGTGCATAGAAATAAAATAAATGCAGCATGCAGTGTCACAAACTTGGAATTACTGAATGCTGAACACTGAACACTTTACTGAAAGTGTCCCTCCTCTGTGTCCTGCAGCATCACAGCAGAGTCCAGGGGAACCAGGTGAACAACAGGAAAGGCCTCATTCTTACTCCCCTCTGGTGTTTCATTTGGTGATGAAATAGTCCATTCCCTTCAAAATTTATTCTGGAAGATCTTCTACCACATATGTTGTAAAAAAGCCTGTAGCATCTCAAAGGCCCATAGCTAGCTCCTTAGCTAGCCTCTTGCACAGTCTCCATGGATAGGAGAAAAACAAAGAGTTCATTTCACAGTCCCTTGTGTTCATATCCTCAAAGAAGTTCCTCTGAAGGTCTTCTGCCACATTTGCTGCTACACATGTGTAAAAAGACTGTAGCAAATGTCCATAGCTAGCTCCTCAGCTAGCTCCTCAGCTAGCCTCTGGCAGGATCTCCGAGGATATGGGGGGAAAAAACGGTTCATTTCACAAAATCCAACAGTCCTGTACTTGTGTCCTTTGGAGTGCACATGCTGCATTTCTTGCTTACAATTCCATGATATGACATGATATGCAGAGTGATCTCAAAAAACAAGTTTCAAAAACTTCCCAGTGTATGAGCCAGGTATTGTATTGTTTTATTGTTTGTATAATTAGTTTGTATTAGTTAGTTATTAGAAATGGACCGTACCTGACGCCCGGGGGGTATGGACATACATTTGTCACGTAATATAGCACCATGCTGTCACACAAATCTGACCTTATAACAGCTCAAGTCTAGGTGTAAGAGTAAACTGTAAGGGTTTATTTAAGCTCAACAGAGCACATTTAAAACAGACATTTAGTTATTTTCATTCATATCCGCTACGGCCACTGAAAGACCTGTTGCTGTCCACTGCAGTTTTTCTGACTCAATGCACAATGCATTGTGGTTTATCTTAACAGGTCGAGTGGTCATCATTGGACACTACTTTTCAAGATGCATTGTTGGAAATTTTGAGTGCACTACTTTTTCATCCATTGGACATTCAGACACCACTATAAATGGCATCATCTCTATATAGATCTTTATATATATATATATTTATATATTTGGATGCAGCCAATAGAATACTGGAGGACATATATGAATGTGGAAAATATCCCACATAAATGTCTATACAAATATGTAATTAAAAAATAACTGAATTCTACTTCTCTGTGTGCATTACAGCTGCTCAGACTCTTTGCCATGGCTCACCTGATGTCACAGAGCGTACACTCCAGAGCCAGAGAGCCCTCCAGCTCAGGGGGCAGCGGCAACAAGTTGCTTATATGTAGCTTTGCCTTGTTGCCATGGTCACAACGGATGACCTATTGAATGAGAAAAAGTTATTCTTGTGTCACAGAACCAACATAGTGTAAATCCCTTAGGTGAGGTTTCTATGTTAGGGGGAAGCGTCAATCATTAATACACATCACAGCTCATTTCAAAGTGTACAAACTCCATCATACAGTTATACAAACTGCCTTACAGGGACATGGATTTTGTTTAAGTGAAAGCATTAAAAAGCATTACATGCAAGTCCAACTGGTATTAAAGCTACCATTTGTAATTAAACTGGGCAACCCTGCCCACAATGCAGAAAAGTGCAAATGATTATTGTAGTCGCTCTATCGCCCCAGTGTGTCTGTCAGCAAAATATGTGTGGCAGTTGTAAAAAGTAAATGATGGGGCACTTGCTCCCTAACTCGTCCCAGTCAACTCTCTCTCATTCAGAAGTGTGTGCACCAGGGGAGCACGGAGTTACTCACTCACACACTACTCTACGCACATAGGAAACAGACACACATCTCACAAAAGACTATTGATCATCAACTGGCATGTAGTTTAGTATTGTCCTTACATAAAGTCTGGACTGTACACAGACCTTTGAGCCTGTTCTCACAGGTACAGACCACTTATAACACAAATGGGTTTAACATAAAACAAGCCTCCTACCTTTACTCTACCTAAACCAAGAACTAATGTACTGAAAAAAAAAACAACTTTTATATACAGAGCTATTTCTCACTGAAATAAGCTGCTCTATGCTAATACACAATCATGTAGCTTTAAAAAAAACATCAAGAAATCAATATTTGAAAGTGAAATAATGCTTACATGGTTAATGCTGTCCAAGCACTGTGATTAGCTTAACTGCTTTCTTCCTATTTCCCTCATGATAGAAGTTCCTTTTATTTTGAGAATGGACAGGAAGAGCAGTTTTTGCACTTGCAGAGAATAATGGGTATCCTTAAATAAACAAAGTAATGAAATAAAGATGCCATTGAAAGAGAAACGAAAACAGGAGCCGTGCCCCTTATCTCACTCAAAGCTTTTTCTAAGTTTGGGTAAACTAGAGTTGGCTACGACTTTCCCTCCCCTCCCTCCTGTGGCAGCATGATGCCCATCAGGTCAGAAAGATGCAGGCGACATGCTGTGCTTTTCCACCTTCAAGGCACTCAAAGGGCTTCACATCATGGAATCACGCACACTCACATAATTACACTCATATACACACTTAGACACCAGTGTACACAGACACTGGGACTGAGTGGGGTTAAGTGTCTTGCCCAAGATAGCAATGGCATTATTCATCACATCAGCCACCTGTGAGTCAATGGATCTGACTGTTCTTGCAGTGATGTTGATGTCAAGAGTGGGATTCAAACCTACTGAATTAGTGTTGCCCTGTCACATCTGTTTTTTTGTTTTTTCAGTCTAACACAGTCCAGATTATGCACCTATTTTTCATGGTACACGGTTTGTGTGAGTACCTCTGCCATATCGTTGGACAGGACATCAGCACAGAGTTGGGCCCTCTCCCAGACCCCGTTGATGTGAGCAGCACAGTACATGTCGGCCTTCCACATGATGTCCTCAGGCTCCTTTTGAGTACACTCCTGTTTGAGCAGCTCACACACCCTGAAAGCACAAAGCACACTTATTAGTTACAATACCAACTACACTAGCAGCATCAAAAATGTAAGAACAATGTTTGTTGGGGATACTGCTGGATGATGCATGGCATTAAAACAGCAGTCCACCTCAATGAAACCAAAGCCACCCTCTCAAAAATCAGTAGCCCATCATTTCACACTGATGGCTCCTCCATTTCTCCCTCTCATCAGGTTAAGAGTCTGGGCATCATTCACAGGACAGCACACTGTCCTTCTCTGCTCACTTCTCCAAAAGGTTCTATTCACACTTACGTCACAAACCAGGAAGACGTTTGGAAACAGGCGATGACAACTTCTGGTGTAATTACCGACACTGGCTCCCCTACCGACAGTGATAAAACCCACTGAAATTATTCTAAATGATTTATTGTTTGTTTATTAAGCGTTATGTATTAGCCGAACATAATGGAACACTACAATGACATGTAGATGAAGAAAACTGAGACATTTTCTCATCTTTCCTAGATTTTGTCAGACTTATCATAGCAAACAGAGCCTGCTGGAAGTTGTCATCAAATGTTTCCAAACGGCCTCCTGGTTTATGACATAAGTGTGACTACAGCCTATATCAGGAGATATGCTTATTTTCATCTTTGAAATATTTACCAGTTTCAACATTCACTCACCCCCTCCTTGAACCGTCACCTTATCGTGGTGGAGGGGTTTGAGTGCCCGAATGATCCCGGGAGCTATGTTGTCCGGGGCTTCATGCCCCTGGTAGGGTCACCCAAGGCAAACAGGTCCGGGGGGACGGGTCAGACGAAGAACGGTTCAGAAGCCCCTATGATGAGTGTACGAGCAAGGCCAGTTACGTCGCCCGGATTGGCGTCACCGGGGCCTCACCCTGGAGCCAGGCCTGGGGTGGGTGCTCGCCAGCGAGCGCCTGGTGGCCGAGCCTCCCCCCACGGGGCTCGGCCGGGCTCAGCCCGAAGGAGCGACGTGGGGCCGTCCTCACGTGGGCCCACCACCCGCAGGAGGATCCATATGGGGCCGGTGCAGAGAGATCTGGGCAGCAGTCGACGGCGGGGGCCTCGGCGACCGGATCTCCGGACATGGAGACTAGCTCTGGGGACATGGAATGTCACCTCGCTGGGGGGTAAGGAGCCTGAGCTTGTGCGGGAGGTTGAGCGTTACCGACTAGATATAGTCGGCCTCACCTCCACGCACAGTTTGGGCTCTGGAACCCAACTCCTTGAGAGGGGCTGGACTCTCCATTTCTCTGGCGTTGGCCGCGGGGAGCGGCGGCGGGCTGGTGTGGGCCTGCTCATTGCCCCACAGCTCAGTCGCTGTGTGTTGGAGTTCACCCCGGTGAACGAGAGGGTCGCGTCCCTGCGCCTTCGGGTCGGGGACAGGTCTCTCACTGTGGTGTCGGCCTACGGGCCGAACAGCAGTGCAGAGTACCCGGCCTTCTTGGAGTCCTTGGGAGGGGTACTAGACAGTGCACCGACCGGGGACTCCGTTGTTCTCCTGGGGGACTTCAACGCCCACGTGGGCAACGACAGTGACACTTGGAGAGGGGTGATTGGGAGGAACGGCCTCCCCGATCTGAACCCGAGTGGTGTTTTGTTATTGGACTTCTGTGCTAGTCACAGTTTGTCCATAACAAACACCATGTTCGAGCACAAGGGTGTCCATAAGTGCACGTGGCACCAGGACACCCTAGGCCGGAGGTCGATGATCGACTTTGTCGTCGTGTCATCTGATCTCCGGCCGTGTGTCTTGGACACTCGGGTGAAGAGAGGGGCTGAGCTGTCAACTGATCACCACCTGGTCGTGAGTTGGGTTCGCTGGCGGAGGAGGAAGCCGGAAAGACCTGGCAGGCCCAAGCGTGTAGTGAGGGTCTGTTGGGAACGTCTGGCGGAGCCCTCTGTCAGAGGGACCTTCAACTCGCACCTCCGGGAGGACTTCTCCCGGATTCCGGGGGAGGCTGGAGATATGGAGTCCGAGTGGGCTTCATTCTCGGCCTCTATTGTCAATGCAGCTGCTCGGAGCTGTGGGCGTAAGGTCTGTGGTGCCTGTCGCGGCGGCAACCCCAGAACCCGGTGGTGGACACCGGAAGTAAGGGATGCTGTCAAGCTGAAGAAGGAGTCCTATCGGGCCTTGCTGGCTCGGGGGACTCCTGAGGCAGCTGACGGGTACCGGCGGGCCAAGCGTGCTGCAGCCCGTGTGGTCGCGGAGGCAAAAACTCGGAGCTGGGAGGAGTTCGGGGAGGCCATGGAGAAGGACTATCGGACGGCCTCAAAGAGATTCTGGCAAACCGTCCGGCGCCTCAGGAGGGGGAAGCAGTTCTTCACCAACACTGTTTACAGTGCGCGGGGGAGAGCTGTTGACCTCGACTGGGGACGTTGTCCGGCGGTGGAAGGAATACTTTGAGGATCTCCTCAATCCCACCGTCACGTCCTCCGAGGAGGAGGCCGAGGCTGGGGACTCGGAGGCGGACTCATCCATCACCCTGGCCGAAGTCACTGAGGTGGTTGGCAAGCTCCTTGGTGGCAAGGCTCCGGGGTTGGATGAGATCCGTCCTGAGTACCTGAAGTCTCTGGATGTTGTGGGGCTGTCTTGGCTGACACGCCTCTTCAACATCGGGTGGCGGTCGGGGACAGTACCTCTGGACTGGCAAACCGGGGTGGTGGTCCCTCTGTATAAGAAGGGGGACCGGAGGGTGTGTTCCAACTATAGGGGGATAGGGGGATCACACTTCTCAGCCTTCCCGGTAAGGTCTATGCCAGGGTACTGGAGAGGAGAATCCGGCCGATAGTCGAACCTCGGATTCAGGAGGAGCAGTGTGGTTTTCGTCCTGGCCGTGGAACACTGGACCAGCTCTACACTCTCCATAGGGTGCTCGAGGGTTCATGGGAGTTTGCCCAACCAGTCCACATGTGTTTTGTGGATCTGGAGAAGGCATTCGACCGTGTCCCTCGTGGTGTCCTGTGGGGGGTGCTCTGGGAGTATGGGGTCCGGGGCCCTTTGCTAAGGGCTGTCCGGTCCCTGTATGACCGGAGCAGGAGCTGTGTTCGCATTGCCGGCAGTAAGTCAGACCTGTTCCCGGTGCATGTTGGACTCCGCCAGGGCTGCCCTTTGTCACCGGTTCTGTTCATTGTATTTATGGACAGAATTTCTAGGCGCAGTCAGGGGCCGGAGGGGGTCCGGTTTGGGGACCACAGGATTTCATCTCTGCTGTTTGCGGACGATGTTGTCCTGTTGGCTTCATCGAACCAGGACCTGCAATGTGCACTGGGGCGGTTTGCAGCCGAGTGTGAAGCGGCTGGGATGAGGATCAGCTCTTCCAAGTCCGAGGCCATGGTTCTCGACCGGAAAAAGGTGGCTTGCCCTCTCCGGGTGGGTGGGGAGTCTTTGCCTCAAGTGGAGGAGTTCAAGTATCTCGGGGTCTTGTTCACGAGTGAGGGAAGGACGGAACGTGAGATTGACAGGCGGATCGGTGCAGCTTCGGCAGTGATGCGGTCGCTGTATCGGACCGTTGTGGTGAAGAGGGAGCTGAGTCGAAAGGCGAAGCTCTCGATTTACCGGTCAGCAGTCTTCGTTCCTACTCTCACCTATGGTCATGAGCTCTGGGTAGTGACCGAAAGGACGAGATCGCGGATACAAGCGCTCGAAATGAGTTTCCTCCGCAGGGTGGCTGGGCGCTCCCTTAGAGATAGGGTGAGGAGCTCAGTCACACGGGAGGAGCTCGGAGTAGAGCCGCTGCTCCTCCACGTCGAGAGGAGCCAGTTGAGGTGGCTCGGGCATCTGTTCCGGATGCCTCCTGGGCGCCTCCCTCGGGAGGTGTTCCGGGCATGTCCCGCCGGGAGGAGGCCCCGGGGAAGACCCAGGACACGCTGGAGGGACAATGTCTCTCGGCTGGCCTGGGAACGCCTCGGGGTCCCCCTGGAGGAGCTGGAGGACGTGTCTGGGGTGAAGGAAGTCTGGGAGTCCCTGCTTAGGCTGCTCCCCCCGCGACCTGGCCCCGGATAAGCGGACGAAAATGGATGGATGGATGGAACATTCACTCACCCCACAGCACAACTATGCTCATCCATGCTTTAGTCACTTCTCCCTTAGTTTACTGTAACTCTCTCCTGAATAAACTACAGCTGGTCCAGAACTCTGCCACCTGCATGCTCATCAGGATCCCCACTTCTGACCACATCACCCCAATCTAGTCATCTCCACTGGCTTATCAAATTCCACATGAGAAGCTTGCATGTTCTCCCACCACTTGTCCAATTCCCCCACCGTTATACTGCCTCACGTTCCCTGCAGTCTATTTCTGCCAACCTCTTCGATGTCCGTCCTGCCCACCTGTTGTCTATGGGGGCCAGCGCCTTCAGTCGCTGTGCTGCCCAACTCTGGAACTCCTTTCTATCATCCATCTGTGACATAGACTCCATGTTTTCTTTCAAAACCCATTAAAAAACCCAGCTCTTCAGACTGGCCTATGAGGCATGAGATTAAATTCAATCAGCCTAATTCAATCAAATGATTGTTTGTCCTGTGTCCTCATGTGACCTCTAGATTTCTTTGTTTTTACCTTGCATTTTTGCAATTTTATTGCTTGTCTTTTTTTTTTTTTTTTTTTTATCTTGAGAGCTCTGCAAGGCGCCATTAAATAAAATGCATTATTAGGTCTGAGCATGGTGGCGAAAGGCCTATTAGTATCGCAAAGTACAAGTGGCTGAAAAGTGCACTGATGTGAAGTGAAGCTCTTGTTTTTATGTTTAACTTGCTTCACAGCTAGAGCGCACTACTGCTCCTTTTACACAAGGGTCAGTCCATATGAAATCAGCCATTTTCAAGGAATCTCCCCTATGAGCCATCTCAGATTTAGCTGAAAAAAATTTCTAAAAATTTCTAAAATCACCAAATGAAAGAATCTCAAATTTTAGCTCAGTCCCTTGAGTCGTTCCTGAGTTATGGCCCATTGAAATTTTGGAGCCATGCTCATTTTTTCTGAAGCCTTAATTTATAAACATGTTTGAGAGACCAGAACTTTATAAAAATAGACCTAGGAAGTTGAACACTTGTATTATTATAGATTCTTGGTCATAGATTCTGAATCTGTTGTCAAATATTGAGTATCTTTATTAAGGGGGGGGCACTGTGGGCCCCTAAAATCTCACATTTGGTTGCAACTACAGAGTTCCACTACAGTTATTACTGATTTGGAGAAGAAAAACAGGCTCTCGCTGTGGCTTCAAGCAGAGTGCGAACGATAGTGATGGAAATGCTGGTAGAGTATTTATCATTAACGATTGTCTCTATGAAGTACGCTTTCTAGAGAATATTTGGTGGAAAAACTAGTGTCACTACAGAGGGAATAAACGTTAGTCAAGAATCTGTGTTTGCAACATTGCAGCAATGGCAAAAAGGAAAATCGTGGCAATAGAGAGCCTGACCCAAAACTCCACAACCCGCTGGACAAGTTTGGACAGTGATCAAAACACGTTTCATTGGGCCAAAGATTGTCCACACAAAGGTGAAAGTGTTCTAATAGCTGATGACAAAGCATGGAAGAGGGTAACATTACATTGTACCCCAAAGAATCACCAACAGATACATAAATATTCATGACCAAATGTTTTGGTTTAGCTATAACAGACACTGCTTAGGACCGATATTATTGACCGGTTCATTCGATTTAGTGAGGGAAGTGTCCTGACCACCAAGAGGTCTTCTGAAATAGTGAAGCATTTTATCCATGATTGGATAAAATTGACTGGTGACACGGACCACAACAAAAAGTGAGAGACATGACTGAAAACTTTCATACTGAAGTGAAGACCACACCTGTGTACAGCCCCTGGAAGTGAAAACTAACAGTGGATGTGATTTAATCAGCTGCATCCCAACGATGAGAGGTATGGACAGAGGGATAAGGTGTTTTATAAATGTGTGGACTGTCCAAAGTGGAAAAAAAAAATCAACACATAAAAAATTTAGAAAAATGGCACGTGCACGGGCTGATCATTGCTGCTTGCAGCTATATTTATTATGATTGTAGGCATATATTCTTTCATTTCTTTATCTGAGCCTTTTTTTTAATTTAAACTCATTGCCTGCCATGGATATAAATGTTTTCCTGAAGATGAAAATAAATGAGAATTGATTGAAAACTGCCAAGAATATTAATGGGAGACTAACATGCACTGAGCATCATGTGGGAAACGCTCAAATTGTTATCAACATGGTACAGCAAATATTTTTATTTACAAACTTGTGCTTTCACATCGTAAAAAGTTTATGTTTGACTTCCCTCATTTTATTTGACCATTCTAGCTGCCAGATCACAGAGATCCATTTAAAAAGTTTAATATTTTGAGGAAATTGAAACATCAAACACAGATCCAACACAGCTTTATATTGCTATCTGCAAACGATGCAACATATCAAATACTGTATTTGATAATAAGAAAATGTATAATTAGTCATTAAATCAACAAGTGATTACCTGAGATGAGATGCTGGAGTTGACAAATGTCATGTAATATTTAAAGCCGCATACACAAGAGAATGAAAACACCTGAGCCTCATTTACAGAGTGGTGTGGGAGAGCATACTGACCGTTTGAGCCACGGGTCGTACTTGGTGAGCTGCACATAGAAGCTGCTAGGGGAGTTGACATGGGTCACCCGTACTTTGACCTCCTTGAGCTGAAGGGGCAGTGGGAGCTGGGGCTGGAAGTGGGAGCAGATGTCTGTGTGGTCAGCTGCACTGTCCCTGTCTGAGCCTGGCTCTAGAGGGGAGTCCCACACTGTAGAGTCCTCGCTGCTGCACGTGCGGCTGCTCTGGCTACAAGACAACACAGTATAAGCCCAGCTTTAGGTGGTATTTCAACACTTGTTTTAAACTGATTTATCAATTCACCCATGCACATAATCAGATGTTATTTTTGTAATCCATGAGAAATGTGTAAAACATGTTCATGAATAGAAGACAGTGGAGTCCTCTCTGCATGCACGTTTTACGCATTTCTGATCGGTTACAAAAGAAGCTCTGCAGAGAGGACAGTGGAGTCCTCTTTGCAGAGCAGTACAGTTTAGGAGAGCATTTTAATCATGAGGGACTGCTCCTCACAATGCTCTCTAGCATCCCTTTTCTTCCCTTCCAGAAAAGACAAGGATATTCCAATGGTGCTTTTGTAGTTTAAAGAAAGCAACACACTCACCCTTCTCTCAAACAGGCCAGCTTCTCCTCCACCAGCTTTTCCCCAATATTCTCCAGTGGTCCATTCAAGCTGCTCTCAAACAGTTTAACAGGGACAGGTCCATGCCGACGTCTTTTGGCTGTTGGGATAGGGAAAGGCTTTCCAACAAGACTACATGATAAACATGTACTGGAAAGGGTACACTTTATCTGTGACACACCAACATGATGTACCTGTAGCCACTATTGTCACCAGTTTGTGGTTGGCCAAGCTGATAAAGCGAAAGGAACACGCTTCACTCCAACTCCTTCCATCCAAGGGAACCACATCAGAGAGGCAACAGTGGATAGCCTAGAAAACCAGCCACTCAGACCAGAAAATGTAACTGCCCCACCCTACACAAGCCTAGAGGAAATGAACTTACACACTCTTAAATACAAAAAAACTAGCTGTAGTCCTGTAATAGATTAAATGGACAGAGGTGTCTTATATCAGCTATAAACAGACTGAAGTTTGGTGTTTTGTGGGACTCGCGCAGGTCCCACAAGACTTAGAAAGTCTTTAAAACAAATGTACCCTGCCACACTGACCTCTGAACTCTGTGCTGATAAACTGACCTCAGTGGAGTGCGAGTGCAGGTGAGGTGTAGGTCTGGGAAAGAATCCACAAGAAGTCTGTTTTTGCCAAACACCGCTGCAGTTTGGAGCAGTTTTCAGGTCACAATTATCACGTAAAACCACACAAAACCATGCTGCTTTGGCTGATTATGCACCGCAGATTGTGGTAGTTGGTGTAACATGCAATCAGCAAGGAACCTGCGGTAGATATGAACCCTATCCACCCTGCAGTCAGTGTAAATCTAAAAACTCTATATAATTATTTTATTAGTTTTGGAATCTTTTCACTTAAGAAGAGGCTGTTTATTGGTACCTCTGCATACATGCACAAAATCCTAACCATTTAAAAACTTTTGCCATGCCCTGTTTATGTATGCCATGTCATACATACATTTTGAGTCGACTACAGCTTTAAGAGGCACATACAGATCTGTTCCAAATAGTTGGTTCCCTCTGGTAATGAAAGAAAAATCAACAATCATCACTGAAATAACTTGAAACTGAAAAAAGCAAAAATAAATAAAAATTTACTGAAAATGGTCTAAAGTAAATCAAACATTGCTTTTCACCTGTGATTCAACAGAATTAGAAAAAACTAAATAATGAAACTGACCTGGACAAAAATTATGGTACCATTAACTATTTTGTTGCACAAGTTTCGAGGCAAACTTTGCAAACAAACGATTTCTGTAACTGTCAATGAGACTGGTATTTTGACCCAATCCACGTGAGCAAACTGCTCTAGTTGTCTCAGGTTTGAAGGTTTCCTTCTCCATACAGCATGTTTCAGCTCATTTCACAGGTGTCCAATAGGACTGAAATCTGTGGGACACTCCAGAACAGTCCAGAACAGTCATTATCCTGTTGGAAAACCCATGACCTACGACTGAGACCAAGCTTTCTGACACTAGGCAACACATTTTGTTCCAAAATACGTCAATAGTTTTGAGATTTCATTGTACCTTGCACAGATTCAAAACACCCTTTGCCAGATGCAGCAAAACAGCCCCAGAAGAAAACCAAGCCTCCTTCATGTTTCACAGTAGGGACAGTGTTCTTTTCTTCGTCTGCTTCATTTTTGCATGTGTGAACATAGAGCTGATGTGTCTTGCCAAAGAGCTCCAGTTTTGTCTCATCTGTCCAAAGAACATTCTCCCAGAAGCTTTGTGACTTGATTTGCTCTCAACAGTGGTGTCCTCACATGAAGTCCACTTTGGCTCAAACAGTGATGGATGGTGTGATCTGACACTGATGTACTTTGCCCTTCAAGTTCACATTTCATTTGTTTGGAGGTTGTTCTGGGCTCTTTGGTTCCATTCGTATGATCCATCTCTTTAATGTAACAGTTTTCCTATTGCAGCTGCGTCCAGGGAGGTTGGCTTCAGTCCTGTGGACCTTAAACTTGTGAAGAACATGTGTAACTGTAATTACAGGAACATCAAGCTGCTTGGAGATGGTCTCATTGTCTTTATCTTCAACCTCCTTGTCTATCATTTTCTTTCTAGTCTCCTGACACAGTTCTCTTCTTCTCTTTCTCTGGTCCATGTTCAGTGTTGTGTCCATCATGTCTCCAAACAGCACAGTGACACATGTCCCCTTTATTTTATTTATTTCGGTCACAGGTATATTTTGACATTAATTCACAGACAGTCATATTTATCCATCATATTTAAACAGACAGACTGACGGAGGACAAGTTTGAAGACACGGGTGATGCAGATTAGAGACACACTTAAGTTTAACATGTCCCTATTGTCCAACTATTTACAATCTTTTCTAGAGGAACCATCATTTTTGTCCAGGCCAATTTCCTTAATTTGTTTTTTTTTTTTTATGATTCTATTGAACAACATTTCAAAAACAGTGTCTGATTTTCACTGGTTATTTTTCAGTAAATTTTTATTTATTATTGCTTTTCTTAGTTTGAAGTTATTTTTGTAACCATGGTTGATTTTTCTTTCATTGGCAGAGGGGTACCAACAATTTTGAACACATCTGTATATGTACTGTGGAAATATGAGGTGGTGTCAAGCCTTTCATGACCTGCACACTTTAAAGTGTTGTCACTCCCATCAAATACATACTTGGAGTTATATTTAGTTTTTTCACACTTGTTTTATTAATGCATTAATCCAAAGTTGTCTTCTCTAAAGACAACTTTGAACTCTAACTCTAAAGTCTTCTCTTTTATTCTTCTGATAAAAGCTCCATTTGCATTTTACCAGTTTAGATGTGTCATAGATAAGACTCCTCTGTTTTAAAGCCCATAAACCATCATCAAACTGATTCTGCGATCAAACTGTGTTCACAATGCATTACAAAAAACACAACATTTACATTTGCTAGCACTGCATAAGTCATTTTTTCCCTTGTTCATTGAGCTCCAACATCTAAATGCATGGTTGAAATAGAAAATGGAGGTGAGGTTCATTAAGTATATTTTCCAGACTGAAATACTTATCCCAAGATGACCAAAAACTTTGCGCTGTATCTTGCTCAGACTCCTGCTAGATACAAAATGTTAGCGCTGGTGTAAAGAGGCTGTATTTGACCCCTGTGGGCAGGAGTGGGATGGTACAGGTACATATATGGTGATGGCATCTGAACCAGTTTGCTGTGGTATTTAAAATCATTGCCAGCATGGGTTATGTCTGCAATCTTTGCCTCATAACCAGGCAGCAAAAAGGGTTGGGGAGAAAAAACAAAAAAAGCAATATTTATGGTACAATAAAACAGCTCCACAATATACACACTAGTAGCGGTGCCAGGATTTGAATTTTAGATGGGCCATGAGAGAACTGGCTGGGTCCCGTGCATCCCGAGCACACACATCAACCTTTTTTGTTTTCTCTGTATTCTTCCATTCTTTTGCCTCACATTACACAGACAGACTCGCTGATCTTTCTCCCTCTCCACTCCTGCTGCCCTAGCAGTCCGTTTCTCTCACCTGAGGTGTGAGTTTCCACTGCTACGTGCTGCTGATCGCTCACACTGTGATCTCACAGGTGTCTATTGTATTTGGTCCCACACAGGCAGATGCCTCGTGGATTATGGAATGTGTTTATTATCATAAATGTTTCTGATTTAACCACTTTGTGCACAGATATGGATTAAATCATTAACACACAGGGAATGCACAACCTGCATTTGCCCCCACAAGTGACTTATAGGACAGATCAGTATTGAGGAGAACGAGACATTTCCTTTTTAAGCAAGTGTTGGACATACTATGAGATTTGATCAGAGATTTGTGTGGGTGCTCTGGGACCCACAGGCATTGCATCCAAAAGGTCAGTGCCTTAAATGGAGATTAGGAATGACGGAACTGCAGTGCACTCTTATAGAAGGAGGCACCATGATATGAGCGATCAGAGCAAGATACGCAGGTGTCTGTAACAGCAGTGCTCATGCGCACTATTTCTCCTGAGCAGCTGGAGAAAGCTCTGCTGGACAAAGCTCTGCTGGACAAAGCTCTGCTGGACAAAGCTCTGCTGACATGTATCTCCTCCTCTCCGCGTTGTCACAGTTGTCGAAGGTTCTTATGGTAGCCTACCTACTATATGTTGATGACAGAAAGAGAACAAGGATGCAAGTAAATGCCACATCGCAGCATTAGGACTGCAGAAAGGGTAAAAAAAACACACTTTAGGAGAGCGCTGTAAATGGGCTCATGTGAATGAGCAGCTTTTGTACAGATCCAGATCAAACCAAACTGTAGAACAGTACTAAGCCGATACAGGAAGCGGGCAAGGGGCTGTGCTCTGCTGCATGGAGGGCATCTATATGGCATGTTAATAAGGGTATGCATTTATCATCCTAATATATTTCCAAATAAAAGGCTTTTTATAGCCTTTTTCAATAGATTTGTTAGATTTTTATTTTAACGATTGTGTCAAATCACTGAATGTGCCACACCACATCCTGAATTTCCTTCACTGCACCTGATGGTTATGCACAGCACACCTCTCAGCAGTAGCACTGACACTATTTGCCACTGAATTACCATCATGGGGTAGGGAGTGACTGAATAATGCTCTGTAAAGCATCTTTGTGATAAAACACTATATAAATAAAAATTTACTTACTTACATAGATTATCTTGCTAACGCTAGCACCAGGGGCAAAATACAGCCCATAGACCTTTATTAAAGCCACAAGAATGCAGCATGTTCTTAAAATGCATTTTTTTTTTACCCACACTAACTCTGCCCACTGGTAACCCTCAAGACTCCACATGTCAAGGGACATGCACATTATAACGCAGAGGTTCAGTTGGACGTAGTTTGTACCATAGCAGGGAGGGCGAAAAACTCATCCTTGATCTTCCTCAGGTCTGTCACTGGCAGGATCTCCTTATTACCAAAGTCCACATACACCACCTCCACCTTTCTGCCACCTGGATGACCTACACACACATAAAGGCCACAAGATTCAGAGCAATTGCAACTCTGAAAACAGTGCAAGAAACATTTACGTGATCTGACTGGTATGATTAAATATCAAAACTTATAAATTACATTTATTTGAAGATGGTGAGGTGTGTATTATAGCTAAAGCAAAAAGCAAAACAGTGGTTTGAGTGAGAAGAAGAGAAAGAAATTATTTTTTCAAACATTAATGATGGGTTCAAACTTACCATCTGGGTAGCCTTTACACATCATAGTCAAAAGCACATCACTGTCATTCTAGGTGTGCTAAAGTTGACAGTGACTATCATATATATGTATAAATATAAATATAAATATAAATATAAATATAAATAAATAGATAGATAGATATATAGTCATGGACAAAATTGCCAATAATAAATACAAATTTCCTGAAAAACAGCCAATGAAAATCAGACACTGCCTTTGAAATGTTGTTCAACAGAATTATTTAAAAAAACAAACTAATGAAACTGGCCTGGACAAAAATGATGGTACTTCTAGAAAAGATTGTAAATAGTTGGTGTGTCTCTAATCTGCATCACAGGTGACTTCATGTCAGGACACCACTGTTGAGAGAAAATCATAAAAAAGTGAGACTGAATTTGCCACATTGCATATTGACAAGTCACAAAGTTTCTGGGAGAATGTTCTTTGGATTTCACAGATGCAAAAATGAAGCAGACGAAGAAAAGAACACTGTCCCTACTGTGAAACATGAAGGAGGCTTGGTTTTGTTCTGGGGCTGTTTTGCTGCATCTGGGACAGGGTGTTGTGAATCTGTGCAAGGTACAACAAAATCTCAAAACTAACGATGTCTTTTGGAACAAAATGTGTTGCCTAGTGTCAGAAAGCTCGGTCTCAGTCATAGGTCATGGGTTTTCCAACAGGACAATGACCCAAAACACACAGCTAAAAACACACAAGAATGACTAAGAACAAAACATTGGACTGTTCTGGAGTGTTCTTTTGTGAGCCCAAATCTCAATCCTACTGAACATCTGGGAAATGAGCTGAAAGATGCTGTCTGGAGAAGGAACCCTTCAAACCTGAGACAACTAGAGGAGTTTGCTCACATGGAGTGGGTCAAAATACCAGTTGACCAAAGCAGAAGTCTCATTGACAGTTACAGAAACCGTTTGATTGCAGTTTGCCTCAAAACTTGTGCAACAAAATATTATGTTAAGGGAACCATCATTTTTGTCCAGGCCAGTTTCATTATTTTGTTTTTTCTAATAATTCTGTTGAACCACATGTGAAAAGCAATGTTTGATTTTCATTGGACAATTTTCAGTAAATTTTTATTTATTTTTGCTTTTATCAGTTTCAAGTTATTTCAGTGATGATTGTTGATTTTTCTTTCATTGTAACAGGGAACCAACTATTTTGTCTACAACTGTATGAATATAGATAGATAGATAGAGATAGATAGAGATACAGATATAGATAGATATAGCTGATATGATAGCCTTCCAAACAGGAAGTGAACACGGACACAAAGTGGTTTCTTCGAGCCTTGGTCCAGTTGACTTCTATAGAAAAACGGTGGCCTCTTTCTCTAACTGTTGCTGTCAAGCCCATTGTTCTGACAAAATGTTCAGATTAACACACTCACAAAAATCTTATTTCACTGTTTTGTCGTTAAATCAAGATATGAATATTGATAACAGACCAGTCAAGCGCCCCTTTTTCGTTGCTGCTGCTATCTTTAGCAGAAGTTTAATTGACAGCGTCGTTACTAAGTGCCCGCACCGCCAAGGTACTCGGTCAGCACTCTCACTCCTGACCTGCTCTTTAGTTTTGCACCTAGTGAATGAGGACCCTGATTAAAGATTAGCAGCTATAACTGCCAACCTTGATTGGCTTAATTTGGTTGCAGGTTGAGTGTTAACTCTTGAACTCAGGGTTTGTCGACTCTCTGTTGAATGCCATTCAATCCTAACAGTGTGTGTGGTAGAAGAGTACCTGTGATCTGAGCTCTGTACCACATCTTGTCCTCAAACAGAGCCACACAGGCCTCTCCAATCACAGGGCAGTAGATGCGCAGGTCCTCCTCTTCTGACTCTGGAGGAGCACTGTAGAACTTCTGAAGTTTGTCCGACAGAAGCAGTGACTCCATGTTATCCACCTGTCAGTCAGGGCATAGGAAGCAACAACAATCAGAGAGCATGTTTTCATTTAACTAATTGTTGTTCACATGGTTTTGAATTAACTAAACTACGTATATAAAACTATGTATGCTGAGTGGTACCAATGTGGTACCCGCTGAATGTAGTGTGACCAGTGCTGTGTGGTACCAGCTGAATGTAGAAGTCTCCTGGGGTGTGGATATAAGACACCACAGCGTTGAGCTCAGTGCGGGTCTGGGGGCTGACTGGAGGGTAGTACAGTAGGAGTTTCTTACGGACTGTCACAGGAGAGTAGAATCTGCACACAGTTGTATCATTGATGCACACACTTGAGAATATAAGTCATTTCAGAAAGCCGAACTCATATAGTATACAGATTCATGATAAATGGAGTGAAGCTTTACTGTGTTTATTTCTTGACATTATGGCTTACAGATAATGAAAACCCCATTTCTGTTCTCTCCCAGAATTAGAACAGTGTGGAAAAATGAATAGTTGAAAGTCATGGTGTCATTCTGTAATCAGCTAATTAACTGAAAGAATTACTAAAGAAGCTGGTAGTTCAGAGTGCTGTATCCAAACAGATTCAGAGAACCTTGAAAGGAAAAAAAAAAAGTGTGGTAGGAAAAGGTGCACCAGTAAAAGGGACGACCACAGCCTTGAGAGGATTCTCAAGCAAAATCGACTCAAGAATTTGGAGGAGCTTCATAAAGAGCACCGAGGTTGGAGTCAGTGCATCAAGAGCCACTATGCACAGACAAAAAAACAACTGTACAGTTGCTCAGTGGTCCAAAGTCTCTTTTCAGATAAAAATACATTTTGCATATTGTTGAGAATCCTGTTGCAAATCATGGTGAAGGAAGAAAGTACTGTGATGAGAATCTACCACCTCTCCCAAGTTTCTTGCATCCAGGAGAGTGAAGCTTTTGCTCCTTAAGTTTTCATGTTCTCATTTTTATTTTTATTTTTTACTTTATTTTTGAAATTCTTACTTTTTTCATTACATTAAAAGTAGAGAAGTGATGGTAATTGAAAATAAGAAATGTAGCATTTGAAGTGTGATGTCTTGACCTTTATTTCTGCACCAGTGGAGTGAATCATGTAACCGCATCCTGTTAGTGTCTTGCAGCAGGTCTCGCCTTTACAAACATATGTAATTATTTTTTGTGCAACCTTGCTATGTTGACTATTTTGATGAACTTTCCAGGAATTTCCATGCTATTTTGATGAGCTCTGCATTGTAACAGGATATCTAAAGGTGCAGATGCACGAGTATGGGAGGGGGAGACTCTAAATACTAGTGCAAAATGAATGCATTTGTTGGACTCACTCAAGGTTTTTACCAAGGCTCTCAGGCGAATCTAAAAATATCAGGTCATGGCATCATTACCTTTAGATCTCCTGATTGCAGGAGTCAGAGGTGTACATGTATTTATTGTACATAAAGCCGGAGGGAGCCTACGGAGTATTCCACTGAGACAGCTGACGTTGCTGCATAGAACTCTTACGGGCCAACCTGGAACTCATGAGTACACAGGGATACTGCTACCCAAGTTTCACTTCCATCGGTCACCCCAGCGCCAAGGCTTGCCACTCTTAATAGAGTGACCCACGACAAGCCACCCTGGTGCTAAGATCTTTGGTTGACGAAGAGCGGTCTTTCCACCTATGAGTGTACTTAGAGGCCACAGCTAACAATACAATAAAAGCACCAATAAACACATTTTACTCTTTTAGTCATTTTTTCTATTTCATCCACTTGAAGACGACCACAAGGTAGGCTTGGTTATTTGATCTCTTGAAACTGAATTGCTTCTTGTAATGTCTGTAAGGATAGTGTGTTTATAGTTAGCTAAATCTGGGGTATTAGAAGGTCAGGCTTTTTAATACATATTTTTTGGAAATCAAGGTCCCAGAGTTTGGAGGATGAATGCAGAAGCACAGAATCGACGTTGCTTGAAGTCCAGTGTGAAGTTTTCACAGTCAGTGATGATTTTGTCTGCCATGTCATCTGCTGCTGTTGCTCCACTGTGTTTTGTGAAGTCCACAGTCAACACATCTACCAGGACATTTCAGAGCACTTCATGCTTCCTTCTGCTGACAAACTTTATGGAGACGCTCATTTCATTTTCCAGCAGGACTTGGCACCTGCTCACACAGTCAAAGGTACCAAAAGATGGCTCACTGACCATGGTGTTACTCTGCCTGACTGGCCTGCAAACTCACCTGACCTGAACCCCATGGAGAATCTCTGAGGTTTTGTCAAGAGGAAGATGAGACACCAGAACCAACAATGCAGATGACCTGAAGTCCACTATCAAAGCAACCTGGGCTTCCAGTCTACCTGAGCAGAGCCACAAAGGTGATCTCCTCCATGCCACGGCGCACTGATGCAGTAATTCATGCCAAAGGAGGCACAACCAAGTATTAAGTGCATAAAAATGAACACAATATTCAGAAGCCTGACATTAATATTAAATGTATCTAATATTCTAATTTTGGGTTTTCATTATCTATTAGCAATAATCATTAAAATTCAAAATAGATAAATATTTCAGTATGTGTCATGAGTCTATATGTGTTTGACTTTCTGAAATGACAAAAAATATTGAACTTTTTCATGATATTCACATTTTTTGAGACAGACTTATATGTACCTGGCCACCTCAATAAAAACCAAATGTTCTCGGACTGATATGTGGGGGCCACTGGCCCTGTTCACAGGGACTTTCTTCAGGTCCACCAGCAGGGAGTGTTTATCCTGTCCCAGAGTCTGCATCTTCACGGTTGTGGCGTTGACCATACTGCGGAATTCAACCTGCGCCTCTTTAGTCCAGCCTTTGGTCTACACACAGCAAAATCATACTGTGATTGGAAAAAGGTCATGTTTTATCCTGCACTAAACATGCAAGATTAGTCTTTATTTGGACAACTCCATACAAGCGAATTAGATGCTCATTTGACCAATTCTGTGACACAAGAACAGACATATGTTGCATTCTGGTTCTAGAATTTGATGTAGTCAATAGTCTATGTCTGCAAAAATTCCTCCTGTAATTCTACAAACTCAGAGGTTCTCAGGGGATTCTAGTCCCGTGTTAAGGCTCATGCAGTGGCGATCTCACACTGATTGACTGGATTATACTCTAATCTAGTTTGATTGAAGAAATAGTTTTTCTCTACAATGAAAAAAGTAAAAACATAAAATTGCGGTAAAAACATGACCTGGAAGTACAACCCCATTGTCGTGGCAACCGAGGACCAGCAGCATGGAGCCTCTATGAAGAAGTTGGGGTGCTTTAGGTGCAAACTTTGAAAAGTCTAGATGGAGGGGCCATATAGCGTGGATGGATTAAAAGAGAACCTGCGGCTGTTTCATGAGAATTCTGATCACATGGATGTCATTGTGACTGCCGATCGCATAAATGGGGTAAGAAACATGATGAAGCTAGAGTCCAAGTGCAGTCCGCTAAAAACAAACTGAAAACAAAAGCAATGTTGGCGACATTATGAATTAAAAGATTCTTGTTTTGTTTTGGTGTTTTTATCAGTCTATCATTTCTGGCATGAAGTCCGTAAAAACAGGTACTTTACTGACATTGCTTATCACGTGCAAATGTACACAAAAAACACAGTGGGGTAATTGCAATTTTACAGACATCCCTAGGTAAAACTAGTGCCATGCGAATAGGACTTTACCCCAAGTGTACACTGACAGTGCGGTTTTATTGTGATTTGTATGCCCCACTGACTGCCGTCTCTACTGCTTTGCTGCTGTGGAAACTGCACTCCTAAGACAACGTATTTGCGTCGATTCATGCTCTAGTCAGGTGTTCACGTGACACATTAGCATGTACAAGAAGCCTTTTGGGAAACAACAGCGGCATTTCACACTACGATCACTTTCTTGCACCTTTGGATACCACTTTATTGTGCTTTTGGATACTGTGGCTCTCTACACTGGGTAAGTATATTTGCGAAGTACCAGAAGTGTGCAGGGATATTTTATTCTGAAAATACACCGTATCTGAGCATCTGATTTCCTGTTTCGTTCATGTGATTTTGTCAGCTTGACGTCAAGTCACTGCTGTGGAGTGAGGCAAAGATAGACTTCTTGCAGCACCGCGTCAAGGTCAGTGTGGTACAAGTGATTTTACTGACTTTCTAAATCTTGTGGGACCAGCGCGAGTCCCGAAATTATGGCCAGTTAAGAATGTTGTGATTTCACATGAATGCAAACTTATAGCCTATTCAACCAGTGAGAGTAGTGCATGTGCTACCAGGTCATAGGGCACCAGATCCTTGAGGCAGCAGCGGATGGCCTGTGGAGCAAACGAGTCCAGCTCAGCCTTGGCCATGTCCGTCATTCTGCGCAGGTAGTTGTTGACTGCCTTGAGTAATGCATCAGACTCTCTGTCCTCACTGTGCAAACACAACACATATAACACCAGTGTCATGACCACACTGAAGTGACTGTTTCAGAATGGGGACCTTTTGATGGTGATGACAGTGGTCAGACCAGTATCGATGAAAAACACTTGCACACTGGCTATCTGATTGACTGGGCAGCATTTGACAGTGTTAGTGTATCCAACCTGAAACACCTCCATCGCTCTGGCCCGGTGCCACAGACCATCTTCATATTTGACAAAGATCAGAGACCCTACGAGACACACAAACACAAGAGCATCAGCACAGCATCTGTGCTCTCATTTTTACACTCAAAATGACAAGAACAAGAGAAAATTCATGCCACTTTCATCAGCACTCATCATTTTTGACAAAAATAGCTCAGAGGAGGGTTTGAAAAGTCACCAAAACTACAGTTGAAGCCATATGAGTAAAACCATGGCCACACTGTGTGTATCTTATATGTGCTTCAGCTTCAGATAGGTGTCCTGTTGGCTACATTCACCTGTGTCTAGTGTGTGGCGGGCACACAGGAGACTGCTTGACTTGGAGCAGTACAGGTTGATCTTCTTGGACAAGAGCTCGCCCTCCTTCTTCTCAGCCACATATTGCACATAGAAGTGATTGGGGTTTACCACATGGGTCACCACAACCCACTGGGTCACTGAAATATAAGCATATAGTCACATATCTGTTCACATGCTGAATTATTAGACCAATCGTAATCTTGGCCAGGCTCAAAGAGTCTGATTTTTACCAGCTCTAGTGTAACTTGTAGACAGTGTTTTCCTCGCCTTCTTCCTGGTCTTCCCACTGGCTAATTGGGGGCCAGTGGGAGGAATGGACACTAACAGAAAACAAAGCAAATATCCATCTGGATTATATTTGCAACACTGTCTGTCTGTATTAATAAAGATTAATGTAAACATTGTCCCTTCAAATGATGTTTTACTGAAAAATACTAATACTATTATTGAATAGACTAAGACAAAAAAATAGCTCAACATTTGAGCTGAAACTAGTTAGAAGTACAACTTACTACTGCTTACAATAGATCTGTGTTCACTTGACCCAAAGTATTCACAACTCCAATTGTTCGTCTTGCTAGCATGAGCATTAACATAAAAAAGCACAACTTGATAGTTGTACACAACAGTGAGAGTAAGTCTCCGTATGCCTGTGTGTGCATGTATGTGTGGTGAGGTGCCCAACACTGACCCTGCTGGCTGTCCTCCATCACCTCCTCGATGATGATGTCTGGGGCCAGGCAACAATGAGAGCCCTGGCGGGAGAGGCTGGGGCTGGGGGAGCCTGCAGAAGAGGGGCTCCTGCTGCCTGGACTGCTGCTGCCTGGGTCTTTAGACCTGCTGTCATCCTGGAGCCAATGAGCCCCCTTGTTTTGTGCAATGTCCTTTCTAAAACATACAAAATTATATATACTTAACATAACCCAATCCAGTAGAAAATATATCAAATGAAGGCAAAATGAACAATAAAATGATTATTATTGCACAGATTAGATATTTTTTCACATAAGGATCACCACTTTGTCCCATAAAACATACTCACTGGTTTGAGAAGTCCAGGACCATAGTTAAAGTCTCCTCCACAATGCCCATGTTAAGTCCACATCTAAAATAGACAGCCTTTAAATTACTTCTTTGTGTTTGGTTAAAAGAAACACAATATTCAACATCTACTTTTAAATGTCCCAATTTGTTGCCCCATTGCACCCTGTTGTATTCTCGCAAAATATTGGTAGATACTACCTACATTAGCATCAGTACAGAACAGGGAAGTAACTCTCCCATCTTGTCCATATGTGGAGTGGAAAATTATCCTTATATACATATAGATCCATTGATGTGAGATGTAAAATAAAGTGGGAGCAGCACACCAGCAACTAGCACCAACACAGTCCTACAACAAGACTGGTGCGAGGTGGAACAGCATTGGACCTGATGTCATTTTGTACTCCATTATCAGCCACTAGTGACTCGACCACATCCAGGCTGAAGACGGGCTCTGTTATGATGCATCAAAGTGCAGGAAATTAATGTAGGGCACTAAAACTTATTATTGTTATAATTAGGGATGCACTGATGCTGATACTGGTATTGAATATTGTGTCGATCCAGGGTATCGGCTATTGGATCCATGATATCAGTTTAGCCTAGATCCTGGTTAGACTCTCTACTGACTGATGTGGCCCAGGACACCTCATGTTTGAACTTTAATTCATACAAAATTCAGTAATTACAGACAGGATACATAACACACAGAACACAAGCAAATTAATTTTGTAATACAATAATTGTGTTTTGAAAGAAAAAAATGCCTGTACATAGGTACAGGTTCATTTCATCAGTATTTTACTTCTTCTGTATTCAAGGCACCATTACTTCCCCCACCACACAGCCACTCCCTTTTACTTGCTGCAGTTTTTAACTGAAAGACATTGGCCACTTTTTTCTTCTACCAAGTTGTTTCATTTGTTTTCATATTAAGTATATAAAATAATGATCCACATGTATCATCGATTCTAACTTTAGATTGGCAGCCTTGCTTCCATTAGTCTCTCTGTACAGAGTGGAGCATGAATGCATAATGCAATTTATAGCACTATATAAATCCAATGAATGAATTTAAACTGGTCAGTCCAGTGAGAAAACTGATTACACCATAGCTCTATTATGTACAAGGGTCCTGTACTTTCATTGTTATTATTTATAGCAGCATTAGCATTAAGCCCTACTTGAGAACATTCTACTCTGTCAGCGTGTCTGATTGGACCAACCTTAACCCTATGACCTCAGACAGACAGCTCAGATCAAACTGGTTGTCCACTGGAGCCTGCAGAGTCTCCAGGACCTGCCCAACACAAACACACAGGTCAGAAGCACATGTCAGACAGAGGAGGCAACAGCATGTAGACACTTTATTTCACTGAGTCAAGCACAGGCAGATCAGCACACACAGCTCAGTGTGTGCAGCTATGGAACAATCCCAGAGGGACTTCACTACATGGAACATAAGGCCATGAGACACACTTAAACATAACACAGTTTCAGTGGAAAAAAAATCAACCAGTCTCCTTTCTTAAGATTTGTGCATAGCTGACTCTTTATGCCTACCACTGCTCTCTTATCAAATTCTACAAAACTATTAGATCGTTAGACTGGTTATCAGACTATTCTTTCTTTCCTGTTGAATTTTAAAAAGCAGTAGGTAAACAGTAAAAAAGCACCTTATCAAGTGGGCAGTACTTCTCAAGGAATTTGACCCGCCGCACTTCCCTGGCCTTCTGCATGGCGAGCCCCAGGCTCCTGAGCCTCTCCTCCACCTGCTTCATCTGGCTCTGCGTTTGGATGAAGTAGGATTCCAGCACAGACAGCTTCTCCAGCTGAGAGTCCTTCCTGATGAAGCAACATTGACTGGCATGGATAATAAGAATTGGAAGATGAATCAAAGATAGCAGCTGTATAAAGGCAAAAACTTTACGTTTGAGACCTAATGTACATAGAAATACGTGGTAAAAACAACTGAAAAGAGCTGTGGGACACCACGATAGAATGGTCACATTTTCATGTCGCCTTTTGACTTTCAAAGGAACCACTGAACCATTAACACACACACTCACACACACAAGTGTAGGAAACGCTGGTGTATCTAAGCCCTGATGAAGACCAGTTAAGGTCGAAATATATTTTTTTCTCGTGCGAGTATCTGGAGTCCGTTGTGTTTTAGTTAAATGCTGGTGTATGTTTAATACATTTTCTGAGATGTGACCCTATCACCATGTGATTAGTTTTGACTAATCAGTGTGATGCCAGGCTAAATATTGCTAGGAATGCAATGATGTTCGATATAATATCGAATCGTTAGATATGAGATACAACTTGTGATATATGTGATCTTTTTACCTCCGCCAAGGAGGTTATGTTTTGCCGGCGTTTGTCTGTTTGTTTGTCTAGCAACATAACTCAAAAAGTTATGTACCGATTTTGATGAAATTTTCAGGATTTGTTGGAAATGTGAAAAGGAAGAACTGATTTAATTTTGAGGGTGATCCGGAAGAAATCCTAGATTCTGGATCACTTTGAAATTTTAGTTAACATTGTGGTAAATGGGGCCAAAAATTTTGTTTCTCAATATCTCGGTTAATTATTGACCAAACCCCATGAAATTTGACTCAGGGATGGACAATCGGATCCTCTTTCATATTCCAAATTGAAAGATACGAGACAAATATTTATGGAAAACACAATTAATATGAGGGGGAATGTAGTCCTTGGCGGAGGTCTGCGCTCTCTGAGTGCTTTTCTAGTTTCAGACTCCATCTGATAGGTTTCACTCATAAATGGTCTGTTGAGACATTTTCTTTGTACTATAACATAGTTTGAGAGTTTAGAAAGAAGATGGGAGAGCTCTGTGTGTCTGTAAGGCAGGGGTCTCAAACTCAAATTACCTGGGGGCCACATTAGATAAAGTCTGAGTGAGGCTGGGCCGCATTGAGTATTCGATAAATAATGGTTGCACGGAAAAAAAGAGAGAGAAAGAACAACACGCAACACACTTTCTTAATCTTTAATAACAGTTCAGAACATGAAAATGTATTCAGAACGTAAGTTTAAACTAATACGTCTACTCTTCTTCTTTTGCCTACTCCTTGCTGGTTGAAACCAGGCTACGATTCATCTTGTACAGCTGAGAGATATTTGGCTTGCAGGAGGAAGCAGATCCTCAGGATAGATTGAAGATGCTCATCAGTGAGCCTTGACCTGTATTAGGTGCTTTCACACCGACAGTATTTGGTGCGCACCAAACGGTCCATTCAAACCAAAAGTGGTTAGTTGGGTTCGTTTGCGTTGGTGTGAAAGCGTCAATCGGACTCTGACCCGGACCAACTCAACCGGACCGAGACCTCAAAAAAGAGGTGGTCTCGGTTCGCTTGAATCCGCACCAAATGACCAACTTTGGTGCGGTTCCTCTGGTGTGAACGCGAACCCGGGTCCAAACCATAGACAGCAGGTCCAAACGAACTATTCTAGATGCATCATGGGAGAAACGCGTCTCCTTTGCCTGTAATGACGCGCTGTACGACTCCAACAGTCACTGCGCACTGGTCTTGGTCGCCACCGTCTGGAACCAGCACATGGAGGACAGAGCCTCCGGACCATCTGACCAACGCGCTTGTAGGACGACAGAAGACCAAGGACCAGACCCCAGCGCTATCGTGAGGAGCTGCGCGCTACTGTGAGCGCTGTTGGCTGCTGCTGTTACCCGAACTCTGGACTGATGCGGTGAGTTTGTACAAAGTTCTACGTTGCTGTTTTATGAGTTCATGGTGATAAGATGAGGACGGCCCGCGGTATTAACAGGGAACATCAGTATTGGTTAACTGGAGGTATCGTTGTTCTACCGGGATACAGAGGCTCGTTAATCGGACCAGTTTTGGTTCATTTGCCGGTGTGAAAGCGGACCACACTGGAGTGTATCTGCTTCTCGTATGTCAAATATGGATGGAAGACGCTTGTTTTTGCCTCGTTACTTTTTGCTAACATGTCGCCAAGCCTCTGGAATAGATCATTGCAGTTTTGTGGTGCTTGCATATTGATGGGACAGCTGTGTTTGCCGCTGAGTGCGCGTGGATTTCGGCAAAGCACAGGTGGAGCTTGGTCATCAGGTTGCCAGCAAGTTACGCACCGAGTGTTGAGCAGGTAAACAGAGAGTCAATGTCTTTTTATTTCTTATTAGCCCCTCCAATAAAGGTCCCATACTTATGAACAGGGGAATTTTGTCAGCGCCTCCTCTGCGCTCTGATACTGTGGTTGTGGGAGCGTAAAGTGAAGTGCGCACACGTGTACCACCACGTGTGGTTTGTTTTGGTTCTTCGGTGACGCCGTATGTGCACGTTTAACAGATCCACTTAGACTCGTTGCTTCACAACTGCTGTAAATTGAGTTTTGGGATGTAAACTGCGTTAATAATCTGTTGTGAATCTGCATGGGCACCGATTGCAGCTTCATCTGTCAGTGCGGCCCGCGGTGGGGGGTGGGATTGTGCGTACATCTACCGCGGGCCGCACTGACATTATTCTTTGGAATCAAGTGGAGGGCCGCAAAAAATCCTTCCGCGGGCCGCAGTTGGCCCCCGGGCCGCGAGTCTGAGACCCCTGCTGTAAGGGCATAGACTGCAGCAGGAGTGTGGGAGGAGCTAATGTCTGTGCTGCTGCTGGAAGCCAGAAAGCAAAGTGCAGGAGAATCAAACTCAGAAAGAAAAGCAATGAAATCATCAAAAATAAATAATCAAAACACCATCTACAAAGGAAAAGCATATTTTAAAAACTGTTTTGCTTAGAAAGCATCATTCTTGTTTTCATTGAATAAAAATTCTGAGCTGTAAATCAATGAACTAAAGCACTTCACATATAGACTACTTTACAGTAGTTGTGCATTGTGCATGTGTATTAAAATGTCATGTTTCAATAATAGCACAGTGTTTATATTATGCTTATTAGCAGGTTGTTTTTTTCTGCATCTTAAAATTTTTGAAACTGAATCGATATCGTGACTCATGTATCAAGATACATATTAAACTAGAAAAGCACTCAGAGAGCGCAGACCTCCGCCAAGGACTACAGTCCCCCTCATATTAATTGTGTTTTCCATAAATATTTGTCTCGTATCTTTCAATTTGGAATATGAAAGAGGATCCGATTGTCCATCCCTGAGTCAAATTTCATGGGGTTTGCTCAATAATTAACCGAGATATTGAGAAACTAAATTTTTGGCCCCATTTACCACAATGTTAACGAAAATTTCAAAGTGATCCAGAATCCAGGATTTCTTCCGGATCACCCCCAAAATGAAGTCAGTTCTTCCTTTTCACATTTCCAACAAATCCTGAAAATTTCATCAAAATCGGTCCATAACTTTTTGAGTTATGTTGCTAACAGACAAACAAACAAACAAACAGACAAATGCCGGCAAAAACATAACCTCCTTGGTGGAGGAAATGATAGGAAAACCGTATTGTTGCTAGGGATGGACAGTTACTGATACTGGATCTCGGCACAGACACTGAATGATTTACTAGATCGGGTATCTGTTCTATGATATGGTTGTCGATATCCTGGCTGGACCTTTATTTGGATGTAATAAAACTATTTACAAGCTGAGTTGGACTGGAATGTCTCATACTGTTTGAACTTTAATTCATACAAAACGGTTCACGAGTTAATTGAAGGATAAATAACAGTCACATAACACTATTGGATCTCATGTGTAGTAAGTTCACTGTCTTTTAAGGAACTAAGTGCTGTTTTTGGCTTGGTGCATAATCATTGCATCCCTAAATATTACAAAACCAAACTTTTAGTCAGTTCCTAGAAATCAGTCAGTCAGATCTTAAAATCCAACTTTTGAAAGGCATAGATTTCTGTCAGCCAAACATGAGCAGTTTGATTTCACACCAGAGGAGAATGCTCTGGGTTTGGGCTGCAGTAGCACAGAGTAGAGAGATACTTTATTGATGCCAAGGGAAATTCATGTTTTGCTGCAGCAAACTGTTGCAGTTAATGTTGTTGCAACATTCACGCTGCGCTTCTCAGTGGCCTTTGTGTCTCAGTCAAATGTCTCAGTGCATTTAACAGGAGGACTGGTAACCTAATAAGCACCTCTAAGAATGTTAACACTGCTAAGACAATATCTCATCTGGCACTTTCCTGAATCCCTATGCCAGTAGTTCTCTTTGTTGCATGATTTTTTGACCCAGTAAAATATTTCATACCACTTCTGGATGCAGTGAATGGCTTTGGTGGTGGCCTGGGTGATCTCTGACTGCAGCCGACGCTTCTCTTTGGAAACTTGTTTAGTCAGGGCTTTGTGGAGATTCTGGACACAAACACATTGGAGTTATAAGGTCAAAGTGAGCGTTGCTTCTTTACATGTACACTAAGACGAGAGATGAACTCTGACCTCTTGAATGTTCTTCAGCTGGGCCATGTTTTCAGAAGCTTGGACCAAAGCTTCATCCACACCCTGCTCAAATTTGTGCAGATCTACAGACTAAAAGGTCACATGTAAAAAACAAACAACTTCAGCATAAGCTCCAGGAAAGACGACCTGGGGAGACGCCCCAACAGGAACAAGCAGTGTCTCTGTTAACAAGGATGTAATTTTATGCATACTGTGTGTTGTTTGTAATCTGTCATTTAGTTGTGTAATTATTGAGTTTTCACTATTTTTGTCACTACGTTATTATTCTGACATACAAGCCTCAGAAACAGCCCAGTAACCATTTTAACCAATCATTTAATACTCCTCAACCAATCAGGACTCACTCTCTGCCAACACAACTTTTAATAGTTTTCAGTGTTTGAGTTTTCTCCATCTGGGATACTTGCTCCACCCGTTCTCTCTGAATTTGGACTCTATTTCTATTAATTTCATCTTTGAATACTCGTGCATCCTTGAGAATGCAAGTTGTGACTATTATGTCATAGTTTTTGGTGTGGAAATTTGTTTGTATTATTTAACTGTTATCTACCTTACTTGCAGTTCTGTTTCATTTATTCTCAACCTGTGCCAACTCATGTATCACTCAAATTGCATATATTTACATCTTACATATGTTTATTCCGGTGGTTACTCCATATTTCATCAATTCTGCAACAATTAATCAGGTTTCTGTTGTTCACATCACCATAGCGTAACTTGTGCCAGTGATGCGTTCATGAACCAAAGAAGTTTGTATTTCACTGTGCTCTGCTGCCGGGCGTAGTACATTCAAGGGCACTCAGAATTTTTTGCCTTTAGGCGAGAACGTGCCACAGTCTCAATTTCATTAGGTTATCATTATAGTGCATTTCTTAATATATTCTATTTGTTTTTTGGACATTCTGTGTTTACATATTTGTTGTT
The DNA here is from genome assembly GCF_026225935.1 of Boleophthalmus pectinirostris. NCBI lineage: Eukaryota > Metazoa > Chordata > Actinopteri > Gobiiformes > Gobiidae > Boleophthalmus > Boleophthalmus pectinirostris. Next base: position 39,764,879 of record NW_026570970.1, on the reverse strand, counting down.
GTTTTGTTTACTATTGCAATGTATCTTAATTTGTTCTATTATTCATTGCATTTAGTGTTTACTTCTGTCTTTTAGAAACCGTAATTCACATGAACCACATGAACCATCAGTCAAGAATATAAACCTCCACATTCAGCAATATAGAATGGCATGAATGTGTGAACTGGCGTCTTGTCCCTTTGTTTTGACAACTTGGGCAGATTGTGGATATCGAGCTAGTCCTAACACAGTCCTCTCCCCCAAGTTTGGGTCTTTTTTCCAACATCTCCTTTTCAGTCACTTTGTTAAGATTTAAAACTATATTTTGATACCAAGTAAAAGACTTGATACTCAATACCCATTCTGATCCCACAATGATAATTAGAAACACTATCTCTATAGTGGACAAGGTCATTCTAAAGCTGTTCAGCAAAGGTTCATTTCTGTCCTGTAAATGTGACTTTTTAGTCGTATTTTTCAGACCATAAGTTGCACATTTTTCGTGGTTTGGGTGGTCCTGCAACTTATACTCTGCTACTACTTACTAGGGATGGGCATTCGATGAAATTTTCTTAATCGATCGTCGGAAGAATTAACGATCGATTATCGATTAATCATTAACGTTTTTTTATATTAAAATTATCATCATTATTATTACTATCTGCACTACTAATCTGCATAAATAAATTCAACTTTACGACATATAAACCGTAACCACTCTAGAGCCACATCAGCCGTTTGAGATTATAATGTGTTTAATTCAGTTTTGCGCAACTCTCACAGAAACAAAACTTAAAACCGCATCGCTAATTTGCATAAAATCAGCGAAGATAAAACTACAGCTCTTGTGCGCTGATGTGGTCAATTTCTGTCGGATTAAAAGACATGATTCAGTGGAATACAGGTTAGTGTGAACATATTTGCGTTTGTCAAAACCAGGACACCGTACAGGGGGTGGGAGGTGGGGACTCGTCATCGACATTGCGCTACTCTTACCTGGTAAAGCTTTTTCCCACTGGACACCGAAACATATGTTCCTGCTTTGTACACTGTGCACATGAACTCACACTTGTCCTGAACGCAACGGAAAGCATGGAATTTCTTGTACAAATCATCGTTAAATAGGCATTTGTGCTTCTGTACGTTGCAGACTGACCGAATGTTTGTGTTAGCTCGCTCCTTCTGAGTGTAGAGAGCTACATGTACGGACCCGTTTGGTCATGCTACGCACAGCAACCTACATTCGGTTTGTCGATTAAAATTAACGTAATCGATGAAATTCTTAATGATCAATTATCGATTAATCGATTTATCATGCCCATCCCTACTACTTACATGTTAAAATTTTCAAACTGATAGCCATGAGAGGGAGCTCTAGGCTTGTGTTATCCTGTACCACTGTCACATGGCACTCTACTGCGCAAGTCGGCTCCAGAAGAAAGAGAAAGAGCCACTGTCCTGTCTGGTATCATGTTAGTGTTACTTCTGTATCATTGACCATTGTAAATTTAAACAAACAAAGACATCTTAAAACATCCTGTCGGGATTCAGAAAGGCTAGAATAATTCTAAGTGGAACTGATGCTGAGTCTGACAACAGCTACACAGAAGAGGAAGCGGCGCTCTGTTTGCCTCCGGAGGTCACTGAGTTGCTCAGAAGTGACACCAAAGACTGACACTCAGAAGTTAACAGTCTGTTGTTCTCTGTTCTATTGTTAGCACTAGAACTTGCCTTTCAAGATAAAATGTCGGTTCCTGGTTTCTGATTTGATCAAATAAATTTCCCCCAAAAAGTGTGACTTATAGTCCGGTGCGACTTAAATATTTTTTTGTTCTTCAAAACGCATTTTTTGGTTGGTGTGACTTACAGTTTGAAAAATAAGGTATTGATATTTGTTCAAATGAGTAGTATCTACACTGCTTTTATTCACGTCAGATCTCAATGCGGGAAAAAAATGCTGGATATCAATAGAAATATGGACAATGGTCAATGTCTTAGGAACAAAAGGATGCCACGTCTTTACATGGAAATCACATTTTCAGCCACAAAGGGCTTCATTTTATAAACAGCCTGAAAATCAAAGTGAAATTTTGCCAAAATTTTATTTCTGCAACTCAAAATGCAACAAGGATAGTGTCCTGTGGGATGTTCTCCCAGATCTGTGTAAGGGCATCACTGAGCTCCTGTAGAGTCTGAGGAGCAACCTGACGACGTCTGATGTCCCAGACATAGTGTCCCAGAGGAACCCTGGACCTACTGCACCAGCGTAGAGTCTGACAATGGGTTCAAGGATTTCATCACTATACCTACTGGCAGTCAGACTGCTGTTTGCAAGTCAGAAGAGATCTGTATGTCCCTCAAAGGACCTCCCCAGAACATCACCGACCCACCACCAAATTATGTAGGTTGGACAATGTTGCAGGCAGCAGAACGTTCTCCTTGTCTTGTCTTGAATCTCTGTGCACCCCTCCCCGCTCCTAACTTGCCTAAACAATTTTCTGTGGGAAACACTGTGAACCTGCTCTCATCTGTGAAAAGCACAGGGCACCAGTGGAGGACTTGCCAGTTCTGGTGTCGTCAAGCAAATGCCAATGGAGCTCCATGGTGTTCAGGACCCACTACAGGACGTGGCTCCCTCAAGCCACCCTCATGAAGTGTGTTCGTGATCGTCTGGGCAGAGACACTCACAGCAGTGACCTGCTGGAGGTCATTTTGTAGGGCACGGGCAGTGTTCAACCTGTTCCTCTGTGCAATCCAACATATTTTTTATCCACATAAAGATCTGATGTGTTTTCAAACTGTTCCTTTAAATTTATTTGAGCTGTATAGTTTCTATACTAGTTTGAATATCAATTAGTAACTGAACTCAATACAACTCTAAGAGCAAGTGGAGCTTTTGGGACAGGACATACCTGATAGGCACTGTCCTCCCAGAGCGGGTGGCCATCCTGGAGCAGAGGTTCTCTGTTCCTGGGCCGAGCGGGGCGGCTGAACCTTTGGACACACAGACACGCACACATAGTTAGCTGCAGTTGTCATGAAGACAGGAATGGATCCTCTGCTCTACCTCCTCTTGTTCATCTTGGCTGTGTAAAGCAGCCCAACAATTCTGCAGTCTTCTGTCAGCCCATCTACTCCCATCTCAGGCAGTGTGGACTCCACCTGTAGACACACGAATGCACGCACACACACGCGCACGCACGCACACACGCGCACACACACACACACACACACTTAAGCCATGGAACTAACTCACTGCTTTATTAAAAAGGGGTTATTACACTTCTACTGGGTATTAACTGCTAACACATAACATAGGTCACCATGTTACCTTTGTTTTACATTTGCTGGAAATCACTATATTTGCTGAAATGTATTAACATGTTTAATATGTTTCATGCTCTGAGTCTCCCCTCCCTTTGCTCCCCGGAGTAAGTTACTCCCTTAGAGTGCATGACACTCATATATCATTATATCAGAGTACATTATAATCAGTGTGCATCCCACTAATGAAACTACAGCACATCACATCAGGGTTGTGAAGTTGCAGTGTAGTTTTGTATCATGTTTTTGTATATTTATGGAGAATTGTCGTGTAGGAGCATGAGTGATGTAGGCTTGTGGGCGGAGCAGTGCACAGAATCTTACAACTAACCGTAAGGAGGGTTGGAATAGGGCCCAGGAAATATCACTAGATTAGGCAAACATGCAAGGATCACACCTAAAACCTCTTCGGGCAAATGTCTGATGAGGGAACAACTTTAGAACATGGTTAAATTAGACATTTCATCAACAGTTTTCATTTCTTGTTAAAACATTTGGAGGAGTTTTTCTCCTCAAACATGAGGTTTTAAATTGTTAATCGTTATAGCAACCATCCCAATATTAATCATTCTGAAACCCAAGGTTAGAGGTTACGCAAACATTACGATTACGCAAACATTTGGAATTTTGACAGTGAGAAGCATAGCTGTGTGAGTGTCAGTGGTCTGGGAAGCTATAAGGGAATAGCTTAACAGGGTTCCCTGGTTAATTACAACTGGATATTTTGATGTTTGCAGAGAATATGATGTTAAATAATTGTTATTTCTATTGTGATAAATCTAGCAGACCAAAATGATGATGATGATCATTTCAGTTAAGAGTTAATGAGATGCACATAGACTGTATAAAGAAGTGGACTAAGTGCTCTTTTCTCCCATGGGCACACGCAAATGATCGCTTTGACCAATCAGAGCGAGAGGAAGTAGAGCGGAGCAGAGTGGAGCCTGAGCTAATGATTTCTAAAGCGTTTTTTAAGACAACTGAAGGATTTTGAGCTGAGAAAAAGTTTATGATCTAAAAATAGGTAAAAATCTGCAACAAATCCAACATTATTGAAAGTTGTAGGTGCCCTGTCAGCTGAACATGAGCAGTGTGTGATTACAATGCGCTCTATGAGAAAAATCCTCTCTCAGCCCAGGGGATTATTTTAGGTGAAGTTCCAGTGAGTGACCAGTTGGCATCAACGGGAGGCAGCTACAAGCTAGCAATACCCTATCCAGTTATTTTTATAGATCCATGGGTTTACTTAGCAGCGAAATGCACTAGCTGTCAATCAAACCTGTTGCTAACTCTAGCAGGAGCGACACTGGGGAATGAAGGCGTCTGATCGGTCCTTTATTTATGTTCATATCTTGATTTAGGAACAAAGTGGAGAAAAAAAAAAATTCAGGATCATGTAGAGTGGATTAATATGAACATTAAAGACCAACATGACGAGGCTCACAGCAGCAGGTACAGAGAGAGGAGCCACAAGATCCCAATGGAAGTCAATTAGAGCCAGAGTCAGTAGGAGCCAGAAGAGCCTCCTGGAGCACTTCCTATTTGGAAAGTGGTGACTAGTGTGTTAGTATGTCCATTCATATATACTGTCTATGGAGATGCACAAGGGAAATGTTATTCTGCCTAACAATGTGCCTTTGACACTACTCTGATGCTGCTCCTCTGACACTCTAATGAGCCACTGGGCTCACAGACAATACCTAAAGCCAATAATGTGACCAGGAGGGCTGCAAGATTGATTGCAATCGAATCAAAATCACAATTTGAATGGATGCAATTAGCAAATTGCTAAAATTCCAGTTTTTGAAGTACCATAATTTCCTCCACACACAAATTGCGTTTTATTCTGCATAAAAAGTGCTAACCCTATAGTTTAGATTTGTACAAACATGTTCTGAAATGTGATTCTTATATTACTTTGTCAGATTTCAGTGTTTTTGTCAGTTCGTCTGTGAACATGAACTGAATCCTATTATTAAAAGGGGATATTAAGCAAAACCTTTTTGAGCTTTCTACCATGTTATGACATCCTCATCCAAATCATGCCTGAAGAGGTTTAGAGATCATCCATGCATGACTGAGTATTTTAGTGATCTCTCCTGGGCTCTATTCAACTCTCTTTACACTTAGCAGTAAAATGTGTTCAATGCCCCGCTCACAAACCTACGTTACCCATGCTCACACAAGGCAATTCTCCATAAATATACAAAAACATCATACAAAACTGTACACAGCAACTTGACAAACCTGATGTGCCACGCAGCAGTTTCATTAGCGCAGGGGTAACTTTGTTCGCACAGAGCCACGTATTGAGATATTTTTGAAGCAGAGGGCCACAGACTGATGTCTACACAGTGAACCATTCAGATTTTGCCTAATGGTTCAGGCCTAATAAGCATCTGTTGTCAGAATCTGGCAGTCTGTACCTCACACTGTGGACATGTGATGGCACTGTTGTGCTCCATGGATCTCAGGCAGGATGAGCAGTAAATGTGCCCACAGAGCAGCACCCGCGGCAGATTCCCCTCCACCTCATCCTCTGCCAAAACACACGGTCAGTCAATTAGAGCAGTGCTTCTCAAACTGTCGTTGAGTACATGTGGTATTTAGTAGAGATCGACCGATATGAGATTTTTCATGGCCGATGCTGATACTGAGTGTTTAGAATTGGGAGAAACCAATAGCTGATCAGCTGTGCTGATATGCAGATCAGATTTTGATCATTTCCCCCAGCTTATGACATTTTAATTTACTACACACTCAGTGTTGTACCACAAACCTACAAGAGAGCCGTGTAGTCACATTTTCTGCAGTTATGGCTGTGCACTAAAGTGTTCAAATTAGAGCCCGACCGATATAGATTTTCTTGTGGCCGATATGAAACGGATATAATCGGAGTTGGAGCTGCCGATAGCCGATAAATTTGCCGATATATTTAGTGATGTAAAAATTCACTGTAAATCTTGAATTGTTTAAAAAACTTAGGTTTGGCTCTAGTGGATTCTAAATTGGGTTTATTTAGGCAACATTTATTGTTGTTCTGCCTCTTTACATCACATTTACATACAGTAGATTGGCCTAATGGTCATTTTTGCATCACATTCTAGCTACTAGTGATGGGTATTCCAGTTTTTTTTTTGGAAAACCGGCTCTTTTGGCTCAGCTCACTAAAGCAGCTGGCTCTTTCGGCTCCCAAGCGACTCTTGAGATTGTTTTGTTACAAGCAGGACTAAATCAGAACTGAACCAGGACTGAAAAAGGACTAAACCAGGACTAAAACAGATTTAAATCATGTGTGAAACAGGACTGAGTGTCAGGACTTGGTTTCTATCTCTCTCCTTCACTCGAGCCCAAGATTAGTCCTGGTTTATTCATTTTATGCTGAACTGCAGCCAAATATGCACTTTTTTTTATTATCCCGTGCACACGCAGATTTCTGAAAGTTTTCAGCCCCTGCTGCTGTCAAACTACGGGTCTACATGCGGCTTGAAGAGAAAAAGTGAGAAAAAGAGAAAACACAGCTCCCAATAAGAAACATGCTCCTGTTGTTCGCTTCAACGAGCCGGCTGTAAGAGCCGCTTCGTTCGCGACCGACCCATAACTCCTAGCTAGTAAATAAACTACCGCTATTAGCCTTTAGCCGTAAAAACGTGCGCGCCGCGGTAATTAATTATATGCATAAATGTGGATCATTCACACATCTATTCACAGGTCATTTACATATCAATGCAGGTCCAGTAACAAATATACGGCCAATGTAGTCACTTTACAATAGGCCAATAGAAAACAGCCTGTTTATGTGTGAGAGCTACAGCAGCTAATCGCTAACAAAACCTAAACTGGCTTCAAAGTCGATGTATTTCCAACACTCACCGCTCACACAGGCTCCTCCTCACATCACAAGTCTGCACTAATAAAAGTCCTTTTAATCCAGACTCAAACCGATTGTCGTAAAAAGAATATAATCTCAGTGTTGCGCACCGCTGCGGGTGTAAACAAACACAGGTGAGTGAAGTGACGTGACTCTGTGGTGTGTTCAGGGACAGTACGGACACACACACAGACAAATTACACCGCAGATAAATACTGATGCGGAGCCACATATTTATCTGTCTGTAAATTGGATTAAATGAACATAATGTAGAGAGTCTAAGCTTTATAACGAGGTATAACATGCCCACGTGAAATATCGGCCCATATCAGCGAGCATATCGGCCGATAGCCGATATGTCTCCAGGTGCCCATAATGGCCAATAATATCGGCCAGCCGATATATCGGTCGGGCTCTAGTTCAAATAAAGCATTATGTGACAAACAAAGCTTTATATGACAAAATATATAAGATATATAAGACAAAATATTGACTTACGCTGGAAGAAGACTGATAGTTGACACTATTTTTTAATCTATGTTATAATGTTGTCATGTTCACAATAATTACTATATCGACTTGTCATTCAATAAAGCAGCAACAATATCTTTTGGGGTCAATATTTATTGTGTGTACACTGTCTTTGCACTACTGGGAAAGTTTTGGTTATTTTTTAGCTATATGATATGATTTAAGCCGTAAAAGGTTGAATTAATTAATTCTAAGACTCATTATAGATGTAAACTAACTACTAAAGTTGTTTACTTGTTGCAGCTCATGTTTTTTAAGCAATACTGGACATTTAGAATGGGATTTGTGGTTTAAATCTGCTTTTGGGTTATTGAATTTATGGCATACATCAGTTTCAGTATGATTGTTTATCATCTTTATTTACTAAAACAATATGTCAAAGTTTAAAATTTGTTATCATGACAGACGTAGTTATTTCCTCATCACAAACAAACCTTGTTTTATTTCTTTCACACATGTGTAACACACAAACCCTGCATGTTTAGGCTGAGTTCTTCTCTCACTCTGTTCCACCATATGATTCCATGTGGCAATACAGGAAGTGCTCCATTGTGGTTTTAAAATCCATACATCTTCACTAGAATGATTTTGGATGATTTCAGACCTGGAATCAGCAATCTCTATTAAACTTTCTGACCTGAGAGAGTGGCAGCAGCCAGCAGGTCATAGCAGCTCCTGAAAGATCAGATCATCTTTTCACTGTTCCTCCTTACACCTATGGTATATTGCTGAGATATTTTATTACTTGTTTCTATTTCATTTTATTTTACTTGTACATGTACATTTATATAATTATGCCATATTTGAGTAAAGTCTCTTGATATTTTTTTTTCTTATCTAGAATTTATTATTACCATTTATATTTTCTCCCTTTTTTATTATTTATATTGTGATGTGTGAGCTACTGTGTCCAAGTCATTTCCTTTGTGGATGAATAAAAGTTGTCTAAATCAGTCTAAGTCTAAAGACTTAGACTTAGACTTAGACCCCCCCCCCCCCCACCCCCCCCCACCCACCCCCCCCCACACACACACACACACACACACACACACTGTATGCATTAATTTAATAATTGAGCAACTAGTGCTCTGAGTCAATCCACAATGTTAATAAACCTCAAACCTGAATATTTAAGAAAGTACAAGTGAAGATTTGGCTTTCTTAGGAAAAAATCGATGGGTGCACAATTATTGGGCACTATATTAATGTGCAGAATTATTATGCAACTAAATGAAAAATTAACATTTTCCATTCTCACTTGTTTCTTTTCATCTGTCAGAATAGTAAACAATAGTAAAATTTGCTAATAAACATTTCTGATATTTCAAAAATAAATCAATGACCAATATAGCCTCCTTCTTCTCAATAATAGCCATAAGCCTTCCATTCATGGAGTCTGGTAGTTTCTTGATCTCTTGGCAATCAACTTTTGATCAGCAGCAACCACAACCTCCCAGACATTGCTCAGAGGTGGACTGTTTTCCTTCACTGTAAATCTCCCGTTTAAGAAAGGCCCACAAGTTCTCAGAAGGGTTTAGGTCAGGTGAGGAAGGAGGCCTTGTTATTATTTTTTCATCTTTAAGGCCTTTACTGGCAGCCATGCAGTGGAATACTTCGATGCATGTAATGGAGCACTGTTCTGTGTAATATTCATGCTCCTCTTAAAAGACTTTTCCCTGTACCAGTGCTTGAAGAAAGTGTCTTCTAAAAACGGCAGTAGGTTTTCATTTTTGAGTTCATCTTCAACCCGAAAAGGTCCAACAAGCTCATACTTGCCCATACCAGTACTCCACCTCCACCTTGCTGGTGTATGAGTCGAAGTGGAGCTCTGTGCCCATTACAGATCCAGCCACAGGTCCATGTGGTCTGTCAAGAGTTACTCTCAGTTTGACGGTTCTGTCAAACATGCCCCAATATCTTTCCAATTTCAAAAGTGCCGCTTCCCTCTGAAAGACTTTTTACAATTTTTGATTTTTCAGAGTCAGTTCAATCTCTTTTTTGGCCCATTTTGCCTGAATAGAAGCTGCCTAATAATTCTGCATACCTTGATATAGGGTGTTGATTTCCTTAGTCCACACCCTCCCTTGACAAATACACAAAAAATGCTTAAATCCAATAAAAATTCAAGTGTATACAACTTGGAGTTGAACACATTGTCAAAGACTGAAGAAAACCTGAGTCTTTTACCAGACTTACAAAGACAAAGACATACTGACCTATATAAGTGGATTTCTGCACCTAAATGGGCTGGCAGCTAATCAGTATTAGTGCTGTCATGCGATTAAAAAAATTGATCTGTAATTAATTAATCTAATTAATCTCATTTTAATCTCACCTAAAAATTGCTGAGAAAAGCCTTCAATTTGGTATTTTCATTTAAATTCATTATTATGTTATTGTGGCAGATCAAAAGACTGATATAGATTAAAAAAGTGACTTTATAAAGTCATTTATTGTTTAACAAATCTCTCCAAATTGGCTGTTGAGCCCAAGTCTCCATGAATAAGAAACTGTTTGCTGTAAAGTAGCAAAGACGAGGAAATCTGAACATAATAACTTTTGTCTACTTAAAGACAATAAAAAAGTCCAGTCTTTCCTTAACCATATTAAAAATATTATTGATAGAGAAATGCTTTATATATGAGATCACTGGTTTTAGTCCTGGTTTAGTCCTGGAAAGGGTTAGTCCTGGTTTTAGTCCTGGTGTTAGTTCTGGTTTAGTCCTGGTTTAGTCCTGGTTTAGTCCTGGTTTAGACCTGGTTTAGACCTGGTTTTAGTTCTGGTTTTAGTTCTGGTTTAGTCCTGGTTTAATCCCGGATTAGACCTGGTTTAGTCCTGGTTTAGTCCTGGAGTTAGTTCTGGTTTAGAGGCGCACAGGAGGAAGCGCAGTTTACGCAGCGTACGCGAGAAAACACGATCCACACGCAACTCACGGGAGCACGTCGGTGTCCGCGCAGTGTCTATGGAAGGAAACGTGGTCCGCGCGTTCTCAGGTTAATGACGATGATGAAGCTGTGTGTTTGTGTGTGTTTGTGTGCGTGTCCCCTCATGTGGCAGGTCACTATAGGACAGTAGTGCAGACATCATGAGCCTATGCAGGTTGTTTTCACCAGTGACATTTAAGTTGTAGGCCATATTATGTTTCTTATTTTCTTTTATATTTCACGTCGGGAGAAGAATTTCCAAGACACGAATGTCTTTTTACCTGTGCACTGCTGCCTCTGTTCTACTGGCTCTTCGACCTCATCCATTGTGCACTGACGCCACCAACGTGAACATGATGTTTACATCGCTGTTACTGCGCGCGTTTTGTGTGGGTTTCCGGCAATGAGTGGAATTACCGAAATAAAAAAATGTATAAATGTGTTTTTTTTGTGTGTGTGTGTGTTGTTGTCCCAACAACACATAAAAACAGGTTTTATAATAAAGCAACTCGCATACAGAAACAGTAAAGTTAGAGATTAAAAATGAGATTAACGCAATTAAAAAAATAACGCGCTAAATATGACTGTAATTAATTAATCGCAATTAACGCAATAATATGACACCCCTAATCAATATATACATTAATTAAGCAATTCATGTATTTTTGCATCAGCGTTTTCTTCTTTAGTCTCATTTAGTCTCATTACGATTCAAAAACTTTAAGTCTGTGTATTGTTGATTAGCATTAAATTATATATTAATGAGGCAGAGAGTAGAGAAATGAGAAGTGAAATGATCCCAAATGCTTTCTGCTAAACACAGTTAATGTTTAATGGTAACTGACGATAAAATCACAAACTAAAGTTAAATCAATCGTTTTTCTGTGTATTAAATAAGTGATCTAGCCTATGTTAATTACCACATCTGCATTAGTGAGAGCACATTGTATTTTCGCTATTTTAGCCATTTAAATCATTTAAACCAGGGGTGCTCACACTTTTTCAGCATGCGAGATACTTACAAAATGACCAAGTCATAAAGATCTACCTAATACAAAGCCAAGCAAACTGCACTGAAACACTCTGTGCCCCTTTTTTTTTGGACCCTCCCCCACAGTTTGAGAACCTCTTCTTTAAGAGAACTTCCTCTGGCACTTTACACAAAACTATGAAAAAAGTGAAGGAAGATTTTTAAACCAGTTTTTTAAAGTTCCAAACTAGAGTTGCATTCTTTTCTGGTTTTGCAGTGATATTTACCAGCCTCTGCACGTTTACCAAACCAAACGCACATCGTGACAAACACAGATTCATTTGTGCACTTTTGTTAGGCAAACTTCAGCCAAATGTGGCAGTAGGTCTGTTCTGTAGATCCGCTCTATGCTGTAGACCTGCTTTGTGCCAACACTGTAACACAAATTTAGACTGGTTTTTGCTTCACGTTTGGTCTTGCTCTTCTAATCAGCCGCACTGTGGGAGGGGCTTGTGTTCGCTGTACGCAGGAAGGAGCGAGAGCGTGAAAAGGTAAGGGGCGGCGTGCTGACGTGAGGCAGATGGACAGGTAGGATGTTTAAGAAGTTGAACCTGCCCTGTGATGCACGCTGGTACACGAGGGCACACGCTGTCGCAGACGAGCCGTGCGTAGGGAGCGTGTGTATTTGTGATGTGCCGTAGAGTCTCCGCGGGTTTCAAATGAGCGCACAGGCTGCACTGAGACGCCCCACACGCTCCTGCACCCCGCTACAAGTTTATTACCAACAGCAGCGGGCGTAATGAAATATGATCGCACTTGTTGACGCACTTGTTGAGTGTCAGACCTTGAGTGAGAGACAAGACCGAGTCCAAACGCGAGTCCGAGACGAGACACGGCGATCTACCCACACGACCTTGGCGATCGACTGGTAGATGGCGATCGACTAGTAGATCACGATCGACGTATTGAGCACCCCTGATTTAAACGATATCAATATATCGTTTATTACAACAATATCAGTAATCATTACATGTACCAAGCTTTATAACAAATAAAGTATATTACAAAGCCTCCTTTTTGATGATTTAACAAGGCTTAAAGTAGGGATGTCCCGCGGATCGAGGCATTTTTATGGACTTACATCGGATTCGGTGGACAGGGCAGCTGTGCTAACACTGGAGCTAACCCCCAGAGGAGCTCAAACCATGGCTTAAACACACACCGAACCGCTACAAACCTGATTGTTACATATGTTAAGTGGCTTAGGCAGGCTCCTTGTCTTTTTACATGAATAATATGGCGGTGCCATTCATTCTGCAAACGTGGTGTCCAAGGGTGCAGGAGCACTGAAGACACACTGCTGTCAAACACTGTAGTCTCTGATTGCGATTTAGGATTTTGCCACATGTACGAAATGGTCTAAATTCACTGCACAAAAACACGGAAAATAAGATATTCTTCCATAGGTTTGCTTATGATTGCTCATGTGACTGTGCTAGAAAGTTCAACATATAGCATTAACTCCTCTCACCCTACAAGTGCAGCCTCAAGCACCAAAGATACGACTATAACAGTACAAATAAACACGATTTGGTTCATAGATTGTAAAATAGTAGGGCTATATATGGTTCAAGTTCAAAATAGCATTGGTTAGCTGGTTAGCTAGCAAGCTAGCGGTGCGCACACCGCCGTGCGTAACATTTTCACACGTCAGTTTTAGTCACAGTTCCAGTTATAAAAACATGAGTTTGGATTAGAAGTGGTGAAAGAGTTGGTGCAGTACCGGGAAGGGTGTAGGGCTCTCCACACAGCAGGCATACCGCGGCTTGAGGCTGTTTAGCGGACTCCATCGCTCCTCTGCACGATCTGTCTGCACAACGTGCTGCAAGATCTGCAACAGCCTCCGCGCTTATGCGGTATATACGGTTTATACGAGTGTATATGTGGCTGTGAGTGTATATATGGGCTGTGAGTGTATATACGGCTGTGAGTGTATAGACTGTATATACAGGCTGTGAGTGTATATACGGGCTGTGAGTGTATATACAGCTGTGAGTGTATATACGGCTGTGAGTGTATACATGGGCTGTGAGTGTATACACGGCTGTGAGTGTATACACGGCTGTGAGTGTATATATGGGCTGTGAGTGTATACACATGCTGTGAGTGTATATACGGCTGTGAGTGTATATACGGCTGTGAGTGTATACACGGCTGTGAGTGTATATACGGCTGTGAGTGTATATACGGGCTGTGAGTGTATATACGGGCTGTGAGTATATATACGGCTGTGAGTGTATATACAACTGTGAGTGTATATACACGGGCTGTGAGTGTATATACGGCTGTGAGTGTATATACGGGCTGTGAGTGTATATACATATACGGCTGTGAGTGTATATACACGGGCTGTGAGTGTATACACGGGCTGTGAGTGTATATACGGCTGTGAGTGTATATACGGCTCTGAGTGTATATACGGCCATGAGTGTATATACGGCTGTGAGTGTATATATGGGCTGTGAGTGTATATACGGCTGTGAGTGTATACACTGTATATACAGGCTGTGAGTGTATATACGGGCTGTGAGTGTATATATGGGCTGTGAGTGTATACGCATGCTGTGAGTGTATATACGGCTGTGAGTGTATATACGGCTGTGAGTGTATACATGGGCTGTGAGTGTATACACGGCTGTGAGTGTATATACGGCTGTGAGTGTATATACGACTGTGAGTGTATACACGGGCTGTGAGTGTATACACGGCTGTGAGTGTATATACGGCTGTGAGTGTATATATGGGCTGTGAGTGTATATACGGGCTGTGAGTATATATACGGCTGTGAGTGTATATACGACTGTGAGTGTATGTATGGACTGTGAGTGTATATACGGCTGTGAGTGTATATATGGGCTGTGAGTGTATATACATATACGGCTGTGAGTGTATATACACGGGCTGTGAGTGTATACATGGGCTGTGAGTGTATATACGGCTGTGAGTGTATATACGGCTCTGAGTGTATATACGGCCGTGAGTGTATATACGGCTGTGAGTGTATATACGGCTGTGAGTGTATATATGGCTGTGAGTGTATAAATGGGCTGTGAGTGTATACACGGCTGTGAGTGTATATACGGGCTGTGAGTGTATACACGGCTGTGAGTGTTTATACGGGCTGTGAGTGTATATACTGCTGTGAATGTATATACGGCTGTGAGTGTATACATGTGCTGTGAGTATATACGGCTGTGAGTGTATATACTGGCTGTGAGTGTATATATGGGCTGTGAGTGTATACACATGCTGTGAGTGTATATACGGCTGTGAGTGTATACACGGCTGTGAGTGTATATACGGCTGTGAGTGTATATACGGGCTGTGAGTGTATATACGGGCTGTGAGTGTATATACGGCTGTGAGTGTATATACGACTGTGAGTGTATATATGGACTGTGAGTGTATATACGGCTGTGAGTGTATATATGGGCTGTGAGTGTATACACATGCTGTGAGTGTATATACGGCTGTAAGTGTATATACGGCTGTGAGTGTATACACGGGCTGTGAGTGTATACACGGCTGTGAGTGTATATACGGGCTGTGAGTGTATATACGGGCTGTGAGTATATATACGGGCTGTGAGTGTATACACGGGCTGTGAGTGTATATATGGGCTGTGAGTGTATACACGGGCTGTGAGTGTATATACGGCTGTGAGTGTATATACGGGCTGTGAGTGTATACACGGGCTGTGAGTGTATATACGGCTGTGAGTGTATATATGGACTGTGAGTGTATATACGGCTGTGAGTGTATATACGGCTGTGAGTGTATACACGGCTGTGAGTGTATACACGGCTGTGAGTGTATATACGGGCTGTGAGTGTATATACGGGCTATGAGTATATATACGGGCTGTGAGTGTATACACGGGCTGTGAGTGTATATATGGGCTCTGAGTGTATACACGGGCTGTGAGTGTATATACGGCTGTGAGTGTATATACGACTGTGAGTGTATATATGGACTGTGAGTGTATATACGGCTGTGAGTGTATATATGGGCTGTGAGTGTATACACATGCTGTGAGTGTATATACGGCTGTGAGTGTATACACGGGCTGTGAGTGTATACACGGCTGTGAGTGTATATACGGGCTGTGACTGTATACACGGGCTGTGAGTGTATATACGGCTGTGAGTGTATATACGGGCTGTGAGTGTATATACGGCTGTGAGTGTATATACGGCTGTGAGTGTATATACGGACTGTGAGGGTATATACGGCTGTGAGTGTATATATGGGCTGTGAGTGTATACACGGGCTGTGAGTGTATAAACGGGCTGTGAGTGTATATATGGCTGTGAGTGTATATACGGTCGTGAGTGTATATATGGGCAAAAGTACGGGCTAAAGTGTGTACGAGTTAAAGTATATTTATAGAGATGGATAGATAGACAGAGATATAATCATCCCGTTTCTATGGCCATTACAGGCCTAGATTTGTAAACCACTTTATCCAGAACAGGAGAAGTGTCCCAGGCAAACACAGAGTGTTTACGGCCGTGAGTGTATATACGGCTGTGAGTGTATATATGGGCTGTGAGTGTATATACGACTGTGAGTGTATATACGGCTGTGAGTGTATAAATGGGCTGTGAGTGTATACACGGCTGTGAGTGTATATACGGGCTGTGAGTGTATACACGGCTGTGAGTGTATATACGGGCTGTGAGTGTATATACTGCTGTGAATGTATATACGGCCGTGAGTGTATATACGGCTGTGAGTGTATATATGGGCTGTGAGTGTATATACGGCTGTGAGTGTATATACGGCTGTGAGTGTATAAATGGGCTGTGAGTGTATACACGGCTGTGAGTGTATATACGGGCTGTGAGTGTATACACGGCTGTGAGTGTATATACGGGCTGTGAGTGTATATACTGCTGTGAATGTATATACGGCTGTGAGTGTATATACGGCTGTGAGTGTATATACTGGCTGTGAGTGTATATACGGCTGTGAGTGTATATACGGCTGTGAGTGTATATACGGCTGTGAGTGTATATACGGCTGTGAGTGTATATAGGCTGTGAGTGTATATACGGCTGTGAGTGTATATACGGCTGTGAGTGTATACACGGGCTGTGAGTGTATACACGGCTGTGAGTGTATACACGGGCTGTGAGTGTATATACGGCTGTGAGTGTATATACGACTTTGAGTGTATATATGGACTTTGAGTGTATACACGGGCTGTGAGTGTATACACGGCTGTGAGTGTATATACGGTTGTGAGTATATATACGGGCTGTGAGTGTATACACGGGCTGTGAGTGTATATATGGGCTGTGAGTGTATACACGGGCTGTGAGTGTATATACGGCTGTGAGTGTATATACGACTGTGAGTGTATATATGGACTGTGAGTGTATATACGGCTGTGAGTGTATATATGGGCTGTGAGTGTATACACATGCTGTGAGTGTATATACGGCTGTGAGTGTATATACGGCTGTGAGTGTATACACGGGCTGTGAGTGTATACACGGCTGTGAGTGTATATACGGGCTGTGACTGTATACACGGGCTGTGAGTGTATATACGGCTGTGAGTGTATATACGGGCTGTGAGTGTATATACGGCTGTGAGTGTATATACGGCTGTGAGTGTATATACGGACTGTGAGGGTATATACGGCTGTGAGTGTATATATGGGCTGTGAGTGTATACACGGGCTGTGAGTGTATAAACGGGCTGTGAGTGTATATATGGCTGTGAGTGTATATACGGTCGTGAGTGTATATATGGGCAAAAGTACGGGCTAAAGTGTGTACGAGTTAAAGTATATTTATAGAGGTGGATAGATAGACAGAGATATAATCATCCCGTTTCTATGGCCATTACAGGCCTAGATTTGTAAACCACTTTATCCAGAACAGGAGAAGTGTCCCAGGCAAACACAGAGTGTTTACGGCCGTGAGTGTATATACGGCTGTGAGTGTATATATGGCTGTGAGTGTATATGGCTGTGAGTGTATATACGGCTGTGAGTGTATAAATGGGCTGTGAGTGTATACACGGCTGTGAGTGTATATACGGGCTGTGAGTGTATACACGGCTGTGAGTGTATATACGGGCTGTGAGTGTATATACTGCTGTGAATGTATATACGGCCGTGAGTGTATATACGGCTGTGAGTGTATATATGGGCTGTGAGTGTATATACGGCTGTGAGTGTATATACGGCTGTGAGTGTATAAATGGGCTGTGAGTGTATACACGGCTGTGAGTGTATATACGGGCTGTGAGTGTATACACGGCTGTGAGTGTATATACGGGCTGTGAGTGTATATACTGCTGTGAATGTATATACGGCTGTGAGTGTATATACGGCTGTGAGTGTATATACTGGCTGTGAGTGTATATACGGCTGTGAGTGTATATACGGCTGTGAGTGTATATACGGCTGTGAGTGTATATACGGGCTGTGAGTGTATATACGGCTGTGAGTGTATATATGGACTGTGAGTGTATATACGGCTGTGAGTGTATATACGGCTGTGAGTGTATACACGGGCTGTGAGTGTATACACGGCTGTGAGTGTATATACGGGCTGTGAGTGTATATACGGGCTGTGTGTGTATACACGGGCTGTGAGTGTATATATGGGCTGTGAGTGTATACACGGGCTGTGAGTGTATATACGGCTGTGAGTGTATATACGACTTTGAGTGTATATATGGACTTTGAGTGTATACACGGGCTGTGAGTGTATACACGGCTGTGAGTGTATATACGGTTGTGAGTATATATACGGGCTGTGAGTGTATACACGGGCTGTGAGTGTATATATGGGCTGTGAGTGTATACACGGGCTGTGAGTGTATATACAGCTGTGAGTGTATATACGACTTTGAGTGTATATACGGCCGTGAGTGTATATACGGCTGTGAGTGTATATATGGGCTGTGAGTGTATATACGGCTGTGCGTGTATACACGGGCTGTGAGTGTATATACGGCTGTGAGTGTATACACGGGCTGTGAGTGTATATACGGGCTGTGAGTGTATATATGGGCTGTGAGTGTATATACGGCTGTGAGTGTATATACGGACTGTGAGGGTATATACGGCTGTGAGTGTATACATGGGCTGTGAGTGTATACACGGGCTGTGAGTGTATACACGGCTGTGAGTGTATATACGGCTGTGAGTGTATATACGGACTGTGAGGGTATATACGGCTGTGAGTGTATATATGGGCTGTGAGTGTATATACGGCTGTGAGTGTATATACGGACTGTGAGGGTATATATGAGCTGTGAGTGTATACACGGGCTGTGAGTGTATATACGGCTGTGAGTGTATATACGGACCGTGAGTGTATATATGGGCTGTGAGTGTATATACGGCTGTGAGTGTATATATGGGCTGTGAGTGTATATACGGCTGTGAGTGTATATACGACTTTGAGTGTATATATGGACTTTGAGTGTATACACGGGCTGTGAGTGTATACACGGCTGTGAGTGTATATACGGCTGTGAGTGTATATATGGGCTGTGAGTGTATATACGGTCGTGAGTGTATATATGGGCAAAAGTACGGGCTAAAGTGTGTACGAGTTAAAGTATATTTATAGAGGTGGATAGATAGACAGAGATATAATCATCCCGTTTCTATGGCCATTACAGGCCTAGATTTGTAAACCACTTTATCCAGAACAGGAGAAGTGTCCCAGGCAAACACAGAGTGATTCATATTTTCCCTTTATTGATTATCAAATATGACAAATCCTTGACACTGGAGTAATGGCATATTTTATGAATGAGTGGTCTGGGACAGAGAGGGACAGAACAAGGAGGAGCAGAACTGTGGAGGGGGAGGACAAATGGGATAGAGCAGACAAGAGGAGGGAGAATAGAGGAGAGAGGAGGGAGGACAGAGGAGGGAGGATAGAGGAGAGAGGAGGGAGGACAGAGGAGGGGAGGATAGAGGAGACAGAGGAGGGAGGATAGAGGAGGGAGGATAGAGGGGAGAGAGGAGGGAGGAGAGACAGGAGGGAGGACAGAGGAGAGAGGAGGGAGGACAGAGAAGGGAGGACAGAGGAGGGAGAACAGAGGAGGGAGAACAGGAGTGTGAATGTGTTATTCTACATACATGATAAGATATGAACATTGAGCACAGAAGCACACTGGATACGTCTTCATCTTCTTTCCTTGCCTCCGTGTTCCTTCCTCGTCTCGTCTGAGCTGCTTCATGTTATCACTTGTTATGCGTGTTTGATTGACAGCTGAGGATTTAAGGAAGAAGGGAGGTAAGGAAAGAGGATTCAGTCACAGTCAGTGATGTCATCTCTACCGTTTTAATGTCCTGTTGGAGACATAGTTTAAGAGGGGGTATTTTACTTCTATGGGGTATTAACTGCTAACATAATATATTTAGATCACCATGCTACCATTCATTATTTGAAAAGGCTAAAATCGCAAAAAAACAAACATTGTATTAACATGTTTTATATGTATCATACTTTTTAATATTTTGTATATCTATGGAGAATTGTCATGTGGGAGTATGAATGACTGTAAGCTTGTGACTGAAACACTGGACAAAGCTTACAACTAACCATAAACTACACAAACCTATTCTAAAATCTCTTCAGGCAGGTTTTTGGTGAGGAAACAACGTTATAATATGGTAGACAGTTCCAAAATTTGATTTAGCAGAATACCCCCTCTTTAAGATAGACTTCACAAGCTCTAAATGAAAGTTCTAGAGTCTGCATGTGTATATCAAAACCAGTACAAACAGTAGAAAATACACAGGAATTATTAAGCACGATAAACATAGGGAAAATTGCCCATACAAAAGTCCTTAAATAATCTCACACACATTTCCAGCCAAACAAAATGCTTAGTTCCTATGGAAGTGCCTATTGATACTTTGCAGTGACATCACGCTGGAAGGTGTTCTACATGCAACTCTATGGTGGAATGTTGAGCAGTTACTATAAAGACAAAATGTACATGAGCGTGCCTATGTTCCTCAGCTCTATGTTCCCTCATTTCTAAGTTTTTTTTTTTCCTTTGCAAACTTAGGCCCTATGTTTCCACATTTCTTTATCATCAGTTTGCATCAGAAGTTTTCCCATTTCTCCCAGTTTGGTAGTTACACCCGACCTATTATCCAGCAGCAGTTGACTACAGATGTAATGGAGAGGTCATGGTGCAAAGGATCATAGGTTGAAATGACTTTGAATCATCCCTTTAAATGTGGTAAAAATAAAAAATGACTTGGCTTAGAGATTCATTTTGAGGAAAATCCTAGAAATAAGAAAAATCTTAGAAATGAGGGAACACAGGGCTGAGGGAACACAGGGCTGACCCCATGTACACATAAGCAGATATGTCAAAAATGTAAGATTTTCTGTAAACTCAAGAAAAATGTTGACCCTGATCGATCGCGCGTGATCAATCCAAGCATTCATGGTCCTGTTAGGAGTTAAGATTTTCAACAAAAAGGTGAGAGGGACTAACTGAAAAACTGTTGGTTAATGCTTGCTGACTTGTAACTGTAATTTTATGACTGAGAGACTTGTTTAAGAACACAAATCATCTCACCTGTTGTAGTTCCACCTCAGTTCTTTCTGGTAAGATTGTGTTACAATAAAACTCAGATTAAAGTCTGACAGAGCTTTACACAGAGCAGTGCTTACAGTTAGCTTCACACCTCCAGGGAATGCTGATGACATTAGCTGCAAAGAATCAATAGAAGAGGCCTGGCCATATTTACACCTCCACATCTGAGTACAGTTCTGGACACACTAACCATGCCAAACCCTGCTCACTGCCCCAGCGTCAAACACACACGCACGCACGTACAGCACACACGACACACACACAGGCTCCTCTGACGCCACATGGAGCAACAGCAACAGCTGCAGCAACATTTGAAGTATCTTTACTTACATGTAGAAGTAATGACTCAAATACACGTTTACAGTAGTGACCTGAATAATTAACAGAGGTGGGTAAAAGTAAGAATAACGTCACATTAATGTAATATTACTCAAGTAGAAGTACAAAGTAGTGGTTAAAAAAAATTAAGTAAAACAATATATATGGGAAAAGTGCATCTCAAGTAACTTAGAGTAACTGTGGAGAAATAACATCTTATTTATAATTTGAAGTACATGTACTTTGGACAAAGATGAAATAATGCACAAACCAAATCATATCTGAAGGACTTGCAAAAAACACAAATATTCAAATCACTTCAGATTGTCACAGAAAGCTTTTGTCACTTACTCACAGTGGGAAGAGGAAGTTCAACTTTTACGCAAATTAGAGTACTGTTACTTCATTCAGTTAAAATATTACTCAAGTAGGAGTAAAAGTATGCTGCTAGCAAAGTACTCCAAAAAGTACCTGAAAAAAAAAGTTACTTCAGTAAATGCAACTAGTAAATGTAACTGAGTACCACCCACCTCTGATGATTACCAGTCCAATCCATGTAAGTAGTGACTTGAGTGAGTGACTGTTGGGCCGTCACCTGTGCTGTTTGACTGTGATGTAATCTGACAAAACACCAACTAATGCTGAAACTTTGGTAGAATCAAAATGTGAAAATGCAAAACGTAAGGTGCAAGAAATGCTTATGTTGAAATCATTCAATTTGTCTACATAAAGCTTTTGTAGATTACTAACATGTGGGAAGAGTAACCAAAAGTTTTACTCAAATAAGTAAAAGTACTATTACTTCAATAAGAAAATATGAATCAAGTAAAACTCTGCATGTTGTTCAGCCCATACACTTTTTTTTACATAACTCAAGTAAACGTGACACTTGAATGCTCACGCCTGAATCTGCGACCTACATGAAAAGTTTGGACACACCCTCTCATTCAATGTTTTTTTTTTTTTTTTTCCCCAAGTTTACTACTTTCTACATTTATATACAGACATAAGACTTCAAATTTATGAAGTGAGATATATGGAATTATGTAGCAATGCAAAAAGAGAAATAACTCTTAATAACTAAATCTTTTTTATATTTTATATACAAATCCTCAGAGTATCCGCCCTTTGCTTTATCGACTGCAAACCCTTGTCCTTCTCAGTGATCTTCATGATGAAGTCTTTTGAAATGGTTTCAAAACAAAGAGCAAAGGCTGTTTTGGAAAAAAAACACACAAAAAAAAACAGTACTGTATATTACTTGCTTTTGCCTTAACAAGTTATTTTGAGTTTGAGTTGTTTATGACATTCCACATGTGTCATTCATAGTTTGGATGCCTTTTGTGAGAATCTACAATAAATAATTACACGAAAAAACATAAATGAAAAAGTGTGTCCAAAATTTGACTGGTAGAGCACACAGAACTTCATCAAATAAATCATGTCATGATGTGACATGAATGAGCAGGCCAGGCTCTGGTGCTTTGTGCTACACTTAAAGAGAGAGACTCTCTCATAGACTGACCCCCCTGCATTGTATGAACACACTACACACTTAGAATCAGCTGCACTCACCACAGTCTGCACTGATTCACACTCACTGGAGGCAGATTATGTTAGGAGTTTCCAAATGTTCTGCCAGTGGGTAAAGGCACTTACCCTGACAATGTGAAAAACACCACACTCCTGTGACGATCACTGGGCTTCATACAGGATCAGATTAAAGAGCTCAAATAATCTAGGCCTAAATTGTGCATAATTTATGTGAGATTGGCAATGCTCTGCCCCACCCTAAAAGCTCTAGGCCTTTTACCGAATGTTCCTGGGCTATAACTGGCCAGGATCAATAAGATCTGGTTCAGACCTGGTTCAGACCTGTGTCAGGCCTGGTTCAGACTGTGGATGGGAGTATCGATATCAAATATTAATACTGCTGGATTTCAGATGACATCACAACATTCTACAGGCCGATGTTATTAAATACAGATGGAGGGCAGTTAAAATGAATATTGCTCAGTTGCAGACTTTTGTTGTAATACAGCAGGTCTTGGATCTAGTCAGTAATAGAAATGATCAGGTTCAACTTCTTAGGTTCTTTTTAAAGACAATGCAGTAAAGTGTATTTACCTTGTTAACAACAGCTGATATACGACACGTCACCACCAACACCGGTGACAGTTCTGAAGATGGCTTGCAGCTAGCAGCCGAAACATGTCAACAAGGTAAATACACTTTACTGCATTGTCTTTAAAAAGAACCTAAGAAGTTAAAGTATATAAGAAGACAAAATGAACATCATTGGCTGATCAGGTTCAATATTTGGGAATTTACCTTTCTGATATTTCATGGCAAAATACAATAATACAATATAATAAAAAATAAATAAATACTGGCTCTTGCCCCCCATCTGGAAGTATGACATCATCACATTGTAGAATCTGAAAACCACCAGTATTGATGATACTGATGAGCATATGCAGATTTTAAGGCTAGCATCTATTTGAGACGGTTTTTTTTTGTTTTTTGTCAAAAACATGTTCACCAGCAGCATTTTGGACTGATCCATCTGTGTCAGGTGTCCTGCTCTTTTGTATAGGTAGATATATTTAAATCCTTCACCATTAAAAGTATTAGGTTATATTACTCACAATGGACTCTTGTGAACTTTAAGCCATGTTATAATGTTGTTACCTCATCAAAAACAGACCTGGAGTTGTGTTTTTGTTTCATTCATGCATGTTTCAGTAACTCTTTATTATTGGTTCTGGGGGCATTGAGAAGGACTGTGGAGGTTGTAGAGTGTTTTGGCTTACATCTCAACCACAGACTGGACTGGTCTGAGAATACACACCTTCTCTACAGAAAGAGACAGAGCAGGCTGTACTTTCTCATGAGGCTGAAGTCCTTTAACATTTCAACACCAGACAGTCATCATCAGTGATCTCTTCAACGCTGTGCCCTCCTCCTGCTGAGGAGGAAGCCTCAAGAAGAAGGACACTGTGTGGTTGGATAAGCTGGTGAGGAAGGCAGGATGTGTAGTGAGTGCAGAGCTTGACTCACTCACATCTGGTCTTAAACAAGCTTCTGTCCATCCTGTGAAGGTGTATGGAGTTTAAAAACACAGTGGAGCACTTCCTGTATTATCACATGACATCACAAGTCTAAATATCCAGATATGTTTGTGATGAGGTAACAACATTATAACAGAGATCAGAAAGTAAGTAGCCCCCTCACCAAAGTAGGCCTGCGTAGTATCACATCTTTACCAAAAACTGTGGTATCCCCCATACCTAGCACAGAGCTGTTCAGACCTGCTTTATGGTTTACTCATGAGCATAACTTAATCAGCACCAGTTGACTACACACTACTGTACAGATACAAAGACCCTCGTGGAAGACAGAGGTAGAGCTATTCCAAAAAGTGTGTGAACCAATCAGAAACTGGTGAGTCCATCCGGCTTGGAGTTGGCCCCACCTCCCAGCACAAACATGGCCATGCTGGATTTGGATTGGCTGATTGTGGGGCAGTTGGGTGTGGCCTGCAGGAGCAGCTCTGGGTGGTGGTCAGTAGGAGGCACCCACGAGGCTGGGCGCCACTTCTTCACTGTGTACGGCGTCTTTACTCTGCGCCGGATCTTCTCCCCCGAGACACTCAGGCCCGAGTCAGTGTGAGGAGCGCTCCCTGGAGAACACACAGGTAATCATCAGCATGTCTATTGTTTAACTCAAACTCTGTTAAAAAAAAAACAACAAAAAAAACTCATGTGATCCCAGTGCCAAAGTATGTGAGGGGACACAGTGTTCAGCCAATTCAATGTAAAAAAAAAAAGTCCTATATTATGCAAATCTGATTCTTGTGAGCCTTTATCCATGTTATAATGCTGTTCCCTCCTCAAAAACACACCTGGAGTTGTGCTTGTTTCATTCACATGTTTGAATAACTATTTATTGTTAGTCTGTTTACATCTCCAAAGCTCAAAATGCTCTGTTCCACATTGTGATGTCATGTAGTGGTGGTTAACAAGTCAACAGCTATTTTTTTACCTTTAGTCCAGTAGCGATTGACAATTCCAGGGATGAAATGATCCAAATTATTCTATTGAATAGAGTAGTATAGAGTACTTCGTGTATTACAGGAAGTACATTTTCCTTTTACAGATGAGATGTGGGATTCGATTCTTGGTCAAGTTCATTGTACATCAGTGTCATGCATCTCGTCATGTACTCATTCAGTTTTAAGATGTCCGAGTGCATTTATCTAAGGTTAAGCTAACACACATTTACACTGATGTGGACCTAGCTTGTGGAAAATCTAGCAGCACACTGGGCACTTTATTCCACATGTACTGGTCTCATCCTTTGTTGGTTCATTTTTGGCTCTCTGTTTTTCAGACTATGTCTGAAGTCCTGCATTATCACATTAAACCAGTCACTGTGCCATTTTTAGAGTAGCCCTTGACCCAACTTCACCAAAATCTACAGTGAAAGTTCTGTCCTTTTCACTTTTAATTGCCAAAACATGGTAAAAATAAAGTTTCAGATAAGCTCAATTAGAACCCTGCTTTAGGTTTTAGTGTCCAAAAGATGATTTAAGAAGAACTTTGGAAGAAAAAGGAGACGTTTTAGAGGCTGCTCAAGCTCCAAGTTTCCTGGAAATTGACTAATTTTGCATTTTCAACATTGTTAGGCACACTAATTAAAATTAATAATTAGTTATAATTATTAGTTACTTCTCCCAAAAAGTAACTGAGTTAGTAACTGAGTTACTCCACTATAAAAGTTACTTGTTACCAGGGAAAGTAACTAGCTTTTTAAGGGTGCACTCACTCTAGGACTTTAGAACTGTGCCGTGTTCAAACACGATGGGCCTCTGATCTTAGCACTCGTGCTAGTGCTTAAGAGTGGGCGTGTCCAGGCGGGGCTGTACTTCGCATTTATAGTTTTCTCTGCATTTGTTTAAGACTAGTGTCTGTCTCATGCGCTCCCATCCCACAGCAGACCTGCTGTTTTCTCACACCTGCTCCTGTCTGTCCTGCAGTCCACTCCCACGGACTCACCTGAGGTACGAGTGTCCACTGTCCACTGACCGCTCACATTCTCATCTCTCAGGTCCACCGCATTTGGTCCCACACAGGTGGATGTCTCGCGGATTATGGAATAACCTACGTTTATTGTCATATAAATGTTTCTGATGTTACAGCTTTGCACACAGATATGATACATGCTTCTGCTCCACTGTCACAGCCCAGAGCTGTCAGTGAATGTGCTGATCCCTGTCAGAGTCCGGCCGTGAGAATGTGAGGAAATCGACATCGCAGCATTAGGACCACAGACAGGGTAAGAAAACACACTTTAGCTGTGAATGAGCAGCTTTTGTACAGATCCACATCAAACCGAACTACAGAGCAGAGCTGAGTCGATACAGGGAGCGGGCGAGGGGCTGTGATCTGCTGTGGGAGGGCATCCCGCACAGCACACAAACACGTTATGAATGTTAAGCTTTTATCGACCTAATATATTTCCAAATAAAAGAAGCCTTGAGCATGTTACGTGTTGTTTTTCAGTGAACTCGTTTGATATTTATTTTTATGATTCTGGCAATTCACTAAACGTGCCACACCTGCCCTCAATCTGCTCCGTTCTACCTGATATTCACACTTGCACTAGTGCTAAGACTGGGGGCAAGATACGGCCCAATTGCCAAGGGTTCTATGGCCGCACTCACACCTTCAGCTGACATCTTTGGTACTTGAGTGAAGAAATGTTTGTCCTGGCATTCATCCACTCCAGTGTGACAGAAGAACAGAAGAAGCTGATGCTTCACAATATGATGGAAAAGGAAGGTTCAGAGGTTCCACCAAAGCGACGTGATGCCCTTAATCAAGCAGATTATGAAGGAGCAGATCAGTGAGTTTGTCACCACCTGTGTTTCTTCAAAGCTCTTGATCTTGATAGTTCAGGTCCTATAGTGCAATTTTCAAGTGTCTTGAGCTCCTCTAAGTATTAATTCATTTGCATTCAATTGGAACCCAAATATTTTGGCCAGGTATGGAACCAAATGCAGGGTTCTAATCTAGAGAATCTTAAAAAATAAAAATAAAAAAAAGGATTTGGACCACCCTAGTAGCCACTACCATTTCAAGTACTATGTGACATCACACAGAACTGCCTTGAACTGATACAAACACCTGGGTGCTGGGGCAGAGTCTGAAGTGTTGATACCAGTTAGGTCAATCACACTGTTCCTTATACCTCCAAACTAGAATCTCCACACAAACTAATCTGTTTCCTAAACTCACCTTTTGAAGCAGAAAAGGAGGACAGGTCCAGAGAGCAGGGGCGTGAGGGACACCTGTCTCTGTCCGGGGCAGCTGTGGCAGAATCTGAGGACATGTCCTTGTGTGAGGACAACACGCCTGGAGCTGAGGGAGCATGTCCCAGGACATGTGCAGGGGAGACAGGAGAGAGGGGGACTCCCAAAGGCGACTCAGGGGACATGTGGGACATTGGAGCTAGGGACGAACAGCAGTCATGGGACAGGGCTAGACCATGAAATACCTCTTCTTTGTTAAATCCAGCAGTAAGTGAGGAATCTTTTAATGGGTCAGGACTGCTAATGTTCTTACTCCAACATCTGTCAGCAGGCTCTACACAATTATCATCTACTGCCCCAGCTGGGTCTCCATTCTCACACACGGACATCTGGTCTCCACAGCTCCGTCTAAGGGTTTCTGATTGGACAAAAGGAGCACAGTTCACAGGCTGAGGAGTAACTTGTGTGCCAGGCTTTGTGGTAGAGTTGCCTTTGGCTGGGTGGACAGGAGGACTGGACACTGGGACAAAAGAGAGGCTGTTCTGTCCAATAGGTGTCCCATCAGATGTTGCTGTCTTCTGGGCTGTTGGACTGTGGAAGCGCCCCTTCTGGATGTTGCTGTTGTTGTTGTTGGCATTGGAGCGCTGCGCTAACAGGAGAGCTCCAGCAGGGGTCACCTCGCTCCGCAATAAGGGCTGCTGCT
Organism: Boleophthalmus pectinirostris; assembly: GCF_026225935.1. Lineage (NCBI taxonomy): Eukaryota > Metazoa > Chordata > Actinopteri > Gobiiformes > Gobiidae > Boleophthalmus > Boleophthalmus pectinirostris. Next base: position 39,736,295 of record NW_026570970.1, on the reverse strand, counting down.
CATCCGGGCTCCACACAAAGTTCAGTCCTGGGTCTGGATCTGTCGTGGACAGTTGGACCGGGGCCCTGCTAAACAATAAGGAAGAATCATTTAAAGCCCCACTGCATAAGATTTCCCTCGTGGTGAGGTCGCTTGCCTCGCCATAGATTTATAACCTAGCCTTGCCATCACTCATTTATAACTTTTCTTGTTTCCATGGGGATATTCTTAATTTCCCTCAAACATTCTGAAGGATGCCATAAAACTGAACTATCTCCAAAGTAACTTTCTATCTCCATGAGAACGTGTGGCGTAACAACCGACAGCAATCTAATGAGGTGGTGCTTTCATTATTAAAGGTGCTCTATGTAAGCTTGTCTAATAAAAAAATGTATTTCATCTCCTGGAATGTTCCACACTAAGGACCCTTTCTTTGTGGATGAAATCCAGAACTGTAAGAGACATCTCATGCTTCATCAGATGCTTCATCAGTAGACAGTGTTTGAGGCCCAATATTCTTCACACTCATGACACATACTGTAACTGGACATGCACTATGGACACTCATAGGAACTGTATAAAAGTGATTTTCCTGTATATGATTTTTTCCAGGTACTTGAGCAAAATGTGTCTTGCCCCTGTACAGATATACTGTACAACAGTGTTGTGCAAGTTCACACTTTTCATGAACTAGTTCAAAGTTCAGTTCACACTTGTTCAAAGTGAATAGTTCACGTTCATAGTTCACAATTTTAATTTCGAACTAGTTCAAAGTTCAGTTCATTTTATATTTAGATGAGATCTGTAAATGAAAGGCTGCTTTTATTTTTCAAACTGACTTCTAGTTTACAACAACTTTACAAGATACACTGTTGGACAAGTGACTTTAAAACTGTAATGTGTTATTTATGACTTGTTACTGTCATTTCTAAGTCATTTGTTACATTACAATATTACTGTATTTAAAATGTAAAACATTACACGACTATTGCAGCACTTTTAATTTACTCTCACCAAAGAACTGTTAAGATGCTGAACTTTTGCGCTGCAGCGCAAAAGTTCAGCATCTTATACATATACATATGTTCTGAACCAGGACTGGACCAGACTAAACCAGGACTAAACCAGGTCTAAACCAGGTCTAAACCAGGTCTAAACCAGGACTGAACCAGAACTGAACCAGGTCCAAACCAGGACTAAACCAGGTCTAAACCAGGACTAAACCAGTACTGAACCAGGTCTAAACCAGACTAAACCAGGTCTATACCAAAACTGAACCAGGACTAAACCAGAACTGAACCAGGACTAAACCAGAACTGAACCAGGTCTAAACCAGGACTAAACCAGGTCTAAATCAGGACTGAACCAGGTCTAAACCAGGAATAAACCAAGACTAAACCAGGACTGAACCAGAATTGAACCAGGACTAAACCAGAACTCAGCCAGGACTAAACCAGGACTAAACCAGGTCTAAACCAGGACTGAACCAGGACTAAACCAGAACTCAACCAGGACTAAACCAAGACTAAACCAGGACCAAACCAGGACTAATCCTGGACTAGAACTTGGAATCTAGGACCGCCCCTGAGAGAACCCCGAGTGCGATCGGGCGTCAGCTGCGTTTAGTTCGGTGGAGCGCGGACTTCTGCGTCGGTCCTTTCGCTCAGGATCACGGTCTACGCGGGCGCACCTCCGGCGTTTCACTGCTGCTGATATCGCGGTGATTTTAGCAAGTTTGTATGAAGAAAAACGAAAAACCCACCATTTCAATCCAGGTTAAAAAAGCATTGTGACGCGCGTTACTGACATATGTACCAAGTAAAATAATACGCGCGCGGAGCAGCACGTCCTGTGCGTGTAGATTTCAGAAAATAGGATCCATCCTATTTTTTGACGCTCTACACGAGCGTAGGTGCGTATCCCCGTCAAAATGCACAGAGAGCATGTATCTATTGTTGTATTTGTGCATTTACCATCAGCACATTGTGCTCCCTGGGCAGTTCTGTATCATGTGAAAGAGCCCAGATCCACATACACTGTTAATTTGTGCTTTGAAATTTACCTTTGAAATCCTTGTGTTTGCCGTGGTCAGCCTGTACAAAAGGTAAATACAAGCAGCTAAACGCGACTTCTCATTGAGAGACACAAGAGCCCGTATGTTCCACTAAAGCTGCCGGTGGAGTCGCCTTCGCGTTGACACGCGGCTGTGGTTTCGCGAGGTGAAGTGCGAGCAGATCGTCACTCGTCAAATTCCGACGTTTAACTAAACCCCAACAGTGACGTACGTCGTTCATCACACATAATTTGAACAAATTCACGTTCAAGTTCTTGATTTACAAAAGTGTTGCGTTCAGTTCAAAGTTCACTGAAAAATGAACGTGTTCAATGAACGCGTTCTTTTGAACTCGTTCATGCACAACACTGCTGTACAAGCAGCACTGGAGCTCAAAAGAAGTCAGTTGATAAACTTATTGTGGTGAATAATTAGGATGCTCTGAAAGCATAAGTGAGGAATCACCTTGGAGCACTGCAAACTGTTTCAAACAAACTAATTCTGTTTTTCATGATTTTAAGATAGTAAAAATCAGGCCTTTAAAATCTAGTTTTCGTTTCTACACCAATAGATTATTCTTTATCTGTATACTATATTATGCAATGACAACTATTTGCACCATTAAACATTAAAATAATTGATACTTTGCATTGACATTACATTGGGGAGGGGGTTCTACATGTATCACTATGTTGGAATCTTCAGCAGTTTCCATGGAGACACAATGCAAACCCTGTTAAAAAAAGTTTTATGATTGTCTGAAAAAAATCCCAAATGGATTTAAAGAGCACATTTTCAGGAGCCTGCGATTCATGTCCTCTTTAGTTTGATTTTCAACAAAAAGATAAACTGAAAAATTGAAACTGAAAAATTGTTGGCTGGTGCTAGCTAGATTGAGACCGTATTTTTAAGTGTGAGACTTGTTTAACAGCACAAATCAGGTCACCTGTTATAGTTGCAACTTAGTAGGTTCTTTATGCTCAGATTGTGTTAAATTAAAGACCAGATTAAAGTCAAACTTTAGTAACAGAGAAGGTTGACATCAGTTGCAAAATATCAAGACCTGACCTGACATACTGACCTGCAGCATGGGTCCTCCTCCTGCGGCCCCGCCTGGTTGGTCACTCCTCGGGCCATCAGGCGGTTGGTTACCAGAGTGGGCACCCCGGCACTGGAGCCATCCGCCATCCGCACCGCCCCTCTGCCGGTCACCATGGTAACACTCACTGGGGCCTGAGCCAAGACTGCCACCGAGTTCATTTTAGCCACTCCTGTCTGCACCTGCCTGTCTCTGGGACGGGCAGTGTGCTGGGAGACCCCCTGCCTCTCTCTGGATGAGGCAGTGGACAGGAGCTGCAGGCTGGAGGGCCTCTGAGGCAGGACAGGTGCAGGAGATGTAATCCACTGTTTCTGTGAAGAGGCCCAGATAATAGCAATTAATGACAAAAGAAATAACAAAACAAGCTGGAGTTTTAAAACGAGGGTATTTTGCCTCCATTGGGTAATAACTGTCGATCACCATGTGACCTTTTATTGTTTGGAAAATGCTTTATCGGCTGAAAACATGTGTTATATGTTTAAGTGTAGTTATGCTCTGAGTCTCCCCTCCCTTTGCTCTATGCGCTGAGTCACTCCCCCCTTCAGAGCGCTGTCACTACATAATGGGAAGGCATCACGCTAATGAAATTACTGCACATTGTATCAGGTTTATGAAATTTTAGTGTGTTGTTTTATAACATCCTTTTGTATATTTATGGAGAATGGTTGACTGGGAGCATGGGTGGTGTAGGCTTGTGCTTGAAGGTTTGCACAGAATTGCACTCTCCTTAGAGAATTGCGGAGAGGCCCAGGAGAGATCACAAGATAACTCAAACATGCATGTTTTTGACGAGTTAAGGATATATACATGTGAAGAGTGGACTAGTCACAGTTATTCTGACTAAGCCTTGGGCAGCAGGCCTGTGCTGATACCAACCTGTGTTTGCTCCAGAGGCAGGCACACAGAGACACCAGGCACAGCGCCACCTGCAGGACAAACACACTTTTCATTTATGCATTTGTGGCATATTATTCATTTTGACTTTTCTATTCACTGAAGGAAGAAAGGTGCCCAGAGAGTACCTAGAGAGACACAGAGAGGATCCAGAGAGCATCCAGTGAGCAAAAAGAGAGTACAAAGTAAGGACCCAGAGAGGACCCAGAGAGGACTCAGAGAGGAACCAGAGAGTACAAAGAGAGGACCCAGAGAGTACAAAGAGAGGACTCAGAGAAGAACCAGAGAGTACAAAGAGAGGACTCAGAGAAGAACCAGAGAGCATCCAGAGAGTACAAAGAGAGGACCCAGAGAGTACAAAGAGAGGACTCAGAGAAGAACCAGAGAGCATCCAGAGAGGTACAAAGAGAGGACCCAGAGACCCAGAGAGGAAGCAGAGAGTACAAAGAGAGGACCCAGAGAAGAACCAGAGAGCATCCAGAGAGTACAAAGAGAGGACCCAGAGAGTACAAAGAGAGGACTCAGAGAAGAACCAGAGAGTACAAAGAGAGGACCCAGAGAAGAACCAGAGAGCATCCAGAGAGGTACAAAGAGAGGACCCAGAGAGGACCCAGAGAGGAAGCAGAGAGTACAAAGAGAGGACCCAGAGAAGAACCAGAGAGCATCCAGAGAGTACAAAGAGAGGACCCAGAGAGGACCCAGAGAGCACAAAGAGAGGACACAGAGAAGAACCAGAGTACCAAGAGAGGAACCAGAGAGCATCTCGAGAGTAGAGAACCCAGAGAGCATCCAAAGAGTACCAAGAGACTATTTTGCAACCTCTGCTACAAAAATATGCAAGGAGTTGATTTTTGACGGACGCTGAAGCGGTACAATGATTTTGTACCAGCTGTTTTCATTGTATCAAGGTGCAACCTAGACCAAAAATGAAGATGGACGTCAACACCGGCCGGCTGGACATTACTTTATTTGTAGAAGGATTTCAGTTTTGCTTTCCTGGACATATTCAGGATTTATGGGGTAAAATAAAGGTGTGGGATGTTTACAAAAACCAGCACAGGTCACCTCAGCCAGAGTACGGCTTTATTTTCACTTTCACTTCACGACACAACTCTGGAGCACTTGTTGATTACCGAGAAGGAAAAACACTTTAGTTTATAGTTACAAAGAAGAACAGTGAATATAGGAACAGAGGATAAGCGAAGGAGAGGAGAGCTTCTACAGCACAGAAACACGCACACAACCACACCCTGACATACATACTCAGTGTAAATTGGAATCCATGAATGGCTGTACAGCAGATGCACAGAACAGATTTTGGTGTAAATGAGGAGTCAGTAAAATGGTGTTAACCTGTGAGTGGGGATGTGAAGCAGAAGGCACTTCCTGAAGCGGTTTGGGAGATGTCCTCCACGGTGCACCTCTGGGACACAGCACAGAGGACAGTCAGACATGAGGACACATGAGACAGAGGACAGTCAGACCTGAGGACATACTTCCACTGTGCTGCTGGAGCTTGTCAGGTCCACAGCTACATCAGGCCTGGAGGAGGACAGGTCCAGTGGAGGCCAACACCCATGAGACTGGAGACTGAAACATTACACACACATTTGAGTTTATAGAATTGACATTTTTGACACCAGACGTTTGTATTTGGCACGTGTGTGTGAATTCTGGAGAAGCTGATGCCACCTGTGTGTGTGCTGTGTGGGCACTGGGAGCAGGGACAGTTGGCACAGTCTCTCTGCTGCACAATGTGCACTCAGCCGGGCCTCTGCATCCTGGTCCCAGCAGTCCTCCATGGTTTCCTTCAGCTGCCTCAGAACCTGCAGAGACCAGAGCACAGGGTGAGGGTCAGGAGAGAGAGACCCCAGTGTTGTGGAATAAATAATAATTAATGGATCAGATTTACAGTATATAGCACTTTTTTAGAGACTCAAAGACGTTTACAGTGCATTCTTCATTCACTCCACTCTCAGAGAAGGTAGGATACTATGCAGCCACAGCTGCCCTGAGGCAGACTGAGAGAAGTGGCTCCTCCGACCACCACCAACACTCACACACCACATTCATACTAAGCGACTGGGTGAAGTGCCTTGCCTAAGGACAGAACAACAGTTTTTGCACAGGCCACTGCCAGTGGTCTCTCATCCAAGTGCTGACCAGGCCCTGTGCAGCTCCTGAGATCTGACGAGATCAGACTTTGACAAGGAGGTTTAGTCATATAGTAGGACAAAGGAGAGTTGAAGAGAACGCTGGAGAAGTTTATTTACATCAGTCCAGGACCTAGCACCCAGAGACATGAACCCTCAGGACACTGTGAGAGTGTTGGACACTGTGATACTGACACTGTAATTTCTATTTTATTTTTAATTAGATTTAGAATTTTTTTTTTTTTTTTAGGTAACTTTGATTTTGGTAAAATTTTGAGATTTTCTAAATTGTTAATAGCTCTTTTTGGTGAAAATGGTTTTCAGAGGAAGGAACTGTCAGAGGAATTCATTTCCTATGGTTTACTGAGGGCCTTGTTATCCTTGTTATCTTAGCCTGCATCATCAGGTATAATACTCCCTACAATAGAAGCATAGCCTGTGTTAGAACTCCAGCCTCATGCCTCTTCTCTTCAACTCTCAGGCTACTACAGTTTATTCAACACCACCCAGGAGATGTTTGTGAGGAGGACTGACCGAGCTGTTGTGGTTCCACTCCGGGGGGAAGCAGGGCCGGCTCTTGTCCCTGACCACCAGCATGTGCATGTGCTCCAGAGACACCTCCTGTCCCAGCTCTGACTCATAGGCCAGCTGGAAGTGTGGTGCATCCCTCCCTGTGGACAGAGGAGCCGGAACACATGCTTACCTCTTTGTTATTTTATTTCAGACTTGGTAAAGCTTCTCTGTCCTCAATGCAAAAAAAGCTGCCATTTACCAGTCCCTTGTACATTCTGTTCAAATGCACAGGTCTGAAGTCGGACCATAAAGGGAATCAAACAGCCACAGCTGCTAATTTGTATCACGTCTCTCTTAAATGCAGAAGACATCTCCTCTCCAAATTGTCTTATCATTCAGAACAGTATAACAGTATAAAATAGAGAGTTTGGTGCTTGGATTGTTGATTTTGCAGAAATGTACACTGTTTGTCTGATCTCTGTGTAAAAGGACAATGGCACTCATTCATGAAGCATTCTCACAAATAATTTGTACTTAATTCTTTCTTACAAGCATTTTTGGCATTCACAAAACTTTTTCTTAATTGAAAATGTTTTTATGGAAGAGCAAATGCTATTAACAACCAGGAGCACTCAGTCTGTCCCAGCCCCAGTGCCTCCATATGGGCCTCTGTCACAGCCCTGCGCTGGACTCAACACCCCCATCACTGAGCTCTGACCGCTCATGAGCAGAGCACACTCTTATACACCCCCACCCTAGCCCCCTCCCTCACTATTTACTGAGACTCACAGAAAGTGCGATAAATACGATGAGAGTGGCCTCTTATTTCCATAAGTTTATATGTGTTCATGTGAGTTTAGACATTTGAAATCACAGCCGAAGCTGTAGACGCTCCACCTTCCCTCCTCATCACTCTCTCCATAACACTTTTACATCGCTATGATATTATTGACCATATATGGAAGTTCGGAGGGTGTTTCTTACTAAATACATATTAATTTTTATGTAAATGAAATAAATGAATGCTGTGGTGTTTATGGCTGGATGTTTGTGAATTCGGTGCAACTGTCATTTAGGAAGAAAATTTGGGGGGAAAAAGTTGGAAGCTTAAGAACTTTGCGAATCTGGAGCAGAGTTCTCTCAGCATCTTCTTCAAGTGGAAGTTATGAATATTTTAAAAGTAAAGATTCACGAATGAGGCCCCAATGCCCCAATATTCCACTTCTAGGGTTCTAAAGACTGCAGCTGAGCCTACCTCTTGTGTGTAATGAACTACACTTAAAGAGACAGTGTGTAACTTTTTGGAGGTGGCACGTCACCTGCATGATTCCATGGAATTAGACAGCTGAAGTCATATTTTGGAATATTAGCTATGTAGATAGAAATGTTTTATATTTTTAACTTGAATATTAAAGCAAAAAGAAGCACATTTCTATGGAAACAAGCAGGAAGATGTGCCTCTCCAGGGGTTTGTGGTCGTGCAAGCCCTTTCACAGTAAGAACGCAGGTTTTTCTATGCATTTCTATGTTTTTCAGAGCAATAAAAATATCCATAATTTTAAAACATGCTTTTATTTTGTCTGTTTTTTGGCAAGAAAAGTTATATTCTATGTCTTTAAAAACCCAAGATTCCTGCTCACATAAGGCCAGACTGCTCTGGTCCAGTTAAGTGCTTACCAGGGAACAGGTCATGGCACCTCCTGAAGGCCTCCCAGAACAGCAGTCCCAGAGCGTACACATCCACCTGCTTTAGAGCTGTGCCATACTCATGCAGGTCCAGGGCCCCAGCCAGGAGCTCAGGGGCCAGGTACCGGAGAGTCCCCACCTGACACAGGCACACATATAAACACACATTCAGGTTGTCAGAATGTCTGGTGCAGACAGTGCTGGAATACCCCAGTTTTTAAAGAGGGGGTATTACACTTCTATGGGATATTAACTTCACATATTTAGATCACCATGTTACCTTTCATTGTCATTATCATGCTTTTGTATATTTATAAAGAGTTGTTATGTGGGAGTGTGGGTGATGTAAGCTTGTGGGTGGAGCGTTGCACAGAATCTGATGATAAGGAGGGTTTGAATAGAGCCAGGGAGAGATTGCTAAATTATTCAGATGTGCACTGATGACATCTAAAACCATTTCAGGCATGTTTTGGATGAGGGATATATTATAATTTAGTAATATAATAATATTATATTATAGTAGAAATGTTTCAAAATGCCCCTCTTTAAATATAAATTAACCAGTAACATAAGCACTAACAAATAATAATTAGGAAAATATTACTAACTTGTAATGTAATATAATGTAAACAGGTAAATGATAGTGATGAAAACACCATGGTGATGAAGATACAGGTAACAGTAATAATGTGACATAGTGTATGATATGTAAAGTAAAGGGACTGTGTAAGAGCTGACCTCAGAGATGGCCACGCTGTCCCCGTCTCCATGGAGATGAGTGGGGTCTCGGGTTAGGCTCATGGACAGACTGAAGTGGGACAGGACACAGGACAGGTCAGAGCGCACCAGGATATGAGAGCTGCTCACGTCTCTGTGGGCCAGTGCAGGTTTGGACTCATCTGAAACACAGGGTGAGCTTAGCATGAGAGGGGACCTTCCAACAGGTACGCCTAAACTCCAGTAGGGCCCTGAGCACCTGTAGGGTCCTGCACTCTGGTAGGGCCCTAAGCTATGATAGGACTCTAAGACATAAGATTTATGTTCACTACACTGTAGCACTTGCTTTGCCTCACCTGATTTATCAGTACATGGAAGTTGGATAAGTACAGTTTGTCTAGATCTGGATAACTAACCTGCCCTGAATACTTAAATCACTTCACACCAAGTCACCAGGTTCATTAGGTCTTGTGTTATAATTATACATTAGATTCGTATGCACAGAGCTCTGTTTATTCCAGATCTTGTCAGTGTGGGCTGAACTCTGCTGCTTCCTTAGAAGTGTCAAACCATCTCAACACAACACTAAGGCCATAGGCAACAAGAGGAACAAGTCTCATTGCTGGATCAGAGAGGCCATTGAGATCCAGAAACGTTCCTATCAGGCTGTAAATCGGGATGACGGAGTGTACCATCTCTCTCACACCTGGAATACAGTTCAGAAGAAGTGGGACTGCAGATGGCGCTGTCATCCTGCTGCTCCATGTAGGAAGACAGAACCAAAATCTGTTAAATTAGCTACTCAGACACGTCACAGCAACATCATGTGACCCTGAAGAGGAAGCAGCTCACACTGTCAAAGTGTGAAACAAACACAGGGATGTACATGAGAATCGAAAGTGCAATCTGTTACTACTCCAGCTTGAGTCTGTATTTTGTGGGTGTGTTTGTGCTGCTGCTGGCTCTCTCTCTCCCCCTCCCTTCCAGATTCCAGAGTGGGATGTTCAGCCTAATGAGCTGCACATGATTGTGGGCGTGGCATGCCACCTTTAAAAGCTGCTGCTGGAGACTGCCCCCTCTCTTCTCTCCTCTCCACCATGTGGCCACAACTTTATTTGCACTTTGCTTTTAAAAAAATATCTATTTTTGTACCGTTTTTAAACATGTGTGGACTTCCTCTTGTTCGAACCCTGAGCCAGTTCGAAACATGTCCATGTATGTGTAAACAACACACTGATCTGTCTAAAAGACGTTTTAGTATATTTGGAAACAACATCAAGTTTTCTGAAGTGGTACAAAGTCCTTGTATGGTCAATGACACAGCACAGGCAGAAGGACCAGAGCAGTTTCACAGGGACCCTACCTCCAGAGAGGACCTCTGAGTGCAGATAGGACAGCCCCCTGGTCACCCCATGCATCATCCTACAGCAGGACGTCCAATCCACCGAAGTGCGGGACAGGAAGTGAGACAAGCAGCCCTAAAGACAGGACAGAAGTGAGACAGGCAGCCCTAAAGACAGGACAGAAGTGAGACAGGCAGCCCTAAAGACAGGACAGAAGTGAGACAGGCAGCCCTAAAGACAGGACAGAAGTGAGACAGGCAGCCCTAAAGACAGGACAGGGAGCAGTCACGAGGAGTGAGCAACCACAGAGCAGCACCCAGACCTGAGCTTGGATCATAGTCAGTGTCCAGCTGGAGGATACATACCACTCTTCCACCACACTCTGGGCTCATGGGAGTAGTGGTCCATGTTCTTACATGTGGGTGGAGGTCCATGGTCTTACGTGTGGGTGGAGGTCCATGTTCTTACGTGTGGGTGGAGGTCCATGTTCTTACGTGTGGGTGGAGGTCCATGTTCTTACGTGTGGGTGGAGGTCCATGGTCTTACGTGTGGGTGGAGGTCCATGGTCTTACGTGTGGGTGGAGGTCCATGGTCTTACGTGTGGGTGGAGGTCCATGGTCTTACGTGTGGGTGGAGGTCCATGGTCTTACGTGTGGGTGGAGGTACATGGTCTTACGTGTGGGTAGTGGTCCATGACAATGAGGAGCTGTGTGCTGCCCTCACTATCCACCCTCTCGTCCGCACACAGGAAATGGGAAATGCTGGGCTGTTGCCGTAGTGACAGGAGGGTGTAGATGTAGCATTCGTTGACATATTTCTGTTTGTGTGCAGAGGGGTAGACCTTCACTGCCACAGTGCGCTCGCCCAGGGTGCCGAGATACACACAGCTATACCGGCCTCGACCAATCAGCTGTCAGGACACAGGGGTCAGAGGTCAGACAGGGCTATAGAGATGATTAAGAACTCTTTATAGTCATCAATTTGCTTTAATTAGACTGCAGCACAGGACAGTAGCAAAATGCCTCCAGACTATCACAGTCCTCAAGATGTCCATGTAATCCCTCAGTCGTCCAAGTAGGATCCATAGAAAAGGAAAAATTCAATTTTTTCAGATCTCTTCGGAACTGAAGAAGCAGCTTAGATGAGCTACGAAATGTATTTGATCAAAAAACTTTAGTCCAGTGACAGAATTGAATTTCTCTTTTGCTTCACTATCACAACATATTTACAAGTATTTATGTATTTTTGTGGCCGTAGTATAATGTATCAAAATGAACTGACCCGTGTAAGCTATAGATTTGAAATTTCATAAACTTGAAAAAAAACAACCAATAAAAAGACCAACTGTGCCCCCGGATATGAGGTACTGAGGATGGCTGTGCTGTTGAATGTGAGAGTTGAATGTAAAATAATACTTTTTTGGAGGAGAAAGAAGCTGTCATTGTAAATCCTGTCTTCAGTGTTGAGCACACTCTCACCTCCCACAGTTTGAGCTCCTCCATGTCCACACATGAAGAATTTGAGATCTCTGGGATGTTTGGAATCACCAGACTCAGCTTCTTTTCACCTAAAAAAAAACAAAGGGTTATTTACAAAGTGGTGCCCCTGAACACAACACAAAAATACAAAAAAGTACAAAAAATTGTACATGTTTGTCAGAATGCACGTGTACACTGTGCTCACTGCACAGTGACAACAATAGAACACAGCAACTACAGAACACAACAACTATACAACACAACAACTATACAACACAACTATACAACACAGCAACTATACAACACAGCAACTATACAATGTCAATGTCAATGTCAATGTCAACTTTATTTGTATAGCACATTTACAACAACACAAGCTGCCCAAAGTGCTTCACATGCACAATAAAAATAGTAAAATACAGCACAATAAATATGAAAAATATATCTATATAATAATAAAACAAACAAACAAAACAAAAAAAAAATTAAACATAGCTTATAAAACATTTAATTAGAGTTAAAAGCCGCAGCAAAGAAATGTGTCTTAAGATCAGATTTAAAAATCTCCAGTGATGGAGCAGCTCGAACGTGGAGAGGCAGATTGTTCCATAACAACAACACACATACAACACAACAACTATACAACACAACAACTATACAACACAGCAACTATACAACACAACAACTATACAACACAACAACTATACAACACAACTATACAACACAGCAACTATACAACACAGCAACTATACAACACAACAACTATACAACACAACAACTATACAACACAGCAACTATACAACACAACAACTATACAACACACACAACTAACAACACAGCAACTATACAACACAGCAACTATACAACAACACAACAACTATACAACACAACAACTATACAACACACACAAACTATACAACACAGCAACTATACAACACAACAACTATACAACACAGCAACTATACAACACAGCAACTATACAACACAACAACTATACAACACAGCAACTATACAACACAACAACTATACAACACAGCAACTATACAACACAGCAACTATACACAACTATACAACACAGCAACTATACAACACAACAACTATACAACACAGCAACTATACAACACAACAACTATACAACACAACAACTATACAACACAGCAACTATACAACACAACAACTATACAACACAGCAACTATACAACACAACAACTATACAACACAGCAACTATACAACACAGCAACTATACAACACAGCAACTACAGAACACAACAACTATACAACACACAACACAACTACAACAACACAACAACTATACAACACAACAACTATACAACACAACACAGCAACTATACAACACAGCAACTATACAACACAACAACTATACAACAACTAATACAACACAACAACTATACAACACAGCAACTATACAACACAGCAACTATACAACACAACAACTATACAACACAACAACTATACAACACAGCAACTATACAACACAACAACTATACAACACAACAACTATACAACACAACAACTATACAACACAGCAACTATACAACAACAACACAACAACTATACAACACAAACAACTATACAACACAACAACTATACAACACAACAACTATACAACAACAACAACAACTATACAACACAACAACTACAACAACAACTATACAACACAGCAACTACACAACTAACAACAACATACAACACAACAACTATACAACACAACAACTATACAACACAACAACTATACAACACAACAACTATAGAAAACAACAACTATACAACACAACATCTATACAACACAGCAACTATACAACACAACAACTATACAACACAACAACTATAGAACACACACACAACAACTATAGACAACACAACAACAACTATACAAACACAACTATACAACTATACAACACAACAACTATACAACACAACAACTATAGAACACAACAACTATACAACACAGCAACACAACAACTATACAACACAACAACTATACAACACAACAACTATACAACACAGCAACTATACAACACAACAACTATACAACACACAACAACTATACAACAACACAACAACTATACAACACACAACTATACAACACAAACAACTATACAACACAGCAACTATACAACACACAACAACTATAACAACAGCAACAACACAACAACTATACAACACAACAACTATACAACACAACAACTATACAACAAACAACAACTATACAACACACAACACAACAACTATACAACACAACAACTATACAACACAACACAGCAACTATACAACACAGCAACTATACAACACAACAACTATACAACACAACAACTATACAACACAGCAACTATACAACACAGCAACTATACAACACAACAACTATACAACACAACAACTATAACAACACAAACAACTATACTATACAACACAACAACTATACAACACAACAACTACAGAAAACACAACTATACAACACACAACACTATACAACACAGCAACTATAACAACACAACAACTATACAACAACAACAACAACTATAACAACACACAACTATACAAACACAGCAACTATACAACAACACAACAACTATACAACACAGCAACTATACAACACAACAACTATACAACACAACAACTATACAACACAGCAACTATACAACACAACAACTATACAACACAACAACTATACAACACAACAACTATACAACACAACAACTATACAACACAACAACTATACAACACAACAACTATACAACACAACAACTATACAACACAGCAACTATACAACACAACAACTATACAACACAACAACTATACAACACAGCAACTATACAACACAGCAACTATACAACACAACAACTATACAACACAACAACTATACACACACAACTATAAACACAGCAACTATACAACATACAACACAGAACACAACACTATACAACACAACAACTATACAACACAGCAACTATAACAACACAACAACTATACAACACAACAACTATAGAACACAACAACTATACAACAACAATACAACAACAACAACACACACAACTATACAACACAGCAACAACAACACAACAACTATACAACAAAACACAACTATACAACACAACAACTATACAACACACAACTATACAACACAGCAACTATACAACAACAACAACTATACAACACAACAACTATACAACACACAACAACTATACAACACAACAACTATACAACACAACACAGCAACTATACAACACAGCAACTATACAACACAACAACTATACAACACAACAACTATACAACACAGCAACTATACAACACAGCAACTATACAACACAACAACTATACAACACAACAACTATACAACACAACAACTATACAACACAACAACTATACAACACAACAACTATAGAAAACAAACAACTATACTATACAACACACAACTATACAACACACAACTATACAACACAACAACTATACAAACACAATAAACAACAACTATACAACACAACAACTATACAACACAGCAACTATACAACACAACAACTATACAACACACAACTATACACAACTATACACACAACAACTATACAACACAACAACAACTATACAACACAGCAACTATACAACACAACAACTATACAACTATACAACACAACTATACAACACAACAACTATACAACACAACAACTATACAACACAACAACTATAGAACACAACAACTATACAACACAACTATACAACACAACAACTATACAACACAACAACTATACAACACAACAACTATACAACACAGCAACTATACAACACAACAACTATACAACACAACAACTATACAACACAACAACTATACAACACAACAACTATACAACACAACAACTATACAACACAACAACTATACAACACAGCAACTATACAACACAGCAACTATACAACACAGCAACTATACAACACAACAACTATAGAACACAACAACTATACAACACAACAACTATACAACACAACAACTATACAACACAACAACTATAGAACACAACAACTATACAACACACAACTATACAACAACAACAACTACATACAACACAGCAACTATACACACAACAACACAACAACTATACAACACAACAACTATACAACACAACAACTATACAACACAACAACTATACAACACAGCAACTATACAACACAGCAACTATACAACACAACAACTATACAGAACACAACTATACAACACAACAACTATACAACACAACAACTATACAAAACAACAACTATACAACACAACATCTATACAACACAACAACTATACAACACAACAACTATAGAAAACAACAACTATACAACACAACAACTATACAACACAACAACTATACAACACAACAACTATACAACACAGCAACTATACAACACAACAACTATACAACACAACAACTATACAACACAACAACTATACAACACAACAACTATACAACACAGAACAACAACTATACAACACAACAACTATACAACACAACAACTATACAACACAACAACTATACAACAACAACACAACAACTATACAACAACACAACAACTATATACAACACAACAACTATACAACACAACAACTATACAACACAACAACTATACAACACAACAACTATACAACTAACAACAACACTATACAACACAACAACTATAACAACAACTATACAACAACTATACAACACAGCAACTACAACAACACAACAACTATACAACACAACAACTATAGAACACAACAACTATACAACACAACTATACAACACAACAACTATACAACACAGCAACTATACACACAGCAACTATACAACACAACAACAAACAACTATACAACACAGCAACTATATACACACAACAAACTATACATACACAACAACTATACAACACACAACAACTATACAAACACAACAACTATACACACAACAACTATACAACACAACACAACAACTATACAACACAACAACTAACAAACACAACTATACAAACACAACAACTATACAACACAGCAACTATACACACAACAACTATACAACACAACAACTATACAACACACAACAACTATACAACACAACAACTATACAACAACTATACAACACAACAACTATACAACACAACAACTATACAACACACAACTATACAACACACAACAACTATACAACACAACAACTAATAGAAACTAACAACAACTATACAACAACACAACAACTACTATACAACACAACAACTATACAACACAACAACTATACACAACACAACAACTATACAACACAACAACTATACAACACAACTATACAACAACACAACAACTATACAACACAGCAACTATACAACACAACAACTATACAAACACAACTATACAACACAACAACTATACAACACAACAACTATACAACACAGCAACTATACAACACAACAACTATACAACACAACAACTATACAACACAACAACTATAGACAAACAACAACTATACAACACAACAACTATAGAACACAACAACTATACAACACAACTATACAACACAACAACTATACAACAACAACAACACAACACAACAACTATACAACACAACAACTATACAACACAACAAACTATACAACACAACAACTATACAACACAACAACTGTGTTCTATAGTTGAGCTGATGGAAATGTTATGAGACAAAAGAAAACCAACTGACCCCTAAAGCCCCTAAAGACCTGTGAGGAGCAGCGTGGGGACTGACCTGTGAGGAGGTGGTTTGGGGACTGACCTGTGAGGAGCGGCGTGGGGACTGACCTGTGAGGAGCGGCGTGGGGACTGACCTGTAAGGAGCGGCGTGGGGACTGACCTGTGAGGAGCGGCGTGGGGACTGACCTGTGAGGAGGTGGTTTGGGGACTGACCTGTGAGGTGCGGCGTGAGGACTGACCTGTGAGGAGGCGGCGTGAGGACTGACCTGTGAGGAGGCGGCGTGAGGACTGACCTGTGAGGAGGTGGCGTGAGGACTGACCTGTGAGGAGCGGCATGGGGACTGACCTGTGAGGAGGCGGCGTGAGGACTGACCTGTGAGGAGGCGGCGAGAGGACTGACCTGTGAGGAGCGGCGTGAGGACTGACCTGTGAGGAGGTGGCGTGAGGACTGACCTGTGAGGAGGCGGTATCCAAGGAACAGCAGTGACAGCAGAGTGACCACACCAGCCACTGTCCCCACGGCAATCAGAGCAGAACTTTGTCTGGGCCGAGCTCCATCTGCAATCACACACCCAGAACAAACAGTGTAGAACACCCCTGACACTAAATAACTATTTACCTATATAACAATATAACTATATAACATATTGTTTGAGTGAAGTGTTCTTACAGATGAATATGACAGTATTCATAGGAGGAACAGCACCACTGGCATCTGACTCCTCTAACAATGATATGATGTTGAGAGTGGGATTCGAACTGCCAACCTTCAGACCAGAGGATGAGCACCTGTGCCTCGCACCTGTGTACTACTGTACTGGTAGACTTTGCCCTGCGTTGTGTCTGATGTGTGTGATGTGTGTGTAATGTGCCACTAGCAGTGAGCAGTGTGCATCAGAGGCAGGTCTCACCTGTGTACTGCAGCACAGGGGGCGCTGCACTCACTGGGGCCTCAGTGAAATGTTTGTTGCACAGGTCCCGACTGCAGCAACAGAAGCGGTAGCTCCCCTTGTGGATGTGAGCAGGAGGAGCAGTGACCAGGCAGTGGTCAGAAAGACAGTCAGGCTGAGACGTCCAGCAGCCTGACACACACGCACACACGCACGCACGCACACACACACACACACACACACGTTAAACTGACTTACATTTCCTGGAGACTGAGGCTCACCAACTTGCCTATAACCTTAAGTTTTTCATTTGATTGAATTTATCTGTTAAACCAGTAAGATCCCATTGAGCCTGGATCGAAACCAGATCTAAACTGAACTATTACAGGTCAAGTTTAGTGCTACACCTAGTGTTAAATTACAAATACACAAAAATTAAGTAACTTAAATGAAACACAACTACGACATGCACACAACTACACAGATGTCTCTCCCTCGTGAAATCCAACAGGCAGCTTTTAAACTTCATTTTTGTACCCATAAGTAGGTGTTCACTTTAGCAGGTAGTACATCTATCATTTAAGTCCTTCAACAAATGTGCTTAAAATAAATATATAACCACAACATGATACAAATCAAAATACAGAAATACAGAACCCCAAACAGTTCCCCCTGCATATGGTCTGACCCATGACCTCAAACAAAGGTACACCCCCTCTCTTTTGTATCCAAATCATGTGGCCAACCAGGTGAGTATACATGAGTTTTAGAACAATGTGTTGTGTGATCATTTGTACTGAAGTGTAACTAAATAAACAGGACAGGACTGTGAACGTTTAGCTGTTTTAGTTGTAATGCTAAATGAAGAAAATGAAATGATAAAGAGGCAAAGTGAATAAACCTACTTAGTCACAGAGCTATTGCTCTGATACTGAAGGATGCCCTTTCATGGACCTGACTGTTTCACAGAATACTCACAGTATACACTACATGCATGTCACAAACTACAACTGCAGCATGTCTCTGTCCCTGTGTGTTGTGAGCCTGTCTCTGTTGTCCCTGTCTCTGTTGTCCCCGTGTGTTGTGAGCCTGTCTCTGTTGTCCCCGTGTGTTGTGAGCCTGTCTCTGTTGTCCCCGTGTGTTGTGAGCCTGTCTCTGTTGTCCCCGTGTGTTGTGAGCCTGTCTCTGTTGTCCCCGTGTGTTGTGAGCCTGTCTCTGTTGTCCCCGTGTGTTGTGAGCCTGTCTCTGTTGTCCCCGTGTGTTGTGAGCCTGTCTCTGTTGTCCGTGTGTTGTGAGCCTGTCTTGTTGTCCCCGTGTGTTGTGAGCCTGTCTCTGTTGTCCCCGTGTGTTGTGAGCCTGTCTCTGTTGTCCCTGTGTGTTGTGAGCCTGTCTCTGTTGTCCCCGTGTGTTGTGAGCCTGTCTCTGTTGTCCCCGTGTGTTGTGAGCCTGTCTCTGTTGTCCTGAGCGCTGGTGGAGGACCTCACCTTGTTTGAGCAGGACCACGTCTGCTCCTGTCTGTTCCCACAGCCCAAAGCAGGCATAGCCCCGACTGCAGCGCACTGTGTGGTTGTCCTGAGACGCCCAGTGCAGGTGGTCAGAGAAGGCACACTCTCTGGCCTCAGCCCGTGTCCCTGTCACACACACAACAACCACACACACACATGCACACATACACACACACACACACACACACACACACAATACATATACCAATGGAAATAGAAAGTTAAAACCAAACTTCAGAACATTCTCCATGAAGATAGATGGTTTTATGCCATACTGTGGAATTTAGTTTGAGAAATTTCTCAGGTAAGATCCATAGCAAAGGAGAAATTCAATTCTATCACCTGGACAAATATTTTTTGAATGAATATGTTTTGCAGCTCGTCCAAGCTGCTTTTTCTGTTCAGACACTGGTGGACACTGCCTTATATCTGCCTGAATAATAATGACTTGTGATGTGTGAACTCTGTAGTGTAGTGTGGCACAGTTCACACTTAGTGCAGTTCAATTGACCGAGCTACAAACAGAAACTGTAAACAAGTAGGGTGTTAGTTTCAGAGTACTTTCAGTGGATTTGGCTCCTCCCTTCAGGCAGATATAAGAAAGTGTCCACCAGCGTCTGCCCTGAACTGGAAAAGCAGCTTGGACGAGCTGCGAAACATATTAAAAGGTTGTATAGAGGATTTTTTAAGGAAAGAGAAATACAGCGACAGTCCTTTTTCAAATGTTGTGCATGCGTGACACCACCTTCCTCCTCCACAGCTCCTTCAGTAGAAACATCTCCTCCCGCCTCTTTACTCTAGAAATCACGTTTGTTTAGTGGCCAATAATGTAATAACTTGCCAGTAATGTAAGATAATGTCTGAAACAATAACGTAATAACCTAATGCCAATAATGTGGTAACATATTACAGTTTTGGTTAGTTACTACCAGTGTTGGGGAGTAACAGATTACATGTACCAGAGTTACATAATCAGAGTACAAATTATGAGTAACTGTATTCGGTTACAGTTACTGTTTAAGTGAGTGGTAATTGGATTACAGTTACTTTGTTAAAATAAATGGATTACATGGCTCCTGTTCCTGTTTGCACATTTTGGGCTATATCCCTTTTTTTTCGGTAATTCCACTCATTGCTGGACACTAAACCAGGTCTAAACCAGGTCTAAACCAGGTCTAAACCAGGACTAAACCAGGACTAAAATCAGGACAAAAACCAGGTCTAAAACCAGGTCTAAACTAGGTCTAAACTAGGTCCAAACCAGGTCTAAAACCAGGTCTGAACTAGGTCTAAACTAAGACTAAACCAGGACTAAGCCAGATCTAAACCAGGACTAAACCAGGACTGAAATCAGGACAAAAACCAGGTCTAAAACCAGGTCTAAACTAGGTCTAAACTAGGTCCAAACCAGGTCTAAAACCAGGTCTGAACTAGGTCTAAACTAAGACTAAACCAGGACTAAGCCAGATCTAAACCAGGACTAAACCAGGACTGAAATCAGGACAAAAACCAGGTCTAAAACCAGGTCTAAACTAGGTCTAAACTAGGTCCAAACCAGGTCTAAAACCAAGTTTGAACTAGGTCTAAACTAGGTCTAAACTAAGACTAAACAATGTCAAAACCAGGTCTAAAACCAGGTATAAACCAGGTCTAAACCATGCGTGTCAGTTTTTAGACCCTTTGTCTGCTTTATTCGCGCCATCGCTGAAAGGAATCTCCAAGAATCACCTCAGTTTGTCTTTGCTCCTTTTCCCCTTCTCTTCTTCTTTCAGACTTTCTTTTGCGGCGAACTGGTCATGGATTCTCATCCAACCTCGCAACAAACCTTGTGCAAACTGCGAGAAAGCTACAGTTTTAAAAATTCTCTAAACCAGTGTTTTTCAACCTTTTTTGAGCCACGGCACGTTTTTTACATTGGAAAAATCTTGCGGCACACCACTAATCAAAATGTTATAAAATGACACTATACAGTATATTTAATTACAATATAATTTCTACATTAATTTCTACTTACTCAGTGTGAGACCTGCACCTGTTTAGATGAACACAAAGCTGATATCCTGACAGGAATAGAAGAAAGACACACATGAAGCTCTTCATCAACAGCTCTCAATCTCTCTCTGTTTTTAGTTTTTATAGCAGTTAAGCTTGAAAAGCTCTTCTTCTGGGTCAGAATCTTGTCCAAGGCCCAGTTCGGAGTTTGCATTCGTCCGTTTTAAAAACTTCTCCATGACTGTCACCACGCACATGCGTTACTAATTCTTTTAAAGCAGGGGTGCTCACACTTTTTCAGCATACGAGCTACTTACAAAATGACCAAGTCATAAAGATCTACCTAATACAAAACCAAGCAAACTGCACTGAAACACTCTGTGCCCCTTTTTTGGACCCTCACCCACAGTTTGAGAACCCCTTCTTTAAGAGAACTTCCTCTGGCACTTTACACAAAACTGTGAAAAAAGTGAAGGAAGATTTTTAAACCTGTTTTTTAAAGTTCCAAACTGGAGTTACATTCTTTTCTGGTTTTGCAGTGATATTTACCAGCCTCTGCACGTTTACCAAACCAAATGCACATCGTGACAAACACAGATGTATTTGTGCACTTTAATTAGGCAAACTTCAGCCAAATGTGGCAGTAGGTCTGTTCTGTAGATCCGCTCTATGCTGTAGACCTGCTTTGTGCCAACACTGGAACACAAATTTAGACTGGTTTTTGCTTCACGTTTGGTCTTGCTCTTCTAATCAGCGCACACTGTGGGAGGGGCTTGTGTTCGCTGTACGCAGGAAGGAGCGAGAGCGTGAAAAGGCGAGGGGCGGCGTGCTGACGTGAGGCAGATGGACAGGTAGGATGTTTAGGAAGTTGAACCTGCCCTGTGATGCACGCTGGTACACGAGGGCACACGCTGTTGCAGACGAGCCGTGCATAGGGAGCGTGTGTATTTGTGATGTGCCGTAGAGTCTCTGCGGGTTTCAAATGAGCGCACAGGCTGCACTGAGACGCCCCACACGCTCTGGCACACCTGTACAAGTTTATTACCAACAGCAGCGGCCGTAATGAAATATGACCGCACTTGTTGAGTGTCAGACCTTGAGTGACAGACAAGACCGAGTCCAAACGCGAGTCCGAGACGAGACACGGCGATCTACCCACACGACCTTGGCGATCGACTGGTAAATTGCGATCGACGTATTGAGCACCCCTGTTTTAAAGGAACGAGGCAATTAGCTGCCTGTTGCCACCCGGACAAATATTATA
This sequence comes from Boleophthalmus pectinirostris, assembly GCF_026225935.1. Taxonomy (NCBI): domain Eukaryota; kingdom Metazoa; phylum Chordata; class Actinopteri; order Gobiiformes; family Gobiidae; genus Boleophthalmus; species Boleophthalmus pectinirostris. The sequence continues at coordinate 39,713,048 of NW_026570970.1, read as the reverse complement.
TCACTCTGCCAATCATTATATACTACACTGTAGTATAGTGTCCGTGCTGTAGTAAGTACAGCACGGACACTCGACAATGACATAATGTTTGCAGGTAATAATTAATAAATTTTAATTTAAAAAAAAAGTGATATTGGATAATTTCTCGCGGCACACTAGCTCTAAACCACTGCATAAACCCTGTAATTCTGAGTCAATTACCCTAGAAACGTAGAGAGTTTGATTGACGACCTGACAGCCAATAGAAAATGAGGGAGCCTCGTTTTCTATTGGCTGATGTTTATCTGGCCTCACTACATCCACAGTTGGTAGATTTTTCTTCTTTTTTTTTTTTTGGTCATCATAATTACAAGGCTGTTGCCTCTCTGTAATGGTATATTAAGCTTTCATTGACAATTTGAAACAAAAAAAAATCCTCCATACAACCTTTAAATCAAAAAACTTTTTCCAGCTGATAGAATTTAATTTCTCCTTTGCTGTGCATACTGCAGTGTATTAAAGCTGACATGACAAAACTATGATGAATTTTCAACACAGGTTCTATCCCACCAATCCAGGTCAGAATTATAAAACCTGTCATATGCACTTTAAGAATCCCCAAGCACACACTAAAGCAGGAGGAGAGTGACAGGACTGACCAATCACAGAAGGCAGCACCAGAGAACAGATGGTGAGCACTATGGAGGCTCCTCCCACTGCGGCCATCATGACTCCGCCCTCACACCACCAGGAGGCGCTGCATTCCCTATGGGACAAATGTACAGGTCACGTCACTTTGGCAGATAAAGCGGGGGTATTTTACTACTGTGGGGTATTAACTGTAGCACATCACATATTTAGATCACCATGTTTCCTTTGATTGTTTTGAAAATACTGTATTCACTGAAAACAACGTAATTCACTCTCATTTTGATACTCTGAGTCTCCCCTCCCTTTGCTCCCCATTCTAAATCATCCCCGTTTCAGAGTGCTATCACAACACAATCAGTGTGTATCCCACTAATGAAACTACTGCACATTGCATCAGATTTGTGAAGTTGTAGTGTGTTGTTTTGTGTCCTGCTTTTGTTTTGTTATTGATGGAGAACTGCCCAGACTATCTCAAGATCTGGAGATGGATCCCTAGGTGTGGCACTAAGACGCCCTCTCCATGGAGAATGTTTTTGATTTTTTTATTATTATTATTTTTTTGGTTACATACTGTACCTTTGACATATTCTTCTTATATTAACTGCTAACACTTAACATACTTAGATCACCATGTTTCCTTTTATTGTAATCAGTGGCAGAATTTGCAATTTTTCCGAGCCCTAGGCAAATTTCAGTTTGGGACCCTCACTATAATGCACTGTTTTGTTTTTTTGTTTTGTTTTTTTTGTTAATATATATATTTATTGTCCATTGTTCTTGAGACATGCACATCTCTGTTTATTTGAATTATGGTGGATTGGAAACTTGTCTTATTATTTCGGTCGCCTGCTAGAAAACCAGAGCTGAAGTAGTTTTATTTTTTTTTACAAGTACAATTACAATTTTGTTTACATCCATTAAACTACTAATAATACATTTTATTTATTAGGCGCCTTTCTGGACACTCAAGGTTGCCTTACAAAAACATAAACAAGTTAAATAATGTTAAAACATACAGTTAAAAGAATCTAGGTAAAGTGGGTCAGTATTTTAATTGCCTGTATTTAATTTAATTATTTTGATTATTATTTTTCTTATGATTATTGTTTAAAAGTAAACTACTCTCATTTAATGTCATATTGAGAGAAAATGAAATTGGTCTGAGGCCTCGACCATTAGTGGCACTGAGGGCAATCAGTTGGGGGCCCCTCCAGGTTTGGAGGCCCTAATGGTAGCACCGCCTCTGACTGTAACATGGTGAGCCTTGTACACGCTCGTACCGCTAACCTCAAGGAGGGTTCAGACGGCATTCTAGAGAGAGAGATCACTAGATTCCCCAAACATGGATGACACCTACAACCTGTCCAGGCATGTTTTTGATGAGGAACGACATTATAACAAGATAGAAGCTCATTAGCGGGATGCGCTTTGAAAGGGAGGGACTTGGAGCAAAGACTCAAAAACGAAACTTAATAAACAATGTTAATACGATGATTTTGGCGAATAGAGAATTTTCAAAACAATAACATGGTGATCTACAATGTTATGTGTTAGCATTTAATAGCCCATAGAAGTTAAATCCCCCCTCTTTAATACATAGTACACCTTTTCTAAATAAATAAAACATAAGAGGAGATACGGAGCTGACACGCACAGTGGAGGAGCAGATCTGCTCTCATTGCATAGGCCCAGGAGTAGGCTACAGTAGCATTATATTGATCAACCTAATATCAGTAGGATGTAGCAGCAGCTGTCCTCTGCTTTACAGGCCTGGTACAGTCAGAGTGGAGCTAAACCAGCCAAGATTAAACCAAAACTCTGAGAACGGGACAGAGCCGAGCAGAACCAGGATTATGTCAGGACGCACGAATGCTGCACTGGGAGCTGAAGCACTAACGCCGGACTCCACACCACTCCAGTGTGTCCAGACCAGACCAGACCTGAGAGCGGTGCACGGGGAGCAGATGATGGGCGCAAAGAAACGGATGAGATGCCCACGCACTGGACTGTGGGCATGGACCGGCACGGACCGGCTCGGACCTCATTCTGACCTTGTGTGTGCATCTCGGGTCAGAGTGCGCGTGCGTGTGTCAGGTGAGCGCGCGTATCAGAAGGGAGTGGCGCGGATGCTCTAGAGAGGGATGTGCGCGCGCTTACCGATCAGGATGAGTCTCGTGCTCATGCGGCCGCGGACTCGGGCTCTCTGGACTGGGTTCGGCCCGGTTTGGCCCGCCTCGGCTCGGTTCAGTCCGGATGTGCTGCGGATGTGCGCCGGTTCAGACTGCAGAACAGAGGGAGTGATGCGGCTGCGGAGACGGTAGCGGCTGCACATGCGCACAGGGCTTCCGCTGGAGAGGACTGACACATTAAGAGCGAGAGTGTGTTGAGAGTGTGACGAGAGTGTGTCGAGAGTGTGACGAGAGTGTGACGAGAGTGTGACGAGAGTGTGTCGAGAGTGTGACGAGAGTGTGTCGAGAGTGTGAGAGTGAGAGAGTGTGCGAGAGTGTGTCGAGAGAGTGTGTCGAGAGTGTGACGAGAGTGTGTCGAGAGTGTGTCGAGAGTGTGTCGAGAGTGTGTCGAGAGTGTGACGAGAGTGTGTCGAGAGTGTGTGACGAGAGTGTGACGAGAGTGTGTCGAGAGTGTGACGAGAGTGTGTCGAGAGTGTGACGAGAGTGTGTCGAGAGTGTGTCGAGAGTGTGACGAGAGTGTGTCGAGAGTGTGTCGAGAGTGTGACGAGAGTGTGACGAGAGTGTGTCGAGAGTGAGCGCTCTGAAGAGTCGGCGCGGGTATCATCATCATCATAAAAGACACACGTGTACGGCTCTACTGTGACTGCGGCTCTGTCACTGCTCTGACATGTGTGTCTCCATCCTCCTCTTATTGTGAAAGACAAACTGTCCACACTCACGCTTACTTTACGCCCCGAGGAGAGAGGAGGAGAGGGAGCATGCACATGACAGAACAAGAAGATAGATGAAAAAGAGGAGACAGCAGGAGAGAGAGCAGGTGAGAGGAGGAGAGAGATAGGAGAGGAGAGAGAGCGAGAGACCTTGCACATGATAGAAGAGTGAAGGAGAGAAGGAGAGAGGAGGCCTCTATCAGAGAAAATCAGCTCCTTTCTCCTCTCTCCTCTCAGTTCTATTCTATTCTATAGAATGTACAAACATTATACAGAACAGAATATGAATGAGAGGTCTCTTTTATACAAACACATAAAAGAGACTGCACTGGTCACATGACTTTTAAACTCAAATCAATTCTCAAATCTTCTCCATTGTCCCAGAGGAACATTTGTCTTGATCAAAGTGTTGACATCTGCAAAACACACATAAGAACAATACAGACATGACCTACACTGTTTGAAATACACAAGTTCAGCTCAAAAATACTCATAATATTATAAATAGATATAAGATATCTATAAATATAAATAGATAAATAATAACAAATACACTGTAAGTGACAGTTATACTCCACAAACTGAACACAGCTGATGTGTGTCATCAGAATCTTTCTCAGATATATGGAAATAATAGACTGGGACAAGATGGTGTTTAAGAGGAGAGAAGATGCTATAGAGACAACATTTATTTTGTGGCTGTACCGGTTTATCAAAGCCTGATCCCATCAGATCTCAGAAGCTCAGCAGGGCTGGGCCTGGTCAGTACTTGGATGGGAGACACTGGGAAAATCAGGTGCCACAGGAGGGTGCCACTGGCAAAAACTGTTGTTGTGTCCTTAGGCAAGACACTTCACCCACATTTGCTAGTATGAAAGTGGTGTGTGTGTTGGTGGTGGTCAGTTGGGCTGATGGTGCAGATTGGCAGCTGTGCTTCTGTCAGACTTCCCCATGGCAGCTGTGGCTACAGTAGCAGCTGAACACCACTGAGTGTTGAGTGAATGAACTGTACATGTGTGCTTCATTTGCCTCCACCTGGACGTTCTGATGACAAAGGAGTTAAAAAACTCCATCGACCTTTGCTCTATCTGCTGTTCCTCTAATAATTATGGGTTCAAAAATGTAATAGGTCTGCCGCCATGTGTGGACAGCAGGGGGCAGTATTTACACACACACACACACACACACGTACGGGCGCGGGTATATGACGTCACGTCCGGTCGCGGGTGAAAGGTGAGTTTGAACTGTGCAGTCGAGTGTTTTGCTCTGATGGATCATGTGGTGCTGCGAGAGGCTCACAGTGCTCGGCTCGTGGCGGTGAGGAGCGGCTCTCTGTCGGACACACTCACAGGTCAGTGCGCCTCTGGAGCCACTTTGCTCCGGTTAGTTTCACTCTCTGGTTTCTGACTTTTCCTTGAAACTTCTCTTGAACTTTGGATCAACTTGCCCTTAAAATTATGTTGAACAGTAGTTGTAAATACACAAGCCTTATGCTTTTTATGCCGCTTTTCTGACGCTAACAATGCTAGTGGTTAACAGCAGTCGCAGCCCGGTAACGGTTCGGCTCTGGCTCTGTCGCTCTCACAGGTTTAAAGGTTCAGATTATTACAGGATTTAATGATCAGATTATTCTAAAGCCCCAGAATGAACTGGGCAGCAGTATAGCCTTTCAGACTATGGTGGCACGCGTTTGCTTTTATATCAGACATTTTCTCTCATAGAATCTGTTTCATGTTAGTATTTCATGTTTAAGGCGAGGTACTGCAGGCGAAAAGGGGAAAAATCTTACATTTACAGATAGGCTTGAATTTCAGTTTCAGTTTGAGCAGTTCTTATTCAGTTTACTCACATAAATGTTAGAAAATGTGTTACACGTTCTTTGTCATCATGTAATGTTCAAAATAAACATGTGCATTTGTGAACAGGTAGAAGAGAGGTGTCATGATGATAAAGTGAAAAGTGAAAATGTGGCAGTGGATGGTCAGTGTGTGGAACAGTTTGAGCTCACTGCTGTGGTGTCCAGCGGAGCGGGATGTGTGCTCTGTAAAGGACCTGTGTGTAAGATTTTAGACATGTTCAGATCACATACTGTATAGCTTTTACTAATAACAACTGTAATACTGAGTTATGTCAAAGTACATTTGACACATTCATATATTTTTCTCATTCTGACTGGGTTTGGTGAAATAGTACCTGTGGTCAGTATTTATCAGAGATCACAGTTAAGTGTCTGTTAAGTTTGTGAAGAAAAATAGAAAACAAAATTTGGAAAATACAGGCAGTACTACCTGTGTCATCAAATTATATAAAATCTCTCAAAAATTCAGAGACAATTTATGCACAGGTTAACATTGATTTAACTAAATAAAAGTACTGTCATTTGTTTTTATCAGTCAAATCATAAATATTGTGTAATTTAGAAAGGATTTAGCCCTTGTTTAGGTAACATACCTCATCATATGTCATATTTGCTCACTGTATCCAACCTAAAGTTAAATTATAACCTTCTCCAAAATTACAAAAAAATATAAATATAATGACGTAACTGTGTTTCAGAGAAATAACTAATCTAACATGTCATATGCACTTTAATTACAAAAACATTGGGCATAATATCCCATTCTTTTATCTTATAATTTCGTTCTCAAGACAAATATTCAATCAGAAAGCAGAATGAGCCTCACTTGAGTCTCTTATTTGGGTTGCCAGTTTCAGTGGTCACTCCCCAAACCCCAGAACTTGCAGTCAGTCATGAGTCAGTGCTAGTGCAGCCTCTGCAGCTCAGGGAGGGAATTCTGGAGGTTCTGAGCTTCACGTGAGTCCCGGTCTGTCCATATACTAAGAAAAAATATTATTATTTTATTATTATTTATTACAAAATGACAAAATATACTGTAACCATTGTAAGCATAATTTAGCAAATACATTTTGTAAATGAGACACCCCTGAAGCCAGCCTTGGTTTATAAATGGAGCTCATAGCAATTCAAATACAGACAATACATTTTACAAATTACTGACACATACTGTTCTCTACTTATTTAATTCATTCCTAAAACACCTTCCCTATTTCTACAAGAGACCAAGAGTCAAAATGTTTACATTCAACGCTCTTAGGATTTTACAGATAAGGTATAAAAGGTATAAAATCATGGGACGTGGCTGTGTCCTCTGCCTGCAGGTTAAAGCACTGTCCACACAGGTTCAGTTGTGATTGTAAGTTTTTGTTTTTTTTTCAACCATAAGAGTACAGGTTACATACAGTTGTCTTTTTTTCCCCGTCCAATTGCACAAGCACAGTGTAATAAAATACAAGCATCAACAATATACGTGTACAAAAATAATAACAGGATTTTTTTTTCTTTTATAAAGAACATCCTCATCCCAACCCATCTCAGCTCATCATTTAAACCACATACATAGCGCCACCAATTAGATATTAAATATTCCAAATTACAGAAACAACACATTACAATTACAACTACAACTACATCAGGTAGGTACTGGTACATTCATATTGGTAACACTCGCAAATAAAAAAAATAAGAAATAAAGCATCGCCATACCTGGAAAAATCTATCTGTACATCCCCTTAATGTATATTTATTTTTTTCAAGTTTTAGAAATACCACCATATCTTTAAGCCATATCGAAAAAGAAGGACATTTGTCAGATTTCCAGTGTAATAGCAGTATACGTCTTGCAATTAGAGAAGTAAATGCAGTAATATCCCTTTGTGTAGAAGTCAGAGGTATTGAGGAGTCAGTGATCCCAAATATGGCAATGAGAGGACAAGACTGTAGGTTTGCTCCAAGAACAGTTGATATAGTGATAAAATAATTAGACCAATAACTATGAAGATTATGGCAAAGAAAAAACATGTGGCTAAGGTGACAAGGAGAGCCTTTACACTTTTCACATTTGTCTTCAGTTTCTGGTACATTTCAAGGAGTCTTGATTTTGAAAAATGCACCTGATGTGCTCGGCTTGGTCTTATCCAATTCAAAGTTTTACAAGAAGTAGTGGACCGTATTCTACCAATCATCCCAGAGATCCTCACTCAGTTGTATTCCCAACTCTCTTTCCCAAGTATTCTTGATTCTAAAGCTTGACTGGTCATTTAATGTCAGAATAAAGTCATACATTTTTGATATCAGTCCTTTCTGATGCGGATTATGTGAAAGTCATTTTTCCCAGGACTGTGTAGGAGGAACAATGGGGAAAGAAGGAAAACACTTACAAACAAAATTACAACATACAGGTCTTTTAACTGGTCTTTCTGAGATATGTCTTGCCCAAGGAGTATGCATTGAAGGCAGCAGGATTGTACCACCAACTTTTGGATTAGACAGAAAAAGAGCAGAAGTTATAAGGGAATGAGCTGAAGTAAAGAAGTGCACCTTTGTTCCAGCATAAAGGCAGACCACAGATATGCACATGGAGGCGGAGGCTGTGATTGGCTGGCAGCAAGAGAGGGCGGAGCTCCAGAGAGAGGTGTGCCGCCTTCAGGTGGCGCTGGCTGAGACCCGGGCCCACAAGGACGAGCTGGAGTCGAAGACCAAGGCCCTGGGCCAGCGGGTCAGTGGGCCTTCATCTCTCTGCACTGTTCACATGATAAACTATGCATAAGTCTATGGTTCATATGCACATGTGTGTGTCTTGTGTGTGTGTCTTGTGTGTGCAGCTGCTGCAGAGCATGTCGCTACTCCCCCTGGAGGAGGAGCACAGGGACTGCAGGAGGAAGATGAGGGAGTGTCGGGAGAGAGAGGCGCGCCAGGCTCTGCACATCCACCGGCTACAGAACAAGGTCTGCTCCATCATCACAGTGCTCCCTCATCTTAAAATACTCCCTCTTTAAAGCTCATTTAACAGCTTTAGACTATTTCACTAAAGTATGTTTTTTTATTATTTTGCCTAGTTTCTTCTACTTTTTCTATATAGGTGAACTGTATAACTTTCTAGCTGGACACAGGTTGCAGATATGACATACGTAGAGATATTCCTGTTTCCCAATTTTCTCTTGTGACCAATAGTTGTGACCAAAAGTCTCTCTCTCTCTCCTTCTTTCCTCCAACCCTAACCCTAACTTGTCTAAACTGCACAATAGTTAGGATTAGACTAATACAAATAGACAATGATGCATCTGTTCTGTTAAATCAATGTTTTATCTGTAGCAAAATGTGTTGGTTGTGCATGTGCCGCTGTGTGTCCTCAGGTGGTGGAGTACAGAGACAGAGCTCAACATCTGGAGGTCCAGGTCCAGCAGGAGCAGACTCAGCTGGTCAGCACAGAGGTCAGACCCTGTCCCCTGTAAACCGCTCCCTTACATGCGCTCGATCATAGACTGCATGAACATAGCTAACTCGCTAGCTGGTGCTTTCCGTGAGCATGGCTGCCGTTCTGGTTCCGTCGACCCTGGCTCCAATTCACTTTCTATTGTAAAACCGTGGCCACTCTCTATCTAACTGCTGCTGTCAGGCTCGTCAGTTTGGTCTATTCATATTAACCCACTTTTTTCACTACTTTGTTCCTAAATCAAGATATGAACATTAATAACAGACAAATCATGCAGCTTCTTTTCCTGAGGTTGCTCCAACAATTTGATTGACAGTGCTGCTAAGTGCCCAATCCCTGTTAAACCAGGAGTTTGGAAGGAGCTTCAGCAGCCTTGCTCCATGTTGGCTCTTTAGTTGCTATAATACTCACGGTCAGAATTCCAAATATGGATCTTGGCTCCTGATTAGCCGCAGTTTTACAGTCTATGCGTCTGAAGCTACTTTCGTGCACATTCTGGTCGGGTTTAGAAATGGAACAGGTCTTTCCTGGTCTTGTCTTGAGCAGGTGTCCCCTGTAGCCATGGGGCAATAAACAATAATAATTTTATCATGATAAAAAGGCTGGGGACACTGGGGCGGACAATAATTAATTATGGTACATTTTGTATAATTGTGTATAACTCCCCAGTCTGTCATCAGAGTGTGAGTTATTCTAATATTTTATTTCATATTGTCTCATGACTAGCCCCCAAATATTGTGTATTTATTTATATGATTAAAAAAAACAAAAAAAAACAAAACAAAACAATTGCACACAGACACACCTACATCAGATCACGCTCTTCTTTAACTCTGAGGTGTGCCCTGCAGCAGAGACTCCGGGACCAGCACAGCCACTCTCTGGAGAGTGCCCTCATCAGGCTGGAGGAGGAACAGCAAAGGTGTGTGTCCCTATTACGTCACACAGAACATGCACGCTTTTGAATGTACCCCTCACTTTGGCTGTGTCCCAATTCGAGGGCTGCAGCCTCCGAAGGCTGTGAAGGCTGGGTCCTTCGTCGGCCGCGAAGGCTGCAGCCCTTGAACTGGCCTCCGCGGACCGCCAGGCCGTTGCGGAAATGGGACAGGTCTAGACCTCGGAGCCGCTCCCCTGTCGCCTAGCAACCGAGGGACGCTGCTAGCGCTAATGCTAATGCTAACACGCTCCGCGCAGATTCCACACACGGATCAGTAAAAAGACGCACAGGTCATCAAACTGTCGGATTTTGTGACCAAATTATTTTAATAATTCGCATCCAAATCTTATGGCCAAAACCGAAAATGTATGTTTAACTTTTGCAAAACAAAACGGCTATATTTAAGGGATACATTTTAAATAGACTAAATTATCTTAAAATTAAAAAAACTGTGATGAGATATGCATTACTAAATATTATCATTATTAAGGATTTTTATATTGACCAGGGATTACATTTATACAGTCAGTTTGTAAAGAAAGAAAGACATCTCTCCTGAGAAAAGATGATTTATTAAACAATCCAAGGAACTTCTGGAAATACTTTATCATAATATGAAGTCAAATATTAAACCCATTACACACACTCTGCATTAACAAGTTAGTACAAACAGCTGTATGTCAGTAAATCTCATTGTGTTCCCTTTTTGCTGAAGCAAGTGACAATCAAAAATGAACAAATTATCTTTGCCAGATATGGTCATGTGGAATACCACAGCTTATCTGCAGTACAATAGTACATTCTTATAGTACATGTAATTAGTTACTATCAAAAGAGACACCAAATAAATGGCACATTTCGCCATAAATCAAATGTCAGTACAGGCTGAAAAACATTCAGAAACACTTATGAGCAGATGTTTTCATTTCTGTCTCACACACTTGTTCAGATCATATGAGACTCTGGACCTGCTCCTCAGAGACTCTGGACATGGACAGTGGAGACATGGACAGTGGACATGGACAGTGGAGACATGGACAGTGGAGACATGGACAGTGGAGACATGGACAGTGGAGACATGGACATTGGAGACATGGACAGTGGAGACATGGACAGTGGACTTGGACCACTCAGTGTGATGTGTCTCTCGTCTTCTGGAGGAGGAAGAGCAGAATGGTTGTTGCGTCTGATTGATTCAAAGTTCTGTCCTGTAGAGTGAAAACCTGTAATGACACACACATTAAGAACACAAAACTATTAGAGGAAAGTAAGTTTCAAAGAGCATGCAGCCCCAAAGAACACCTGGACTCCCTCCGCACTATTTACATTTATTATTATTTATTTATACGCAAGGGAGTGAGAAAAACAATTTCGATTCTTTATATGTTTTTTGTATGAAGAATTGACAATAAACTATTTTAACGTTGAACTTAAACTTTGATGTACATTCAGATTCAAAGGCAGTTTATATCTGAAACAGCTAAATGAATAGAGGAATCCCACACATTTGAGAAATGCATATTTTCACAATTTAAATCATAATTTCAACATGAGCATGATTCATTTGCAGCTCTTATTAGTACAATTTTCAATGTAACATGCCCCATACCTAATCGTTGGCAGGAGTCTGGGTCAGCACCTCCAGCTCAGCGTTGGCTTTACTTTGTCATCTGCATTTGACCCATTTTATGAATCACAAGCATCTTGTCAGCCAACAGTTCTGTGGCCCCTGCAGTGTGTCGCGTCCTCATACAGGAGGCTGCAGATGAGAAAAGAAAATTCATGTAAAACAGATTTCTCATTGTTATAACATTAGATGTGACAGACCTAACAGACACAGTCAGGTCGTATCTACACCAGGTCGTATCTACACCAGTGTCTGCACAAATCTGTTAAACGAGCCTCATGTCCATCATAAATCTGACCTGTCCAGGCAGGATATTATATACTCTTCACTTTACAAACATGCACGGATTGTTAAAAGCAGATAATGTATTCCCTGAATGAAATGCACACGTTGGAGGCATATATTATGTGATTTACAAGTAAATATGAGCTTTGATAGAGTCAGACTGAGTCTTTTTTCAGCTGAATGTATGAAATAATGTGTGTTTTCATCTTAACTCCGAGCTACACTGACCAACTGTTTACATGTTTACACTGTCCGTGAAAACGTGGAGTTTTCTCCTCGTAGCTTCTTTAAATCACTCTGTGAGCTTCTTTTCCCCTAACAGTAAAAACATGATGAGTGTTTGATGGAAATGTGTCCAAATATGAAAGTTTGAGCGGACTTTTCATCGCATTAGCTGCACATTACTAGGCAAACTTTAGCTCAAAACTCCGCGGTTCACGCAGTTAAAAACAAACTTATTTGACAGTTTTGTGGGACTTATGGTCGTATTTTACGTTTACAGTTGTGTTAGTAATGATTTCCTAAAGTTAAAAGTGTTACTCACATGTTTTTCTCCGCTCTCGGGACCGGCTTTTTGCTCCGTGTTTTCGAACATCTGACTGCCGCCGCGCGGTGCATGCTGGGATACTGAAGGCTGCGAAGGATACTCGGATGTGTCCTCCGTTCGCGGCCCCATTTCCATGGAAACGAGGCCGGTTTTAGGGCTGCATTTGAAGGCTGCATGACATAAAAATGAAATGGGACAGGCCTTCTTTCACCGGAAGTGACGTATGCGGCCTTAAAACCAGCCTTCGGAGGCTGCAGCCCTCGAATTGGGACACAGCCTTTCTGTTTTCACTAGACTAAAGTGCACAGGTTAGACCACATTTCACTAAAACACAGCTAACACATCTAAGATTTACAGTTTTACTACAAATCTTGCCTATTTTTTCCTAGTTTTTCTTATTTTGGTAATGATTATAATTTTACTTCCTGTTTGGACCAAAGCATTATTAAATGACACACTAGTTTTGATTAGTACAAATCAATGACAACACATTTATTGTGTTAAATGAAGGTTTGAACTGTCAGAAAACGTCCTTCCTTTTGCATTAATGGTCTCTGCGTTTTAGACGGGCTTTTTCATGTTGATAACAACTCAGCGCTACCTTCTGTATTTTTGTACTTTTCCACAAACTGCCACTGCCAAACTGTAAAACTATGATAATTATTGACTGCAGGTTCTGTTCTACCGAACCCAGTCAGACTTAGAAAAACATGAAAGCAGTCACATGTACCCCCTTGTGTTAAATGTTAAATAAATTTATAGAATAGAATAGAATAGTAGTGCAGGTAGTAAAAAGCTCTGTCTTTGTTCTGTTTTGTCATATAGTTACTGATATTTTGCAGTGGTATCATGGGGGGAGTGTTGTACATGTATGTGTATAGCAGAATGTTCATCAGTTACCATGGTGATACAATTAGCAAACACAGGCAAAAAAGTTTAAAATAATCTGAAACTCAAACACAAATCACCTATTGTAGTTCCAACCTAGTCAACTCTTCAGATTGTGTTAAAATAAAGTTTAGATTAAAGTCTGAAACGAAGCCTCAGACACAGCAGTGCCTAAAGTTACCACCATACCCCCAGGAAATGTTGATGACATCAGCTGCAAAGTATTACTGTACTAATAGTAGTCAGGTGTAAGTCGGGGGACTCCGACTTGTAGCTTGGGAGCTACCAGTAGCTCTCCACCCCCTTCCAAGCAGCTCTCCAAGGTATTTCTGAATTCTATGTATAGTGCACAATTAGTAACATTTGATTAATTACCGTTGTAATTGTATCGTTTTAATGTCTAACTTGGTGCATCAATAAATGGATAATGGTTTATGTTTTATGAGAATCTAACTGTTCCCCATCGAAAGTTTGCTGTGGCTCTTATATTTACTCAGTTTCTTTGCGACTGCTGAAATTGGTAGCATGCTGCCATTTTTGTTTTGTAAAGGTAGGTAACTGGAGAAAAAAGGCTGGAGACCCCTGGTATAAGTCATATATGTGTCTGGTGATGTCCATTTTTCTTGTTTTCATAAATGGCTGACCATGTCCTAACTGTGCGTCTCAGATCCCAGGCTTTGGCACATACCAACGCTCTACTCCGAGAGGAACTCAGCCAATCAGAGCAGAGCAATGCCACCCTAAGGGAGGACCTGGAGAAGCTGACGGCTGATTGGTCCAAAGCAGTAAATGAGGCGGAGCACTGGGAGGCTGATTGGCAGACGCAGAAGGAGGTGTGCAGATGTGAAATACTGCTTTAAACCATACTTTTATTTCATTATTCATAAGAGAGGCTGCTAGTCTTCCTGGGATTGAGCCACCATCAGAATGCTCTCCTGCCCCTATGTGTCCTCCCTGTGTGTCCCTGTGTGTCCCTGTGTGTCCCTGTGTGTCCCTGTGTGTCCCTGTGTGTCCCTGTGTGTCCTGTGTGTCTGTGTGTCCTAGTGTCACTGTGTATTGTCGTGTGTTTTCTTAACCATGCATTTGTGTTACAGAGCAGTGAACTGGTCCGGACTCACCACCAGGGTGCGCTGCTGTCCCTGTGGAGGGCTGTGGTCCTGCTCAAGCGTCAGTGGCACTCGCTCAGGACGGTCTCAGACAGGTATGTGCCTGGGCGGTAAACTCTGACTTTGTTAAATTTGAGACCTGCTCTATGAAGCTGGCTGAAGTTATCCTGGATAAGTGTCTCTCCCCCGAATAGACTAACCCGGATATGTGTCCCTGGATAAAAGGTGCTACGAAACTGCTTAACAACTCCTTTTAACCCTGGATTTTCTGAATGAAACCATGCGTGTTCAGCGAGCAGGGGCCAGGGTCAACTCAAATTTGAATTCATGATTGATAAAGCAGATGAAACAACACATTACCACAACACATTATACAACATGATATATGTTGTATACAACATGATAGGCCTATTTAAAGTGATAGTATATAGTGATAGTATGTAATATAAATATAATATTATATAATAATAATTATTATATATATATAATATAAATATATAAAAATAAATAAATTGTGTTACATACTGGGGGCTGGGGGCTTTAATGTAATACAGTGATTAAATTGGTTCCATCTAGATGTAGCCTGTGAATTTAATGTGCTTAAATATTGTTGTTGTTTGATTGATTAATTGGTTGCTTTATTGTCATTGAATGAGAAAACAAAGAAATGACACTTCTCTGTGGTGTACACAGACAGAGGGAGCTTTTATCAGATATGAGTGAACCTCTGCACACCAGGTGCTTGTTCAGTGTTCAGCGTTTGGATTCTTGTCTGTGATTTGTCAAAGATTAGATTCTTTGGAACAGTGGGAGCTGCTCTAAACATGAAAACACAATTAAAACACCAGTACGCTGTACGCTGTACGCTGTACTCTGTACTCCAGCCTTACTCAGTGAAGTGGGTTTGGTCAAAGTGACTGGGATTCATATACGCTGTGTCATGAATAATGTGTACATTTTTGATTCATTCATGGGTTAACATGATAACTTGTTTCATTCTCATCTGTCCTGGTATTTCCTAACCCTAATGTGACTTGTAGATGATTCTGTTGTGTTCTGTGCAGGGACCTGTGGCAGCTGAGAGCGGACTTGTCTCGTCTGTCCACGTCAGTGCTGTCCTCTTGTAACTCACTCACTCTCAACCAGAGCTCCTTACTACCTGCTCTTGTGTCCCTGTCTGCTGTTCAGGCCCCTGCTGCCACCTCTTCCCCCCATGTCCTCACTCCCTCTGCTCCCTCTGCTTTGCCCCCCCCTACTCTGTCCTCCACCGTGGTGGCAGACTCCTCTCCCCCTCCCCGCCCTGTGTCCCCTGTCTCGGTGTCCTCCGTCTCACTGGGGACATTCCATTTGGACGAGCTGAGCCCTGCTGAAGGTGCACAGGTCCAGGAGGACTGTGAGTTAAAGAAGCTGAAGGAGGAGTAAGTGTGCTGGAGGGACTGGCTGGGACTATATAATAATGCATTATTCTTATATTGCACTTTTCTAGACACTCAAAGTCGCTTTACAATTTGGTGCATTATCCATTCACTCCACACTTGGTGATGGTAAGCTACTATTGTAGCCACTGCTGCCCTGGGGCAGACTGACAGATGCGAGGCTGCCATTCTGTGCCATCTGACCATCACCATCACTTACGCTCACACCACTTTCATCCTAGACAATGTGGATGAAGTGTTTTGCCTAAGACACAATGGCAGGTTTTGCCACTGGTGTGGGAACACCCCACACACTGTCCAGGAGTGGTTCAGTGTAAAGAAGCTTTCAGCGATGTCCATCTGGATGCTGATTTTGCAAAACTTTCTGCTCCATCCAGAAGCCAGTTTACATTTAAAAGAACTCCTATGATCCTCTGTGTGGGTGCACTGGTGTGTGTGTGTGTGTGTGTGTGTGAGTGCACCGGTGTGTGTGTGGGTGCACCGGTGTGTGTGTGGGTGGGTAAGTGGTTCTTTGATGTAAAGCACTTTGAGTGGCTTGAAGGTGGAAAAGCGCTATATAAAAATGTGACCATCTACCATGGGTTGTTAGAGCAAGGTATTTTCTCTGTAGAACTCCTCCCTTTGGGACTAGACTTGGTTAACTCAGAGTAAAATAAATCCCAGCCAGTACCATCAAATGTAAAATGGCTTCTATATGGAGCTGATGTGTCCAAATGACCATAGATGCAGCATTTTCGAGATTAGAAGTGGAAGGTTGGCAGTTCAATACCAGCTCCAACTGTCTAATAGTACTAATCACTTTTCCTGTGTTGAAGTAGTGTGTCAGATCTGGCCTCTATTTACTGTGCACTAGTATATATAGCATGCTAGTCTTCCTGGGGTCCTTATAATATTATAATATAATAATATAATGATATACATTTTGAAATGATCCAAAGCCAGGGGCATGTTTCGATATGCTGATTCCACTTTGTCCACCTGTTGTGTTTTCCCTGTCCCTTCCTGCTCTTGTGCTGGTGTAGCCTGAACAGCACCTCCTTGTGTCTGCTGGAGCACAGGCAGGAGTGTGCCAGACTGAGAGAAGCCCAGTCCAACCTGCAGGCTGTGAGTGCCGCGCTGCAAGGCCTGGTGAGGGCACTTTTAGCACAGACATCTCATTACTGTGTATCTTATAAATACTTGTGATTCATACAGTTCAGAATGGCTGTGAGCATTAACATTTGAGAGAAGTCTTAGATATGAACAGCTAAACTCATGGAAGAATCATGTTTGTAAAGGTCTAAACTTCATGTGAGTGGGCTTTGGATGTTAGATGTAAGTCCTATATTATGCAAAACTTAATAATGTGAGCTTTTAGCCACGGTATAATGCTACTATTCTCCTCAAAACAGACCTGTTATGTTTCATTCACACATGTTTGAATAACCCTTTATTCTTATTCTGTCTGGATCTCTAAAGCTCAAAATGCTCTGTTCCACTTTGCATGTATTGGTAGTTTTAAAGTTTAGATTGAACAGATTTACTCTTCAGTATTTGTGAAGTGAAGTAGTTTCGATGAGGCTAATGAGGCCAAAGCTATAGCTGTTACTTCAACATCTGTCAATTCCAAATTATAAAATCATTCTAATAAAGGTGTAAGGAGTTAAAACACAATGGAGCATTTCGTGTATTACCACTGAATGTCTTCAGAAGATGAAAGGTGGATTGTTTTCAGTTTAAGAAAAGAACAACCTAAATATGCAAGATTTGTGTGGTCAACTTATGAATGAAACAAAACATTATAAAATGTAATGCAATTATAGGTTGTTTAAGTTTTGGCCTACCATGAAGAGGCCTGCCATCTTTAACCAGACCACCTCTGCTGCTGTTTTCAGACCCTCTTTCAGAGTTGCCTGTCATGTCCTGTCTCCTCTGAGGATCTGTCCTCTCTGCTGGGAGTCATCAGTCAGACAGAGAGCGCCCTCCAACGGAACCAGCACCAAGTGCAGGTAAGACACAGTATTCTCTTCTCACAGTATTCTGTCTTTCCACGGTCCCAAACTAAGGTTCATAATGTTATTTAAGTATGGAGGGTCTACGTGATGACCTCACGCAGTCACTATTTGCCCTTGCATTTTACCATTTATCTTGTGTTTTGGCCCCTTTCAACTCCTCATATTTGATTCAAAATCATCCAGTTTTTCTCTTTTCTGTCATTGCTCTTCACATATGTCACTCATCTAGTTTTTGATATATAAAAATCAAATAGAATACATTTTTTCCATTGACTTCTTTTGTAACGAACTCCCGCAACTGGATATGTTACTTAACTCTTCTACAGGACATACAAATAACCACAAGATGAAAAAAGTGTCTCTTATGTTCACATCTACATAAAAAACTTCTACTAAAAACCTTCCACTAATTCAACAGCAACACTGTAACTCTAAGTCCAAACATTTTTCACTTAACCATTTAGCTGTGCTGCTTTCACACCTCAGACTTTAATACAGACCTTTGCCTCAGTCACAGCTGACACTGGTAGAACTGATGCTATGAGCAGATGTCACCAAACGCCATAAGTCTGTAGGTAATCTAGGGTTTGAATCTCACTCAGCACGTGCACTTGAATCATGCGTGTTGTTCTTGACAGATGGCACCAGTCAAACTTAATTGTGTGAGCAGAGAAACCTGGTTCAAACATAAAGCTTCAAAAGTTTGTCCTGTCCTGTGTAAGCAGTAGATCACACATTAGGGAAACTAAAGGCCATTGGTTTGAGACCAGACCCTGGCACTTTGACATTTGCACTGTCACTCGAAATGTGTTTAGTTGTTTATATTGTTCTAATTTTCACTAGTAATGAGTATATTGATGAGTGTGGTTGTGTCCTAGGCTCTGGAGCAGCTTGTCCATGGGCTGGAAGAGGAGCGGAGCATTCTGCAGACAGAGCTCACACAGAGGGAGGAGGAGAGGAGTGCTTTGGAGGCCTCTCTCACACGCCTGCAGTCAAAGCGCACACAGAGGGAGGAGGAGAGGAGTGCTTTGGAGGCCTCTCTCACACGCCTGCAGACAGAGCTCACACAGAGGGAGGAGGAGAGAGCTCTCACACTGCAGACTCTCCGTGAGACCCAGGACCACCTCCAGAGGTTTAACTGCATGCCTTTTTTCCTTGTTGAGTATTCTTATTCAGACTCTGATGTGTTTGTGCTCTGTCAGGGAGCAGGAGGACAGCACAGCCCTGCGCTCAGAGGTCCAGGAGCTACAGAGGGATAGAGACCGGCTGAGGACAGAGAAGGAGGAAGAGGAGAGGAGGAGACGGACTCTGGAAGAGCAGGTTCAGCAGAGGTACAGGCACTGACCCCTCACATCCACTTGTTAGATTCTTGTCTGTCACTTAAACTCTGGTCTGTTTCAGGGTAGAACAGGAGCTCCTGGAGAAGGTGCAGCTGACAGAGAGGGAGAGCCAACAGAGCCAGGAGATCCACAGTCTCACGGTCAGACTGCGTGTGTTCTGGTTTAGCCCTGTGGTCATTGTGTTCTAATATTTTAATGTTGTAATGTTCCTGTGGCACCTGCAGGCGGCACTGGAGCAGGAGCAGCTGGACAGACACAGGGCAGAAGAAGAGGCTGAAGACGCGCGAGATGCTCTGACAAAGGTAAAACTTAATCTAAACTTAAAGGTATACTGCGCAGTTTTTCTGGTGGAGGGACCGTCACCTGCTTGTCCTCATGGAGATGTTATTGCTTTGTCTGGAATGTTCCACGGTAGAGATTAAACCTCTCTTTCTCAAGGGAAACAACTATAGGCTACATTACAGGTCAGATCTGTGGAGAGGCAACCTCATTCACTGAGAGAATTATTAATTAATTATTAATTAACTCATAATGATAGATGTGTTGTCATGTCATTCCATGGAACATTCCAGGAAAATCAATAACATCTCCATGGAGACAAGCAGGTGACAGGCCCTCCACCAGAAAAGATGCACAATGCCTAACCTTAACCTAAACAATAATCTTAACCTATTTTTACTTTATAATAAAGGACCCTTCATACTTTCGTGTACAACCCACCTGACTTGTTTGGAGTGACTGTGATTTCTCTCTGGGCTGACTGTCTGTGTGCTGCCCTTCAGAGCAGGGAGGTGGAACTGCGTCTGTCCTCCTCAGAGACACTTCTGAAGAGACAGCTGGATGAGACACAGGATGCTCTAGACACAATGTCCGCCCTCAACTCCGCCCTGGCTACAGACAAGAGGGACCTGCACCTGCAGCTCAGCCAGGTCAGCTCACCTCTACAGCCTGTCCTACTGTCAGTAAAAGCATGTGGTTGGGACTTTGGTGGAAGAAAATATTATAAAAAATACCAAAAATATTAATATATACAGTCATGGACAAAATAGTTGGTACCCCTCTAGTAATGAAAGAAAAATCAACAATTTTCACTTAAATAACTTGAAACTAAGAAAAGCAATAATAAATACACATTTCCTGACAATGAGACCATCTCCAAGCAGCTTGATGTTCCTGTGATTACAGTTACACATGTTCTTCAGAAGTTTAAGGTCCACAGGACTGTAGCCAGCCTCCCTGGACGTGGCTGCAAGAGGAAAATTGATGACAAATTGAAGAGATGGATCATACGAATGGAACCAACGAGCCCAGAACAACCTCCAAACAAATGAAATGTGAACTTGAAGGGTGATGTACATCAGTGTCAGATCACACCATCCATCACTGTTTGAGCCAAAGTGGACTTCATGTGAGGACACCACTGTTGAGAGCAAATCATAAAAAAGTGAGACTGGAATTTGCCACGATGCAAACTGACAAGTCAAAAAGCGTCTGGGAGAATGTCTTTTGGACAGATAGTGTTCTTCTGTGAGCCCAGATCTCAGTTCTACTGAACATCTGTGAAATGAGCTGAAAAATGCTGTCTGGAGAAGGAACCCTTCAAACCTGAGACAACTAGAACAGTTTGCTCACATGGAGTGGGTCAACATACCAGTTGACCAAAGCAGAAGTCTCTGACAGTTACAGAAATAATTGGTTTGCAGTTTTTGCCTCAAAAGGTTGTGCAACAAAATATTACATTAAGGGTACCATCATTTTTGTCCAGGCCAGTTTCATTATTTATTTTCTTTTCTAATAATTCTGTTGAGCCACAGGTGAAAAGCAATGTTTGATTTTCTTTGGACAGTAAATTTTTATTTATTATTGCGTTTATCAGTTTCAAGTTATTTCAATGATGATTGTTGATTTTTCTTTCATTGCCAGAGGGTTGCCAACTATTTTGTCCACGACTGTAGTGTATAATGAATATTCAAAGAAGGTATCAACTTTTTGGAACTTACTCCTATGTTATAATGTACTTTCATTAAAAACATGCCTGAAAAGGTTTTAGATGTCATCCATGAATGCTTGAGTAATCTTGCAATCTCTCCTGGGCCGTATCCTAATCCTCCTTACAGTTAACAGTACAATCCTGTACAATGCTCAGCCCAGAAGCCTATGTCACCCATGTGCCTGCACCACAATTCTCCATAAATATACAAAAACATGATACAAGATAATACACTATAACTTCGCAAATTGATATGAAGTGCAGTAGTTTAATTAGTGCATCGAGCAAGGGCAACGAGGACAAAAATGAAACTGAAACTAAGTAAATATTTGTTTTGGCCAAAATCATTTTCAAAACAAAAGGTAACAGGGTGAGCCACCTGCAGACCACCTTCAACATCACAGACACCGCCCTCTCCTGGTTTACCTCCTACCTCACTGACAGACCACTTCATCCATATTAACCGCTGCAAGTCCCCCTCTGCCCCACTCACTCAAGGAATTCTCCAAGGTTCAGTTCTCGGCCCCCTTCTCTTCATACTCTACATCCTCCCCCTTGGTCATATAATCTGCCATCACGGTCTCCAGTTCCATTGCTTTGCAGATGACATCCAGTTCTGCCTGTCCTCCAAATCCATAACACCGGCCACACATTCTACACTCACAAACTGCATCTCCAAAATAAAGTCCTGACTACAGCCAGGCTTCCTCCAACTCAACTGCGACAAAACTGATATAATCATCATTGGCCCCAAAACACTCACCAAAACCCACAATAACCTCACCCTCTGCATCGACGGCTCCTCAGTCTCCTCATCCTCCCCCCTTTGTAATCTTGGCATCATCTTTGACTTGACCCTCTCCTACGAGCACCACGTCAAACACATCACCAAAACCGCCTTTTATCACCTCCAGAACATTGCTCGCCCGTGACCATCTCTCTCCCCTCTGCTGAAACCCTCATCCATGCCTTTGTCACCTCCAGCCTCGACTACTGCAATAGCTGCTCTATGTATCACCCTCCAGTCTCCTCAACAGACTCCAGTACATCCAGAACTCTGCTGCCCGCCTCCTCACCCGCACCTCCTCCTCCTCACCAGCACCTCCTCCTCACTCGCACCTCCTCCCTTGAACACATCAGCCCTGTCCTCAGAGATCTCCGCTGGCTCCTCATCCCCCAGTGCATCCACTTCAAACTCCACACCATTGTGTACAAGTCCCTCCATAACCTGGCCCCCACCCATCTCCCTCTCTGAGGTCCTCCACCACCGCACCCCCACCCGTGCCCTCCGATCAGCTGTCGCCAAACTCCTGTCTCCTGGAACAGGGCCTTCTCCACTGCTGCCCCCACCCTCTGAAACTTCCTGCCCAAACACATCAGACACTCATCCACACTCCCCATGTTTAAAAAAAGCCCTGAAAGCCCATCTCTTTAAAACCACCTTTCATCTAGAAAAGTGCTACGCAAGTGTTACGTATTATTATTATTATATAATTGTGTTAACAGTTAATACCCTATAGAAGAATATTTTTAAAAAATTTAGATGTGCCTTGTTTCAGATTGAGGCGGAGCTGTCCCACAGCCAATCAGAGCAGCAGGCTCAGAGGTCAGAGGTCAACGCTCTGCAGAGAGAGCTGAAAGCTGTAGAAGAGCAACGTGATGAGTTCAGGTAATCTTTAATGTAACTGTCCTTGACCTTACAGAGATGTGTCAGTCAAGACAGCCCCACAACACACTTAAGGACAGATCTCATCCACCCCTGGAGCCCTGCCACGAGGAGTTTCTCTCAGTAGAGCCAACTCACAACAAGATAATGTTTGACTGACACCTAAAGGCCACCACACACTACAGGAGAATTTGCCTGATTTAGGCTGCGATTTGTTTCTCTCTGATTTTAAAATCGCATAAGATTCTCCTTGTGTAATGGTGTGCACTTTTTGTTGCACATTTAAAAATCGTTTAAAACTGAAAAATCCTGTAGTGTGTGGCAGTCTTAAGGCTCTCTCTTCACGCGAGTGTCCGAGAGACACAACTGAAGGTGACATGACAACAAAGTTTATCATGGTGTTCTGGTATCACATGCGCTGATGGACCTTGTGTTTGAACACGGTTTTCACTGTGGGAAAACTGTGGCACAGAAGGCCAATTACAAAATACTGCTTGGGTTCAGGTCAAATTAAAACTGAAAGATCTATGTGTCAGAAACATCTCATTTTAGATATTCATCCAGTCCTATGTGAGTGTGTGTGTGTATCTATGTGTGTGTGCAGGTGTGAGTGGGAGGCTGGGGTGGAGCTCTTGGCCCAGCTTCGAGCACAGCAGGCTGATCTAGAGCTAAGGCTGGAGCAGAGGAAGCAGAGCCTGGAAGAGAAACAGCAGGAGGAGCAGACGAGGAGCCTGAGAGAGCAGCAGGAGGAGCAGCAGGAGGAGCAGCAGGAGGAGCAGCAGGAGGAGCAGAGGAGTCAGCACGAGCGATGGGAGCAGGTGAGCTACCTCTGACAGACACAATACATTACCCTTTGAAAAAACACTTACAAAAAACACTGTCAAAATCCAGTGTTCTGAATCCTCCAGATCAAAAGCTGCTGATTTTTAACAGTACCGAGGTACTTTTATCCAAGTACCTCGGACACTTCCAGTTTACACACGTGCAGGATAAATCCCATTGACTGGCCAAAGTCCAAACACTCATAGGCTACGTTCAGACTGCAGGGCTTAATGCTCAATTCCGATTTTTTTGTGAAATCCAATGTTTTTGCGTGGTCGTTCACATTTCCAATTAAATGCGACTTGTCTGTGACTCCAGTGTGAACAGTAAACAGCCCGAAAGTGTCCCGCATGTGCACTGGAGACACGATGACGTCAACCCCATGCGATAAACCGCAGTGAGCGTGCTCTGTGTTTACAGAAGTTGTCCAAACATGGACGCGAGCATTGAGCACCTGGCAATTTTACAGTTCCGGTTTCCGTCTGCTTCAGCGCAGAATAGTGACGTTTGTCGCTTGTTGATGACGTGTAGGTCGGATGGATGAGCTCTGGCCGTTCAGATTGAAGTCGCATGTCAAAAGATCAGATATGTATCGGTTTCAGGAGCACATATCCAAGTGTCCTGGGTCACATTTGAAAAAATCGGATCTGTGCCGTTCAGACTGTCATTAAAAGATCAGATACAGGAACATAGAAGCCAAAAAATCAGATTTGGGTCACTTCAGGCTGCAGTCTGAACGCAGCCATAGTGATGTCCTCTTCTTGTGTGTTTTCAGCTGACATCCCAGACTGCCATGCTGCAGAAGGAGCTGCAGGAGGCTCAGGAGCTGCTCCGCCTGAGGGGAGAGGAGCTGAGGAGCACCCAGCACTCTCTCGAGGTGAACCTCCAAGAGACCAAGAGGATCCAAGAGAAGCAGGACTGTGAGAGGAGGCAGAACCAGCACCTGCACCAGGAGCTGCTCCAGCTCAGGTACTCACCACCACCATGCACTACTTTTATGTACTCCTCACTACTGCTAGGAATTCCTTACTACTGTTATGTACTCCTCACTACTGCTAGGTACTCCTCACTACTGCTAGGTACTCCTCACTACTGTTGTCTTGCAGGTCTCTGTGTGTGTCTCTGAGGCAGCAGCTGAGCCAGGCACACAAGGACCTGCTGGAGGCCCAGGGGGAGTACTCTCAACTCCAGATCCATCTCCAGAGCCTACAGGAGACCAAGAGCTCATTGCAGGGTGAGCCACATCTAGGCTACTCCTTTAAAGGGTATATTTACTAAGCATTTGCATACGTGTTAAAAGCACTGGACATGGTAAAAAGCAGACACAGTGAGATTTTGGTCTTTTATTGACGCTTTGCGGATATTGCGCCCGTAAGTTTGCACCTGGGATCAAATGAATATGGCAGAGTTTCTAATGGAATATTAGGTGGAACACGCCCACAAATAGCACACAGTTTCCACTCATAATGAAGCATATGTTTAATAAATATAGCCCTTAGTATTCTAACTCTTGGCAGATCATAGTTAATAGGTCACCTATTAAACTGTGCTGCCACTGATACAAATGCAGTCTATATTAGACCTCACTGCTGTTAGCACCTCACACTCCCACCTAACGTACTTGCGACAGAGCTGAGGTACTCCTCACTGGGTAATGATTGTGGAGGTTGGTCTGAGCTGTTGGGCTCCAGAGGCTGCTGTAGACTCTGCTTGGTTTTCTACCTCATTTTGAGCATATCTGGCAGGTTATGACGGCAGTCTAGCCTGTCATACACTTTGTTTACATTTGTGTATTCTTGACATGAAATGTGTTTTGTTTTGGCAGGAGAAATTGTGTGTTTGAAGGCAGAGCTGGGGAGGTCTGATCAAGAACACAGGAACAATGTAGAGGCAAAGGAGGAAACGCTCAGGCAGCAGGCTGAGGACAGGAGACAAGAGACCCAAGTGTTTCAGAAGAGGCTGGAGGAGCTGAACCTGGAGCTGGGCATCAGAGATGGAGAGGTGGAGGTGCTGAGGAGCCGCCTGGATGTTCTCGAGATGGAGAAACAAGTCACGGACACACATCTTAAGAGTGTGCGAGAGAAGCTACAGGAGACTCACCACTGTCTGGACCAAAGCAGATATGAACTGACTGGAGCGCGCCAACGCATACGGACCTTAGAGCAGAAATGTGCTGAAGACCAGGAGGCACAGCGGGTCAGGGAGGAGGAGGAGAGGCAGATGTTCCAGAGAATTACCAGAATGGAGCAAGAAGGAGAGGAAAACAAAGAACAATGTCAAAAACTGCTAAGTCAGATACAAATGTTAGAAAAAGTCAATGAGGACAAAGTATTAGAACTGCAGAGGTTGCAGAGAGAGCGTGCTAAAATGGAAGAACATTTAGATGATGCATTCGAAAGGATCAAAACAATTGAAGAGGACAAAGCTGAACGGGAAAACAAACTTTGTGAAAATATAAGAAACCTGGAGGAGCTACAGCGAGAACGAGACCTGGAGCTTGAGCAATTTCTGGATCGGATGGAAATGCTTGAAAAGCAAAACCAGGACAAGGCTGAAGAAATTGAGAGGTTATCCACGGAACACAATTGTCTGGAGGAGAGGGTCACAGCAACATCTGATCTACTGCAGAAGGTACGAGAAGAACACCGCAAGGAGCGAGAAGCAGCCCGGACTTGTCAAGCTGAGGAGGAGAGGCGACAAAAGGAGAAGAGAGAGGAAGAGATGAGAAGCCATGAAGATCAGCTTAAGCAACTTTTGGAGCAAGTCGAGAGTTTAAAAGAACTGAACAAGCAGCGAGAACATGATCTGGACCAGCTACAGAAGGAACGGAACCAAAGGGAAGAGCAAATGAAGACTGTGGAACAAGTGCGACGAGAGGAGGTACAAAAACTCATGGAAATGGTTAACCAGCTGCAATCAGAACTGGACTCAGTCAGACACCAAAATGAGATACTGGAGGAAGGCAAACGCAAGGAACATGAGGCCGCAGAGGAGACCAGGATGAAGCTTCAAGAACAGATACGACATGAGCAGAAGCTGGTGGAGAAATTAGAAGAAGTCAACCTGAGAATGAAGACATTACAGAGTGAACGGGATGGCATGGAGGAGAAGATGGAAAAGATGATGAAGGAACGAGAGGAAGAGTCAGACAAGAGGGTTCAGTGGTTAGAAGAGGAGCGAGCGCACAGAGAGAGAGAGCTGGAGATGCTGAGGGTGGATCTGAGCGTTGCAGAGGAGCAGAAGGAACAGGTGGGTCTACAGAATGTTCACCATCTGTCTTCTAGTGCTGTGGAGCAGCAGGAACACATCAGGTCTATAGAAGATCCACTTTGATCTGTCCTCCAGGGGCCTCATTTATAAAGGTATTTATAAAAACTCACCTAAGGCGTGGCTCTTTGTTTAACTCTACGCCAACTCGGGACCTCCTGTAAGCACTACGCAAAGTCTGGAGACACGGGGAAAAAGCGACACTCGTGGAGAGAAGCAGAAGTGAACAGAGTTTGAGGAAGTGTTTGATCAGAAAATCCACATATATAGAAGAATTACCTTCTGATTTGCGCATTTAAGTGTTTGGTTAAAATACGAAGAAGGGCTATTTATTCCACTCATTATTCTCCACAATATTATACATTTGACACTCGTGCACGAGCGCGGCCGTGTTCCCGGACACAGTGTAGCGCAGAGTCCCACAGTCCACACCACGACCATAGACTTCTATAGAACACAGACTGTGACCAACACAGAGGACGAAATAATGACCCAACCTGAGAGTAAACTCTTCCCTTGGACGCAGCAGGAGCCAGGCTTTGATTTAATGAACGCAACTTTAACACTTTTACTTTAGGCTTTACGCACCGAGCGCCAGAGTGACCCGAGTCTGTGACCCGAGTCTGTGACCCGAGTCTGTGACCCGAGTCTGTGACCCGAGTCTGTGACCCGAGTCTGTGACCCGAGTCTGTGACCCGAGTCTGCGGACAACACGAAGCCCACTGCCCGAACCTGACTCCAACCAAAATCTTCCCTACATTTTTGTGTAATGGGGAACTGAGCACATGAGAGCTGCTCTCTGACCCAGACCCACACTCACAGGTTCAGCAGTTTGGATGTTTCATGTGGACTTTAATTGGCTGAATAACATCTGTATGTGATGTGTTTCGTGCTAAATCTGTGTCCTCGTATCCCCGTGTCCCTCCCTCGCTCCTTTCCCTCTCCAGGGGAGGGCATCTGAATCTCTCACACGCGCTCATAATTTGCGCGTGCACATATCTACGTGTATGTGCATAAATACAGGGTCAGTCCTCACACACATCATAGACAGACTTAAAAATATAGCGATAAAACTCTTGAAACAGCGAAAAAACACATGGGCTTTACTGCAAAGATGTGCTGCCTGAATATTATAAAAAATGATTAAATGAACAGATGAGTCATTGTTGTCACTTTTAGTTTTGTATTTATTTATTAAACAAGGTTTAATAAAGTCTTTAATAAAGTCTTTGTCGTGATCACGTGGTGCTGCGTGGAGCGTCCTCCTGCCTCTCTCCCGCGTGTCTCGGTCAAACCCACTGATTATCGGCTCATGTGTAGGGAAATCTCATTCACCAGTCACTTTACATGCTCCTTTTATGGTGAGGTGGAGGTGTGGAGAGGGCGTGACGTGACGTGGGTTTACGTGCGCAAATTGTAGTTGCAGGTTGGATTTATAAAGCAAAGATTGCGTGGTTTGGTGCGTGCGGTGGGTTTTCTAAATATGGAGTTTGCGTGGCGCACGCCTGTTGTAGCTACTAGGCGTACGCACTAACTTACGACAACTCCTGCGCAGTTTTTATAAATGAGGCTCCAGAGCTGAGGAGTAGAAGAGCAGGTGGGTCAACAGAGAGGGGTCTACAGAGAGAGGTCCACAACCAATTTTCCAGAAGTGAGGAGCATAGGGGAGCTGAAGGGACAGGAATCCGTTCTTCAGGGCTGAGGAGCAGAAAGAATAGGTGCTTGTCCAACATGAATATCTTTCTAAGGAGACAATAAAGGCTAGTGTAATCTACAGAAAGTTCACCATCATCGATCTGTCCCCCAGAGATGAGGAGCAGAAGAACAGGTGAGTCTAAAGAACGTCCACAACCATTTGTTCTCCAGGGCTGAGAGCAGAAAAAACGGTGCGTTTATAGAAGATCCACCTCCTGAGGTGAGAAGCATAGAGGATCAGCCGGCCAGCCAGTCAGTGGAAGCTATGTCACACACATTTTCCCCCATACACACACATTGAGAGTGTGTTGTTTTGCAATGTACAGGTGGAAAAGGAAGTGAAGCGTCTGGAGAATAGCCTGGAACGTCAAATGAGCGCCGCCCAGGAGCACGAACAGCATGCAGAGCTTCACAGGGCAGAGTCAGCCAGGCGGGCAGAGCTGCTGCAGAGGGAGGAGCTGCAGAGACGGGACCTTGTGATGTCCATCGCAAAGATGGAGGAGAAGGAGAAGCATTTGCTGACACGCCTGAGGGACGCGGAGGAGAATAGTGATGACATGAGCGCAGATTTAGCAGAGCGCTCTAAGCAGCTCCTGGTCAGTTTCTTCATACACTTTCTGATTTGTGAAGTTATAAGTCTGTCACTGACTGTATAGCTTTCATTTGGATTCCTTTTAGTGTGTTGTAACTTGATGCAGAATTGTGCTTTGTTTTTTATTATAAAATCTTTTTGGAACTTTCTACCATGTTATAACATTGTTCCTTCATCAAAAACATGCCTGAAGAGGTTTTAGATGTCATCCATGCATGTTTGAGTAATCCCGTGATCTCTCCTGGGCCCTTTTCGAACCCTTCTTATGGTTAGCTGTAAGATTATGTCACACAAGCCTACACCCATACTCCTAGATGACAATTTTACATAAATATACAAAAGCACGATACAAAACAATACACAACAGCTTCTCAAACCTGATGCGACCTGCAGTAGTTTCAGTAGCAGGATGTACACAGATTGTATTGGGATAGAGCTCTGCGGGTTGAGAAAGTGTTAATACGTTGTTTCCGGTGAATATATCATTTTCAAAACAATAAAAGGTAAGATGGTGATCTAAATATGTTATGTGTTACAGTTAATAGCCCATAGAAGTCAAATCCTCCCTATGTAAACCAAAGATAGAATTATTATTTGTGTGTGTTTATCAGGAAAGCAAATCAGAGCTGAAGACTGCCTTAGACCAGCAACATCACATGTCCCAAAGACTCAAAGAACTTGAGGAGGTGTGCACAAGGTTGAAGGAGGAGGCCAAGGATGCAGCGGAATACATGGAGCAGAGGGCGGAGGAGAACAATCTGCTCCGATCCAAAGTGAGAGAGCTGAGCCAAGAGATCACAGAGGTCAGGGAGCAGTGGGAGGAGGAGCAGAGACAACACCAGCTCAGACAAGGAGACCAGGAGAAGAGGTGCAGGAGACTGGAGGAGCAGCTGGAGCAGAGGAGCCAGCAGAGGAACCAGGAGGAACGTCTGAAAGACGAGGAGCGTGAGGTGGAAGAGGAGCAGATGGAACGGGAGAGGATGACCTCTCAGCTGAAGGAGATCAGGGAGCAGATGGAGAAGGAAAAGGAGGCACGAAGGACACTCAATGAGGAAGCCAGAGATCTAAACAGGAAGCTGGAGGAAGCGCAACAGAACATAAGCACTCTGAAACTGGAAGTGGACCAGGGAGTGAGGAGGAGAGAGGGGGCGGAACAGGAAGTGAAACGGCTGAAACGCAAACTTGAGTTTCAGGTGAGTGGAGCGAAGAACTGCATGTGCTTCTGTTGTTCTTCTAAAGCTAGTGTGATGTTCAGGAATCAGAGCTGCAGCAGATACAGAGGCTGAAGATGGGACTGCACACAAGCCTGGAGGAGATCTCTGAGCTCAAACAGCTGTTGCAGGTAACAGTCATGTGACGAGTGTATGCGCTGATGCCACAGGACATTGACCGTAGAATGTACTGCTACTTTGCAGCTGATGTCACCAACGTTCCCTGGGGGTGTGATACTAACTATAAGTCAGATCTGACATTGTCCTGCTCCCGGGCACTCTTACCGGCCCTTTTAAGCTCATTTGGAATCACAAAGTAAACATTTTATAATTTGACCTCATGCATGGACTAAAGCTGCATTTGAGCTTTTATTTTAGAGGTGTTTTTTTTAAATGACTTTTTTTGTTCAGCATCCTCACTTTTTCATTGCTTTGTCATAACATAAACTCTTCCCAGTCTGATCAGCTCGTCAAAACTATGACAAAATAATTGTCCACCCCTGCGATAATCACTGCTCTAACTGACACTTGTTAGACTTTAATCTGAGTTTTGTTTCAACACAATCTGGACAGAAAACTCATTTAGCTGGAACTACAACAGGTCATCTGATTTGTGCTGTCCCAAGTTCACAAGCATTAGCCACAATTTTTCAGTTGGTCAATCTCATCTTTTTGTTGAAAATCACACTCCTCACAGGACCGTGAACGCTTGTACTGATGAAAATGTGCTACTTGAGTTTTTCAGAATATTTTTGACAGTGTTTGCTAATGTGTGCATTGCGTTGTTACAATGGTAGCTGATTCTGCCATGCACATACATCCAGAACACCCCCAGTGTGACGGCACTGCGAAGTATCAATATAATAATTTCCCTTGTGCATCAATAAAGTTTGTCTATGTCTGTCTATAAATGGTAGGGCTGTCACTTGATTAAAATTTGTTACAACAGTTAATTGCATGGCTGTCCTGAGTTAACTCATGAGTAATTGCATTTAATTCAATTTTTAATTAGGTGATGTCTTATTCATTATGGTCAGCTTCCATTCTTTTAAACACTACTGAAGTGTTCCACAACAGGCTCTGTTCACACTTACATCACAAACCAGGAAGACGTTTGGAAACATGTGATGGCAGCTTCCAGCAGGCTCTGTTCGCAGTAATAAGTCTGACAAAATCTAGGAAAAATGAGAAAATGTCCCAGTTTTTGTCATCTTCATGTTATTGTAGTGTTCCGTTATGTTCAGCTAATCAATAATTCCAACCACACCTCAGTTTTCATCATTTCCCCACTGACACACAACTCCGAGCGCTCTGGGTACAGTGATTAGAAGAGATGAGGGGCTAAATTCCTGATGATTCCAAACAGCACATCCGTCTGCAGTCTTCATTTTACCACTGATCACTTTTACTTCAGTGGGTTTGATCACAGTCGGTCGGTGAATCCAGTGTCGTGAACTACACTGGAAGATTCATCACATGTTTCCAGTCGTCTTCCTGGTTAATGACGTAACGTGAATAGAGCCTGTTATCTGCTCTGTCCGACTCTTTCACAATAAGACTATACAGAGACTTTTATTGTGTAAGAGCCACTGAACTAGCGGAGCCTCAACAGTGGAACTTTTAGAAGTTCTCATACTTTTGGATGGCTATTGCTTTAGTTATTTACAACTCCCTGACAGCCCTAATAAATGGACATAGCTGACCTGTTGCCACTGCGCTCTAAATAGGCAGTAGGCATAGGCACAAATAGGCTCTGTGTACTACAGCCCCGGCAACTTCACTGTTGCCATCATTACTCCCTGTCCAAATGTATCTCTATGGGTTTTTGCCAAGTCGTGCTAAGATTAACATTTAAAGATGAGACAGTGGACAGGGAGCTGCGGGTGGATGACCCTAACAACACGTGGACTGCCTCACACCTGATTGGCTGTTTGGTTGCTACTCACTCGCAGTTCCAAACATGGAACTCTGCTCGAAATTGGCCGCTATAACTGTTCGCCTCTATTGGCTTCAGTTG
This sequence comes from Boleophthalmus pectinirostris, assembly GCF_026225935.1. Classification (NCBI taxonomy): domain Eukaryota; kingdom Metazoa; phylum Chordata; class Actinopteri; order Gobiiformes; family Gobiidae; genus Boleophthalmus; species Boleophthalmus pectinirostris. The sequence continues at coordinate 39,680,805 of NW_026570970.1, read as the reverse complement.
GCTAGAGCCGAATAGTACAGTGTCCCTGTGTCCACTTCTTTATACTGTCTTTATGACTGTGACCCCACTGTGACCCCAATGTGACCCCACTGTTTCAGGAGAGCCATGCTCAAGGGGAACGCCTCAAGAGCGCCCTCAGCCAGCGAAGTGAGGAACTGCAGAGACCCATGTCCCAGAGACTCCCAGAGGAAAGGGGACAGGAGCAAATGGATAAGAGACAGGACAAGAGGGACATGAGACAGAAGGACCAGAGGGACCGGGGAAATGAGAAAGAGAAGAACAGGAAACCAGAGGACCAGAGGGACAGGGGACAGGAGCAAAAGGGTAAGGGGCAGGACCAGAGGGATTGGGGACAGGAGGACCAGAGGGACAGGGGAGAGGAGGACCAGAGGGACAGGGGAGAGGAGGACCAGAGGGACAGGGGACAGGAGGACCAGAGGGATTGGGGACAGGAGGAGCAGAGGGACAGGGGACAGGAGCAAAAGGGTAAGGGGCAGGACCAGAGGGACAGGGGACAGGAGGAGCAGAGGGACAGGGGACAGGAGGAGCAGAGGGACAGGGGACAGGAGGAGCAGAGGGACAGGGGACAGGAGGACCAGAGGGACAGGGGACAGGAGGACCAGAGGGACAGGGGACAGGAGAAGCAGATGGACAGGGGACAGGAGGACCAGAGGGACAGGGGACAGGAGGACCAGAGGGACAGGGGACAGGAGGAGCTGAGGGCCCAGGTCCACGCTCTGCTGATCCAGAGGACAGAGCTTGTGGAGAGGGTGGAGGAGCTGAGAGAGTCCCGGGACCAGGAGGCGGTGTTGGGGAGGGCCCGAGTGGAGCAGCTACAGGCAGAGGTGGAGACACTCAGGGGCCCACAGGGACAGGGGCCTGAGCAGGTGAGTTGGGATGTAACCATATTCAAATGTCTCTGGACGATATTTTGGATTCGATTTTTTTTTTTTGTATGCTTTTCATAAACGTTGGCATTAGCTTTGAGACACAGTGAGCTGCTGTGCCCAGAGCTCCAGCCACTTTCTCATGAAAAAAGTGTCCCCCCTCTCATTTTACTATTTTAATCAAGATATGAACATTAAAAACAGACCAGTCAGGGGCTTCCTTTCCCTGAGGTCGCTCCTGTTAGTGTTAGAAACACGTTTTTTTGACAGCTCCTTTCCACTGATTAGCATGTGTCATTGTGAGGACGGATGTAATGATATTGTACAGAGAGATTTGGACATTTTCATGCTGTGCATCTCACAGTACGTTGGTTATTATGTTAAAACAACTGGGAATATGCTACTTTTTCCTTTTAAAATGCCTTGACAAGACTTTAAAATCTGTCATTTTTATTATTTTATTTATATTTTATTATATAGTTATTTCATCATGTAGACTGCACTGTAACAAAGCTAAGGATCATGGTCTAATGTAGTTCTGTCAGATTTTTAAGCTTATGATAAAAGCACCATAATAATGAATTTAAGCAAAGGGACTTGTAATTCAATATTGTGATGGCCCACAATATTATTGAGAGACTTTTGCTGATACAGTGTCACGATAGTTTGGTTATTGTGGCATAATGGTCCTGTACCAGAGGAGGGGGTCTGACTCCAGATCTTCTTCACAGACGTGATAGAGACAGAGGTGGAACAAATACCCACAAGTTGATCATGACAGAATTGCCCAAAATTAGATCATTAAGTATATCATCTATAAAATCTTCATAAAAAATTACCTTAAAAAAAGGTCCTTTTAGACTCCATTTTATTCTGCAGTGCCCAATTTGATCCTCCTTTCTATTTTTTCTTGTTTAGAACTAGGCCTGTTCAGACCTGGTTTAGACCTGCTTTAGTGGAATAATCCTGTTATAAAGGTGGTTGAGATCTGATGGTACTCTGAAAGTCAAGTCTTTTCTTTGGTGAAACTCTCTGGTGACAGTATAAAGTGATATATACTAGTAGTAGTAATAATCAATACTCCAGAGACTGCCACTGCTCCATCAGTATCCTTGAGATTTGTCACGTGTAGATGTCACTTCCTCTGTAACAGTGGCTAACTTTAGCTTTCTGGTTCCCAGGGCTCAGCGGAGAGACTGGTTACCCTGCAGCGGGTGGTGGCTGAACTGGAGCTGGAGCAGAGACGCCTGGTCCAGAAGATCTCCCATCTACAGAAGAACAGCCAGAGACTGAGGGAGGAGAGGAATGCGCTGAGAGAGGCTGTGAGACAGGTGGGACAGGTGGGACAAATGGGACAAATGGGACAGATGAGACAGGTGCGAGAGCCTTGGACAAGTGAAAACAGGATCCATCCTTCTTCTCTAACTCTTCTGGGGGTTTGTTCTTAAGGTGGATCTGCGGTGGTCCCAGACGCAGCAGACACAGCAGGGACAGCTCATGTTGGCCCCACCCACAGAGGAGGAGCGGCTCAGGGGCCAGGTCAGAACACTGGAGGAGCAGGTTAGTCCACCACCATCAACGACATGCATCCAGACAGAGATATACACAGTGCTACATTTTTAAACAATGATTTTCTTTACTTTTTTGCCTTATTGGTGGTTTTCATATTTTAGAACAGAGATGGGCAATTATTTTTTCAATGGGGCCACATGAGAAACAGAAAATAATGTCGAGCCTAAATGTTTAACTCAATTCTGCATAAGATTAATTGTATTTCTTTATATAAAGCAGTAAATGTCATTGTTTTGATGAGCTGATCAGACTGGGAAGAGTTTATGTTATGACGAAGCAATGAAAAAGTGAAGTTGCCAATTTAAGAAAACACCTCTAAAATAAAAGCAGTGCTCCTTTAGTCCATGCATGAGGTCAAATGATAAAATATGTTTATTTTGTAATTCCAAATGAGCTTAAAGGGGCCAGTCAGAGTCGAGCACAGGGCTGTATGTGTTCCGGTAGTGGACAATGTCAGATCTGTTCTAGAATATGGTGTGGTTATACTCCCAGATGGGGTCAAGAGTTAGTGTTTTTGATACTTTACAGCTGACATAAAGAACTGACATAGCTGGAACTACAAGTTAGCAGGTGATTTGTGCTGTTAAACAAGCAGCTAACTCCCTACTCCCCATGTGGGAGTTTTTCAGAAAGCCTCTGGGCAAAACGAATGGGAAATGTACTTCTGTTAGCTTGAAGAGTAAACCCACTGCTGTGTTTAAGCATGTAGCTAACCTGACATGACATATTTATGCAAACAGGATACTCAAATACATGGGTATCCTGGATATTTAGAGGGGCAACTATGGCAACTATGGCAGAGCGATGGGAAGGAGCTAAACATATTAAACATGCTGTTATATATTAACATAACATGTAAGAACAGCCGAAAGAGATCCATTCAAACAAGCCGACTGTAGGGGGCAGTCACAGCCTTATAAAATGATTTAAGAACCCCACAGACATTTGTTGAAAGCTAATAAACAAATGAATCATCTATTTCCCATTTAGCCAAGCCATAAAATTAAAGGTCTTAAATATTTTTTAAAAGCTTTTGCCATGAGCCCTGTGGGGAGAAACGCAGTGGTACCGTTTGCAGTACAGCTCCATCTTAAGGAAAGGTTTTCCAAAAAGTCTATCATGGGAGAGCCCCCGTTGGTGGTCTCTTGTTGGCTTGTATACTTGTTCCATACATGACCTTGTTTTCTCCTACAGAAGGCCCACTTCATCGAGGCTTTGTCCAGGAACACACAGCAGCTGCAGTCCTTACACGGAGATCTGAGTGCGTCTCTGAGCATAGTGTCCCACCACACCACGCCCACTGTCCTCCAGCTGGAGACACAGCGACTGGACCAGAGCCTCAGGGAAGAGGAGCACCACATGTCTTTGAGCCAATTGTGACGTGTCAAACCAAAGAGGGAGCCCAAAGAGGTCATGTAATATTCTGTCTGACCTTTCTCAGGTGCAGCTAAAAAAAAACCCTGCTATTTAAGCCATTTTATTTATAATTTACATTTTTTGAAGACTTTTGACCGCTACTGTTTTTTGTTACTGTTACTCATTTTGCACTTTTCCAATAAAGTGTCTGAGGTGTCTCAGATCATCTCTGTTTAAAAAGCTGTTTTAAAAACACTTTGTTTTCTTTAAAGTGGCATGTTGCTCTGGGCTCCTGTACCATCTGGATCAGGCCGTCAGTGTCACTGTGGGGGCTGTGCTGTCTGTGAGCTCATGACACAGTGTGGACAGTGTGGACAACACACTTCTATAGTGAGTCCTGACTCTAAAGGGGGGTCACAGCAGGAGCTCAATTTGACCTGGAATATTTTTTAGCAGTATTTTCTAGCGGGTGGACAAGAACTGTTTTAGGAGGTTATAAAGTATGTCTGAATGAATTCAAAATGTGAAAGATTTAAATAGTAAGAAAAGATCAATGTAAATTAGATTCTTTATTATAAAGAAACTTTAACCATGAAAAATGTTTAACAGCACTCACGTGGAGGTTGGTTATGGTACAGACACAAACACACTTGTGCTTTAATATGCAGGAGTAATAAATATATCTTATAGCACATGTTTTACATGAGGGAATCTTCTGGGCCATATATTATCTGTTCAAATACTTTTGTAAAAATAGCTCTGTTTCATCAGTCCATGAGGCTTTGAGCCGACACCAGGGTTTGTGAATATGAGCTGATAAGATTTCATATTTTTTCTATGAAGACATTTCTCATATAAAGTGCTGGCAAATCAGTAGGTCTTCAGTCGGAACACCTTGCTGAGCCTGGAGGTGGCACTAGAGTAGACCAGGAACGAGCCATCTGCCGTGGAGAAGTGCTCCCAGTCTCTGCAGCCGAACGTGGGCAGAGTGTGGACGGGGACGAAGCCTTCATACCCCTGCCACCTGTTACACAACGCACACGTCAACACACACAATTACATACACGTCAACACACACAATAGTCAGAACACAAAACAGTACACACATGAACATGCAAGTGAACACAGCACACAGATAGAAAGCAGCTGCAGTTCACATGCTCACCTGTAGATGACGCTGTTCAGAGAGTAGGAGCTGCCATCATGAGAGTTTCCCACCACCAAGAACCTCTCATCTCCAACAGTGAAGAACTCCCAGTCCACTGCACTGCACACACGGACTTTAGATTAGAACATTAGAGCAACTGGAGGAGCAAGGGGTGTGAAGGAGAAGTGGAGGGTCTAAAGAGGAGCAGAGGGTCCAGAGGAGGAGCAGAGGGTGCAGAGAGGAGTGTCTAGGAGAGTGTAGGCAGTAGCACCTGTGGGTGAGCACGTCCTGGAAGCGCAGGAAGCTCAGGGTGAGCGGGTGCAGCTCGTAGATGGTGGAGTTGATGTTGTAGTCGCTGGGGCCGGTCTCTGACACTCTCTGACTGTTGGCCACAGCCAGAAAGTACCTGCCCTCGAACGAGAAGGCCTCCCAGTCCACTGCCCCCTGCGTCTGCACGCAGCATCACCACAACAGCAGCAGGACACACACACATCAGCTTTCATTTGGCTTTGGAGTACATTTGACTGTTAACATAATCTTTATGTTATACTTTTTCTTCCTGTTTCTACTTTTCCTTCCTGGTTGGACACAGGCAGCACATGTGACATACACAGAGAGGATTCTATGACTGTTACCGAGCCAAACTTACACAGTAAAAAACAAGACAGCACCTTTATTTAATTAAATGAAAGTTTAAAGTGTCAGAAAAAGTCTTTCCTTGTGCGTAAATTGTCTCTGCAGTGTGGATGGAGTTTTCTGCCAGTGGCAAAAACTGCTGTTGTGTCCTTGGGCAAGACACTTCATCCACATTACCTAGTATGAAAGTGGTAGCTGTGACTACAACAGTATTTTACCACCACTGGGTATGAAATGAATAATGCACCAACCACATTAGAACAAAATGAAAATAGAAGAAGACAAAACTGATCCAAACGCATTATTTATCTCTCCAGTAATTACAGAACAACTTCATACAAATAAAAGTTCAAATATTATAAAAAGAGGTGCTGGTACTCACTGGGATGTCCTGGAAGTGCTGGAAGCGTCCCTGGTTCCAGATGAAGATGGTGGAGCTCACAGAGGTGGTGCTGCCGTCAAAGGTGTTGGCCACCACCAGGAAGTGGTACTGCCTCACGGAGAAGAACTCCCAGTCATACGCCCCCACAGTGCGCAGGCTCTGGTGTTCCTCCAGTCGCTGGAGCAGAGCAGTGGCAGGTCAGACCAAACATTTGACTAAAACATAGTCATTAGAATGATATTAAAGGTTCTATATTATACAAAATAGATTCTTGTGAGCTTTAATGTTAGGATGCTGTTCCCTCCTCACAAACACAACTGCAGTTGTGTTTTGTTTCTTTCTCACATTTGAGTAACCCTGGATTATAAGTCTGTCTGCATCTCCAAAGCTCAAAATGCTCTATTCCACCTTGTGATGTCATGAAGTGGTAGTTTTTGTGTTAAATACTTTTTGTTTAGTAAAGATTGAGAATTCAAGGTCTGTATGTATGACATCACAAGGTGGAGTGTTTTCTGTTTTTGAGGGAAGCTCTCATTCTAAATGTGCAGGTTTGTGTGTTAAAAATGTGAATGAAACAAAACACAACTCCAGGTGTGTGTTTGTGATGAGGAAATGACATTAGAACAAAGATCAGAACATGTACTGTAATAATACTTTAGTACGGGCCCTTTAAAATGACAGGATGTAACTTTCTGAAGGGGGAAACTCACCCACATGTTTCCATGAAGATACAAAGTGAAGTCCATACTTCACTAGACAGGTTTTATGTCATATTGTGGAATATTATAGTCAAAGGAACATCATTTCCATGGAAACAAGCTGGAGGAGGCCCTCCTCCAGGCCAAATAACACTCAGTGAGAGTTCAGAGAGACTCTGAATTGAGTTCTACACATTATCAATCTGGAACATCCATCTGAGATTAAAGCATAGTCATCTTCTCTGTCCACACATGCACAGTGTTTACCTTCTGCATGTTTTTCCACAAACTAAATCATCTGTATTGACACTAAAATAGGCTGAAGTACATCTGTCTGTGTCGCTCTGTTTGTTTGAGCATTTCACCTTTGGCTTCCACACAAACCTCAGTGCTGCGATGTGATTGGTCAATTATCGGTACAGCTGCGTACGCCAAGATGGAGTCTTCTGAGTCTGTCACCTCATAATCTTGTTGTACAAGGTTGACATTAGGCTTTAAGATTTTTACGACTAAATCTTCTAAGTCTTTTTAAATGTGTTTTTATTTTTATTTTGGTGAATGATTGGACATGGGCAATAGACAGACATGATTAAAATGGATATTTATGGGCAACATACCATAACTGTTACCTAGCAACCATAATACTAACAAGCTCCAAAACATGTCCAACTTACACAATACTGTACTTATGGTTAGCCTCATCCAAAGACATGACATCACCTTTATTGTGTTAATGAATAATTCCACTGTCAGAAAAAGTCCTCGTGCATAAATTGTCTGCAGTTTCAGAGCCTGCAGTTGTCTGTGTCAATGTTTTACAACTTAACGCTACTTCTTGTAGGTTATTTTTGACTGTGGTGTGTGTGGAGATGAGACTGTGGTGTGTGTGTGGAGATGAGACTGTGGTGTGTGTGTGGAGATGAGACTGTGGTGTGTGTGTGGAGATGAGACTGTGGTGTGTGTGTGGAGATGAGACTGTGGTGTGTGTGTGGAGATGAGACTGTGTGTGTGTGTGGAGATGAGACTGTGGTGTGTGTGTGGAGATGAGACTGTGTGTGTGTGTGTGTGTGTGTGGAGATGAGACTGTGGTGTGTGTGTGTGTGTGTGTGTGTGTGTGTGTGTGTGTGTGGAGATGAGACTGTGGTGTGTGTGTGTGTGTGGAGATGAGACTGTGGTGTGTGTGGAGATGAGACTGTGGTGTGTGTGTGTGTGTGTGTGTGGAGATGAGACTGTGGTGTGTGTGTGTGTGTGAGATGAGACTGTGGTGTGTGGTGTGTGTGGAGATGAGACTGGTGTGTGTGGTGTGTGTGGAGATGAGACTGTGTGTGTGTGTGGAGATGAGACTGTGGTGTGTGTGTGTGTGTGTGTGTGTGTGTGTGTGGAGATGAGACTGTGGTGTGTGTGGAGATGAGACTGTGGTGTGTGTGTGTGTGTGTGTGTGGGGGAGGTGAGATGGACAGTTTCACACCTTGGTCAGGGGGTTCCATCTGTAGAGCACACTGTCGATGTGATGGTCCGAGTCTTGAGCTGAACACAGACACATGTCAATATGAAACAATGTGTGACTTTCCTCTTTCTTCACACACCACTGAGGTTGTCAACGTATCAAAAATCAAACAGTAGGGATGCACTGATCCAGCTTTTCCAGTTCAAAATGGCACTTATCTCCTTAAAACACAGTTTTAGGCAGACATTCTAGATCCAATCATTCTGCAAATAATCTCATTACATCCAATTAAAGCCCAGTCACAATATCTATCGACTTGACTTATTATTTATTATTATAATATTATTATTATATTATATTACACAAGTTGATAAGGATCAACCCCAACTCGGCCCCGTTTGGTCTCAAAAAACACCCTATATAGGAAAAGCTATTGGCAAAATGATGTAACTGTAAATATTAAGGTACTGTAACTGCATACATGGTCAAATAACCCTAAAATTTTGCGTGGTGTATCCTGACACATAAAGGAAACTAGCAGAAAAATATTCTGGGGCTTGCTGCCTTTCTACTGTCAAATATCACCCTCAACATACACCAAAAGACAAAAAAAATGTCTGTCCGCCTGACAAATTGTCACCAAATGTGATCATTTTCAAGCATTTTATTGCATTTATCACTGCCTCAAATGTACATGAAAAACTCCCCAAGTTTATAAGCTTCAATTTAAGCCCAAGACGACCTTTGTATCTAGAGGGAAACAGCTGCTATGACCAAACTTCTTCACTATACCTCAAATTGGCAGAAAGCAGAACTTTCAGGCATTACCATTACTTATGGGATTAAACAGGATTTTTCATAGAAACAATATTTGAAAAGCATTGACTTATGTACTGTTATACTTTATGAAGTGAATTACATTAAAAGTGAATAATATTAAAACTCCAGGTGGACAGGGTGAGGGTAACATCCCATCAGAAGTTATTGTCCAAAGACAATTTTGAGATAAATTGATCCATTTTATTCTCATTTTATTTTCCTACAATATCATGAAAACAGAAACCAGAACCAGCACACTTTTCAGTATTAGCACTGATGTTCAAAACCAGTACTGGTGCATCCCTATCAGATAATAATCCATAATAAAAATAGTATCAAATCTAGATACTCATGTGAGGAGGGACTGATTTATAAACAGTCACATTCACAGGACAGAAATGAACCTTTCCTGGCTGAGTAGCTTTAGAATGATCTTGAGACTTGTATCTGCCCATGGACCACAGTGGAACCTACCTGCACCACTGACGATAAACTGATACAAGGTCACATGGTCATAGAAAACTAAATACTATCATTCAATGTTGAAAACCACATGCTACTGTCTAAAAAAAGGAGTGTTTTTTATTATCACTGTGGTATCGGAATTAGTATTGAGTATCGTCTATTGTCTGTTGCTCAGTACCAAGTTTAAAATGTTAATATAACTACACAGCACCTCATGCCTTCTAGTGGTCATCTGAAGTCCGCCCTGTAGTCTACATACAGCCTGCTGTTTTTACACTCTGAATGACATGTCTCATCTTTCTTCCTACTTTCCCCTTCCTCTCTTCCTCTCTTCCTCTCTTCCTTCCTTCCTTCCTTCCTTCCCTCCCCCACCTCTCTCATTGGCGTCAGATGTCTTGAGAGCAGACCAGGGGCGGTTGGGGCAGATGAGGGCGGCTGGGGCAGGCTCTCCTCTGTCTGTGGTTTGTGGCTTCTCTTGCAGCTGCATCAAACACTGATCAGAGATTAGTGCAGCTCCCTGAACAAGCCAGGACACAGCGAGGCGTTTGAAGGCCTCCACAGCACTGCTCTTTATCTCATTTATGGACACTATCTCCTCAAAGTGCAAAACATCAGCCGGATATCAGCGCTCACTTCAAACAGCAGATAGAGAGGAGTGTTAAGGAAGAGCTGGTACCTCGTCTGTGATTGGCTACCACCAGGAAGCTGTGGTTGTGGATGTGGAAGGCCTCCCAGTCCAGAGCAGAGTGTGTGTCCAGGGTCTGGTGCTGCACGAAGAGTCTCCTTGAAGGGCTCCAGCGGTACACCACCGACCGCTCCGGCTGCACCTCTCCAGAGTTAGCCACCACCAGGAAGTGCTGCAAAGGAGAAGGACGACGTGGTCAAGACATTCAACTTTTTCAATCAAGCAATACGACTTTAAGCACACTGAGCAGTAAAATACAATAATAATAGAAAACTCTAACAAAAGTCTCAGCACAACAGCCAAAGTCACATAGTGTGAGGGGAGTAACAGTCCTCAGGACAAAAGTGTTCTTTCTGTCCTGAAGCTCAGGTATCACAGCAGGCTCCAGGGGGCGCCAGGTGAGCTGTGGACATGTAACAGGAAGGCCTCTCCTTAAGCCTCTGTCTTTTTCTCCTCTTTGTTGTCCTGGTCAGTGATGAGACGGGACATTCCCTCTGGTCTGCTGGCATATTTGGTGAAGTTTGCTGCATTGTTATAAAAAGTCTGTAGCATTTCGGAGCTGGCTGGTTAGTATAGCTCCATGCATACAAGAAAAACAAATGGCTCAAATCACACAATCCAACAGTCCTTAACTTGTGTTCTTTGAACTGTGCACGTTGCATTTCTTAGTTGGTCAAATCACAAAATATTAAGTAATATATATTTTTTTAAGTTTAAAAACTGCTCAGTGTACCAGCCAGTCAGCTACAAGAGCAGCCAACCACGACCATGGCAACCACGGAATCCACGGCAACTATGTAATTATAATGGTCATGTTATGACCAAAACATGCATCCTTGTATTATTTATCATTTCAGCACTTAGATCAACATTTCTGTGTATTGAAGTACTGCTGTTACTGAGAGGGACAGAGACAGTTCTGATCTGTCCTGGCCTCTAATGCAGGATTCAAGTACTGTGTGTATAGGACAGGAACCAAATACCAACATAGACACAATACAACATCACTTAGGGCCTATGTATAAATACACATTGTAAATACATATTCTAAAGGGCCCAAAGTTACACTATTTTCTGATTTTCCTCATCACAAACAGACCTGGAGTTGTGTTTTGTTTCACTCACACATGTTTAACACAAACCCTGCACATTCAGACCGTCTCTCAAAAACACTCCATGTTGTGATATCGTGGTAATACAGGAAGTGCTCCACTGTATTTTTAAACTCCAAACATCTTCTCTAGAATCATTTGGATGAGATTTCAGCCCTTGCCAATCTCTGCCAAGCAAAAGGTATGAGGAGCAGTTCACTTGAAACTACCACTTCATGACATCACAATGAGGAACAGAGCATTTTGAGCTTGGCGTAGACTCAAACGTGTGAATGAAACAAAACACAACTCCAAGTGTGTTTTTGAACAGCACACCTGCAGCATACAGACAGCATTAGAACATGACTTGAATGATAAATGGTCATTCAATAGAGAGCGCTTTTCCACCTTCAAGGTGCTCTACAGCAAGAAGCCACTCACCCATCCACACACACATTCATACACCAAAGTACACACACACTGAGGGCAATGTGTCTTGCCCAAGGACACAATGACTGCATTCATCTGTGGGAGCTATAATCGTACTGCCAACCTCTGAGTCAATAGATCTGACGCTCAACCAATGATGTTTATGTTGAGAGCAGGATTTGAACCACCAACCTTCGAATCAGTGGACAAACACCCACAAGAGTCAATATTGCATAATATAGGACTTTTAATGTATATAGTGTAATCGATAATTAGTCGTAATAATGGTGTTTGTTTCCAGTCAGAGTTAGGACACTCTCTCTGTTTACTTTTGCCTACACAATAAATACACATATAATGCATACTTTATATACCATACATAATCGAATGTGTCCCAAATATGCACAGCTGAAACAATTTTTTTCATATATTTTTTAAAGTAAACTACAGAAGAGATTTTAAATGATACCTCTAAACAGTTGATGTGTTTCTGATTCACCTGCACTCTTGTCTTCTGGAAATAATGAGTGTGACTAATGTGCATAAATATACTGTATGATATGACTGTCTGTAGGTGAAGCAAACCTGGCTGTGACAGGGGCAGACAGGGGCATGCTGGGACTTGTAGGACTGTACCTTGCCACTGATGGAGAAGTGTTTCCAGGCGCGGGCTTCGTGGGTGCTGATGTTCTGGTACTTCTGAAAGGAGCCCAGGATCCACTTGTAGATGCCTGAACCAGAGCGCGAGTCTCTGAAAGAAACACAGAAAATGCTTTACACCTCTAAACCTCTCACTCCTGTCACCTGTCCTGTGGTGTCACCTGTCCTGTGGCGTCATCTGTCCTGTGGTGTCACCTGTCCTGTGGTGTTATCTGTCCTGCGGTGTTACCTGTCCTCTTGTGTCACCTGTCCTGCAGTGTTACCTGTATTGTGGTTTTACCATTCCTGTAGTGTTACCTGTCATGCCATGTCACGTGTCTGTGGGTGTTATTTGTCTTGTAGTGTTACCTGTCATGTCGTGTCACCTGTTCTGTGGGTGTTACCTGTCCTGAAGTGTCACCTGTCCTGCCATGTCACATGTCTCTGGGTGTTATTTGTCTTGTAGTGTTACCGGTCATGCTGCGTCACCTCTCTGTGGTGTTACCTGTCCTGTGGTGTCACCTGTTCTTGTAGTGTTACCTGTCATGCCATGTCACCTGTTCTTGTAGTGTTACCTGTCATGCCATGTCACCTGTTCTTGTAGTGTTACCTGTCATGCCGTGTCACGTGCCTGTGGGTGTTACCTGTCCTGTAGTGTTACCTGTCATGCCATGTCACGTGTCTGTGGGTGTTATTTGTCTTGTAGTGTTACCTGTCATGTCGTGTCACCTGTTCTGTGGGTGTTACCTGTCCTGAAGTGTCACCTGTCCTGCCATGTCACATGTCTCTGGTTGTTATTTGTCTTGTAGTGTTACCGGTCATGCTGTGTCACCTCTCTGTGGTGTTACCTGTCCTGTGGTGTTACCTGTCTTGTAGTGTTACCTGTCATGCCATGTCACCTGTTCTTGTAGTGTTACCTGTCATGCCGTGTCACGTGCCTGTGGGTGTTACCTGTCCTGTAGTGTTACCTGTCCTGTAGTGTTACCTGTCATGCCATGTCACGTGTCTGTGGGTGTTATTTGTCTTGTAGTGTTACCTGTCATGTCGTGTCACCTGTTCTGTGGGTGTTACCTGTCCTGAAGTGTCACCTGTCCTGCCATGTCACATGTCTCTGGGTGTTATTTGTCTTGTAGTGTTACCTGTCATGCTGTGTCACCTCTCTGTGGTGTTACCTGTCCTGTGGTGTTACCTGTTGGCTGTGGCCAGGAACAGCCCCTCATTGGGAATAGTGAAGACCTCCACATCAAAGCTCTCAGAGTTGGTGTACAGGTCCTGGTAGTCATCCACGTAGTCCAGACGCTGTCGACCTGCAGCACAGCACCAGCACATGTGACACCTGCTCACACCTGCCCACCCCTGCTCACACCTGCCCACACCTGACCACACCTGACCACCCCTGACCACACCTGACCACACCTGACCACCCCTGACCACACCTGCCCACACCTGACCACACCTGACCACCCCTGCCCACCCCTGACCACACCTGCTCACACCTGCCCACACCTGACCACCCTTGACCACCCCTGACCACACCTGTCCACCCCTGACCACACCTGTCCACCCCTGACCACACCTGACCACCCCTGACCACACCTGCTCACACCTGCCCACACCTGACCACCCTTGACCACCCCTGACCACACCTGTCCACCCCTGACCACACCTGTCACCCCTGACCACACCTGTCCACCCCTGACCACACCTGACCACCCCTGCCCACACCTGACCATCCCTGCCCACCTGACCACCCCTGCCCACACCTGACCACCCCTGACCACCCCTGCCCACACCTGACCACCTGACCACACCTGACCACCCCTGACCACACCTGACCACCCCTGACCACACCTGCCCACACCTGCTCTCTTACACCACGGCCCCTTTTGCACTTCATTTATTGAAATAATATCTGTTCTAAATATGAATTATAGTTTTACACCGATCTATTTGTGAAAAAGATTGAAAAATTTATTACAGGAAGTAGAGAGTTTTGGGAAAAATTCTAACCAAAGCAAACAGTTGCAGTTTTGCAGCAGCATTTACACTGTACTTCTTAGAAAAACTTTATTGATCCACAAGAGAAATTATTTGGACACAGTAGCTCGCACATCACAATATAATGTAAAGAGAACAAATATAAATGGAAATAATAAATTCTAAATAAATAGCAAAAATTGCCTGGTGTCAAATAAGACATAATTATATAAATGTACATGTGTCACAGTTATATAAGAGAAGCTGAAAGGAAAAACTGTGTGTGTGATGATGAAAGATGACAGGACATAGGGTTATCTGTTCCATAAGGGTGAGCTGTTGTACAGTTGTAGGGAGTATTATCTGTCCCTCTGGTACAGCGGGTGAGCAGGAGTGTCCATGATGGAGAGCAGTTTGTCCAGTGTCCTCGTGTCCCTCACTGTGACAAATGTGTCCAGCTCACAGTGGATCACGTGAGCAGCTTTACACATCAGTTTGTCGTTTCCTGGAGCTGTTCCTCCAGCAGGGCACAGTGAAGTTCAGGGCACTGGCCTCCACAGACTGAGAGAAGATCTCCAGGAACTTGCTGCACACATTGAAAGACCTGAACTTTCTCAGGACACAACTTTACTGTTGTCCCTCCAGTCCAGTCTACTGGACATGGACACCAAAGGTTCTTGTTGTAGTCCATTATTTCCACATCATGGTCCTGGATGGTGATAGACTCCACTGGTGTCTTCTTTCTCAATCACTAGTTCTTTGGTCTTGTCAACGTTCAGGAGTAGATGGTTTGTCTGGGACCTCTCCACAAACTTTGCAATTAATGTCCTGTTGTCCAGCTCCTGTCCATCTCTGATACACTCAACCACTGCAGAGTCATCAGAGAACTTCCACAGGTGACAGGACCTGGAGCTGTACTGGACATCAGAGCTGTACAGAGTGAACAGAAACAGAAACAGAACTGTACCTTGGGAAGCTCCTACATTACTGACCACAGTGTCAGACAGGGAGCTCCCTGTCACACGTACTGAGTCCTGCCTGACAGTCAGTAATCCAGGAGACAGTGGAGGAGCTGACACCATCCTGAGCAGCTTGTGACTCATCAGAAAGGGCTTGACTGTGTTAAAGGCACTCGAGAAATCCAAAAACAATATCCTCACCATCCAGGTGAGAGTGTGCCTGCTGCAGAAGAGAGATGACAGCTTTGTTCATACTAACATGGGACTGCTTTACAAAGTGTAGAGCTGAGCCAGAACAAGTCTCTCAAACACGTTCGTTTATGTCTCAGTCAAATTTAACAGGAGGACTGGTCAGGGAGGGTCAGCAGATCCTGTGAAAAAGCCAAAAGTGTCCCTCCTCAGTGTCCTGCTGCATCACAGCAGAGTCCAGAGGGAGCCTGGTGAACACAACAGGAAAGGCCTCGTTCTTACTCCGCTCTGGTGTTTCACTCAATGATGAAAGGGTCCATTCTCTCAAAGTGTCTCCTCTTGAAGATCTTTTGCCACATTTGCTGCCACATATGGTGTAAAAAGCCTACACCATCTCAATGTTCAGTGCTCCTTTAGCTAGAATCTTGCACAGCCACTATGGATACGAGCAATATGCAAGAAACATATTTTTTTCCTGATACATGATAAACATAATTTCAACAAAATAAATGTATTGCAATTTCTTGGACCTCTACTTTGTACTTCTACTTGAGTAATATTATTTTGAGGTAACGTTACTCTTACTTGAGAACATTTTTAAATATTTTTTTTAAATAAAAGTGAAAGTCTTACTGTGCAGCAGTGGGGTCCAGTCCAGTCCCTCACACAGGTACAGTGCTTTGAGGCCAGTGTTGAACCACAGCTGTCCCTCCTCCAGCCCTGTGCAGGCAGGTCTGGTCCCACCCGTGACCCGCACCTCAGCCTCTACAAGCACACAGGAGTCAGAGCACGCCTACAGGGACAGAGGGGGGTCAGCAGGGACAGAGGGGGGGGTCTGCAGGGACAGAGGGGGGGGGGTCTGCAGGGACAGAGGGGGGTCAGCAGAGACAGAGGGGGTCAGCATGGACAGAGGGGGGGGTCTGCAGGGACAGAGGGGGGGTCTGCAGGGACAGAGGGGGGGGGTCTGCAGGGACAGAGGGGGGTCAGCATGGACAGAGGGGGGGTCTGCAGGGACAGAGGGGGGTCAGCAGGGACAGAGGGGGGGGTCTGCAGGGACAGAGGGGGTCAGCAGAGACAGAGGGGGGTCAGCAGAGACAGAGGGGGTCTGCAGAGACAGAGGGGGGTCTGCAGAGACAGAGGGGGGTCTGCAGGGACAGAGGGGGGGTCTGCATGGACAGAGGGGGGTCAGCAGAGACAGAGGGGGGTCAGCAGAGACAGAGGGGGGTCTGCAGGGACAGAGGGGGGGTCTGCAGAGACAGAGGGGGGGTCTGCAGGGACAGAGGGGGGTCAGCAGGGACAGAGGGACAGAGTGTGGAGGTGACTCACCATAGGGGTAGGCCTTGCCCTGTGTTTGTACTGGTCTGGTCTTCAGCGCTGGGGGGACAGAGAGCTCGGACACAGAGGGGTCAGAGGAGGGGCACAGCTGGAGAGAGGCATCTGAGCCGGGGAGCAGGACCAGCTGTCGGAGCAGGCCCTGGACACACCCATCACATCATGTAGAAATAGAAAAGACACACTGTAGGTCAGAGGTCTCCAACCTGTTTCCTCTGGTGAGCTAAAACAAAAATGCCAGAGAGCTTCTCACTGTAGCAGTCAAAAGAAATAGTGAAAGTAGAAGAGCTATGGCGAGTCTTAAACAGGGGCAGTTAGATGTCTATTAAATATAAACTATTGTCCATTTATTAGTTCACAGGATAGGCATTAAAATTACATCAGATTTTACTTATTGAGCGCAATGCATATAATTCAGAAATGTCTTGGTTGAGCTACTTGGAGGCGGGTGGAGAGCTACAGCTACAAATTCTGTTCATGATAGAACCCCCTGAGCGGCGCTGAACGCTGTGGGTGATGTCACACTGGCCTAGTCCACTTCTTTATACAGTCTATAGTAGCAGACGTACGGAGCAGACACTTTATCTGTGGTATTTTACAACCCAAAAACATGCACCATAGGTCACTGACTCCAGGAAGAATAGCTGTGCACAGCTAATGGAGGTCAAAGAAATACAATACATTTTGTAATGTTGACATAAAAATCACATAATACTAGAAACAGGTTCTCCAGCTAAAGTTCTGACCAAGTCTCCCTTAAAGAGGAGGTCTTACACATGTGTGGGTGCTTTACAGAGTGCTTTACATCAAGGAACAACTCACCCATTCACACACACCACACACACACCACACACCAGTGCACACACACAGTGGAGGCACGTTTTGCCCAAGGACACAATAACAGCATTAATCTGTGGAAGCTGGTTTCAAACCATCAACCTTGGGATCAGTGGACGAACACTCAACCAACTGAGCTACTGTATATTCACACAAAACAACATATCAACATGTTTCACTTTCATTTATGATACTATGAGTCCTTCAGAGCACTAACACAACAAAAGCAGCGAGCATCCTGCTAATGAAACTCCTGCATGTCACATCAGGTTTGTCAAGTTGTGTCGTTTTGTGTCATGCTGTTGTATGTTTATGGAGATGTGTTGTGTGGGAGCGTGGACAATGGAGACTTTTGGGTGGAAAATTGCACAGAATTTTACAGCTAACCATAAGGAGGGTTCATATAGGGCCTATAGAGAGACTGCTAAATTACTTAAACATGCATAGGTGACACCTAAAAACCTCTGCAGGCATGTGTGTGAGGAGGGAACATTAGAACTTAGTGGAAAGGTCAAAAATGGATTTTGCTGGTCCAACAGCAATGAAGGGTGTGGGAAAACCAACTGTTTTTCAGAGTCCTCAAGTGTCAAAAGCAGGAGAACATCACACACATGATGTGTTTACTACTGGACACCTGCATTTCTACTGAGGAGAAGTATCTGCTGTATGTATGAACAAAATCACTCAAAATAATTCCACTCTAGGTAAGAGAATGATGAGGGAACACTATATAATTACTGGCTACTATTGTGGCTGACTGGCAGGCACACTGAGCATTTATTTTTTAAACTTTAAACATTTTATCTTACAGTTTTTGTTTAATAATTTGTGAACTAAGAAATGCAGCATGTACAGAATTAAGGACTACTGGATGTGTGTGATCTGAGCCGTTTGTTTTCCTTTTTCTATTATTATTGTATTTTACTGCTCAGTGTCCTTAAACTGGCCCTCAGGGACAAATGAAGTCATACTGAGTGACTGATAAAAGTCAGTGTACTAACACACTTTCTACCAGGAAATTTACAACAACAACAACAACAACATTCAGAGAAAAGAAATTGAACTGGCACAAACACGTACATCTACGATGACAAGAGTCAGTTGAAAATGAAATGAAGAAATAAAAACTACTACTAATCTACCAAGCTAAGACCTGAAATTGCACTTACAGAGAAAAGGCCCCTGTGTTGCCCACCGCTGCCGACATAGAATCGTGCTCCTCTGGTGCTGAGTGCACTGGGGAAGGCCCGGCTCTGCTTTCTACACACACGTTTAAATGAAACACTGTTAAAGATGCTCCTCTGTGCGTCTGCTCTTCTGTCTGTACTCACATCTCCAGAGGCAGCCCACAGTCCACAGTCAGGCTGAAGTAGTGCCCCGTCACGGCCAGGCTCAGGGTGTGCCAGCGGGCGTCGTCCAGTGCCACCTCCCTGAACGTGACCCGCCGCCTGCGCCCGCTGCTCGCCTCAGGGAACAGGAAGTGCAGCCTGTCCCTGGACACACGCAGGCCCAACAGCAGCCTGGCCTCCAGCCGCTCCCTGCCCTCCTCCAGCAGAGACAAGAGCCACTCATTTCTCTGAGAACAAGCAAGAAGAGTAGGAAGACAGACAAAAGAGCACACGTGTAAGTCAGGGTGAGGATAATGGGTCATCTGGATACGGTTAAGTGCCTCGGGACAGGTTTACTAACCAGGTCTTGGTAGAACTGCAGTAAGAAAAAAACCCTCCAGATACAAGGTAAACATGATTAAATATACAGCACTGCCCGACAAAGGCAGAACAGCATCACATCATGTTTGGAGCAAAATTATTTCATTTCATGTTGTTTGTATGTGAGAGCTCCTTTATCATGTGAAGAAATATCCTGAAAAATACTGAGCTCAAAATTGACCTTTGACCTTATTTGTCAGTTCCTGTTCTCTGCCTTTGTATCATGAGACAAAAATAAGAAGTCGTACAAAAGCAAAAGGCAGAAACAGTGTGTGTTCTGTTTGTCATTTATTTCTTAAATAGATTTTATTTTAAAATCCATCCTCTGTCCTCCTTCTTTTTGTTGCGGCCTTGGCTCAGGGTCTGAACAGATTCAGTAAATAAACCTTTTTATTCAGTTATACTTTAATGATCTTTAATGTGAAAGTATTGTGTGTATTTATTCAAACTGTACACAAGTACAAAGTCACTTGTGTCAAACTGTTTAAGTGTGTAAGTGTCACCGCATGATCCTGATCAACACTAAACAGGAAATCCAACACATGATGACTGGAGCTTGGTGACGGGGTTTTATTAGAGTGGATGGAAGTCTGAAGAAAATCAAACAAATCATGATCAGGTCAGTTTCTGCCTTTTGTCTTTGCACAAAAACGTATTTTTAGCTCATGGCACAAAGACAGAGAAGAGGAACTGACAAATAAGGTCAAAAGTCATTTTAGAGCTCAATATTTTTCACATACAAATATTTCTTCATTATAGCGACAAGTCGAATTTTGGGAGCCCTGCCTGTTATACTTTTGTTTGGACAAAACAGAAACTTTGAAGTCATTTTTCTCAGTTTCACTCTCTGGACAGTTAAGATCTTTTGCCTTTGGATGGCAGAGTAACTCTCCTAACACTTGTATTTAGTAAAGCTGATTCATTCTTAATTACAACAACACTGGGCCTGATGGCCAAGTAGCTGATGTTATAATTTGTTGTGTTGGTTGTTAAGATAATTCTCCAATCAGAAAGCAGAAAGAGCCTCACATGACTCTCTCATCTCCGTTGCCATGTCCAACGGTGAAATCCAGTGTGTTTAAATGTAAAATGCTTCTCTCTGGTCTGAACGGTCACTCCCTAAACCCCAGCACCTGCACCAGTCATGAAAAACTGGGACGTGGCTCAGGCTCTGGCTGCACAGGTTCACTTGTGATTGGAAAACCTTTTTAAAACTGAGGGCACAGGCTCCATACAGTCCCTGTACATTTATTTGATCAAGTTAAGAACAGGCAGACCCATGGAGCTGTTGGAGACACGCCCGCTCACACACTTTGGCTTTGGCCTCACCTTAGGCCTGAGCTGCTGGAGCTTGAACGTGACCACAAGCGAGAACTCCTCTGGGAAGTGCTCACAGTGAGTGAAGAGCAGAGCAGCGGAGAAGCTGAGCGGAGCAGACACCCGCAGACCTCTGGAGCCTCGGGATTGGACCATGTGTATCTGGAGGAGCACAGAGAACGTGACAGCACTGAGGATTACACGGGCGTAGCGTTCGCTCATTTACCTGTGAGGGCGGAGCTTGTGAAGGCGGAGGGACGACTCGGACTAACAAATCCAGAGGCAGCAGGTCTGTGGAGCGCAACAGAGATTAAGCATTTTCATGTGGTTCATCAGCAGAAGTGTATCCACTTTCTGTCAGTTTGTTATTGGTCTCTTTTGTTGTTGTCGTGTGATGTTGTTCAGCTCTCATGTTGGTGGTGTTGCGTGATGGTAAAAGGAACACTGTGGGGATTCCCCTCTTGCGGCTGTTTGCTTGAGGATGAATGAAGGGAGGCTCCCGGCTCACGTTTCAAACACAACCGCCTCAAAGTCATCCCCGCATGAGCCACCAGACATGTACACACACACACACACACACACACAGACTTACAAAACACTTAACACATATGCACACACACACACACACGCGCACACACACACATGCGCGCACACACACACGCGCACACGCACACACACACAGACACTTCCAGACACTTTACAGCTTCAAAAACAAATAAGATGTCCCCGCATGAGCCAACAGACAGACACACTGTACAGCTTCAAACCCATCAGAGATCAGAGGACGCACAACGACACACAACAACACACAGAACGCACAACGACACACAACAACACACAGAACGCACAACGACACACAACAACACACAGAAACACACAACGACACACACACAACACACAACACACGAACCACACACAACGACACACAGAACGCACAACGCACACACACAACACACAAACAACACACAGAACGCACAACGACACACAACAACACACAGAAAGCACAACACACAGAACGCACAACGACACACAACGACACACAGAAAGCACAACACACAGAACGCACAACGACACACAAACGACACACAAACGACACACAACAACACACAGAACGCACAACGACACACAACAACACACAGAACGCACAACGACACACACAACACACAGAACGCACAACGACACACAACAACACACAGAACGCACAACGACACACAACAACACACAGAAAGCACAACACACAGAACGCACAACGACACACAACACACAGAACGCACAACGACACACAACAACACACAGAACGCACACGACACACACACAACGAACACGACACACAACACACACAGAAACGCACAACACACAGAACGCACAACGACACACAGAACACACAGAACACACGACACACAACGACACACAGAACGCACAACGACACACACACACAACAGAACACAACGACACACAACGACACAACACACACAACACACACAGAACACACGACACACAACAAACAGAACGCACAACGACACACACACACAACACACAGAACGACACAACGACACACAACACAACACACACAACACACAGAACGCACAACGACACACAACAACACACAAGCACAACGAACACACAACACACAGAACGCACAACAACACACAACGACACACAGAAAGCACAACACACAGAACGCACGACACACAACGACACACAGAACGCACAACGACACACACCAACACACAGAACGCACAACGACACACAACAACACACAGAAAGCACAACACACAGAACGCACAACGACACACAACGACACACAGAAAGCACAACACACAGAACGCACAACGACACACAACGACACACAACGACACACAGAAAGCACAACACACAGAACGCACAACGACACACAACAACACACAGAACGCACAACGACACAACAACACACAGAACGACACAACGACACACAACAACACACAGAACGCACAACGACACACAACAACAGAACGCACAACGACACACAACAACACACAGAACGCACAACGACACACAACACACAGAACGCACAACACACAACACACAGAACAACGACACCACAAACACAACGACACACACAACACACAGAAACACACACACAGAACGCACACGACACACACAACGACACACAGAACGCACAACACAACGACACACAACACACACGACACACAGAACGCACAATGACACACACAACACACAGAACGCACAACGACACACAACACACAGAACGCACAACGACACACAACACCACACAGAACGCACATTGACACACAACAACACACAGAAAGTACAACAACACACAGAACGCACAACGACACACAACGACACACAACGACACACACGACACGACACACAGAACGCACAACGACACACAGAACGCACAACGACACACAACGACACACGACACACAGAACGCACAACGACACACAACGACACACGACACACAGAACGCACAACGACACACAACAACACACGAACGCACAACGCACAACGACACACAACACACACAGAACGCACAACGACACACAACAACACACAGAACGCACAACGACACACAACAACACACAGAACGCACAACGACACACAACAACACACAGAACGCACATTGACACACAACACACAGAACGCACAACACACAGAACGACACACACAACGACACACAACGACACACACGCACAACGACACAACGACACACACGAACGACACAACGACACACAACACACAGACACACAACGACACACGACAGACACACAACGACACACAGAACGCACAACGACACACAACGACACACAACACACAGAACACAACGACACACAACGACACACACACGCACACGACAACACACACACAGAACACAACGCACACACAACACACAACACACAGAACGCACAAGGACACACAACAACACAGAACGCACAACGACGCATACATACACACAGGACGCACAACGACACACATACACACAGGACGCACAACGACACACATACACACAGGACGCACAACGACACACACATATACACACAGGACGCACAACGACACACACATATACACACAGGACGCACAACGACACACACATACACACATACACACAGGACGCACAACGACACACACACACAGGACGCACAACGACACACATACACATAGGACGCACAACGACACACACATATACACACAGGACGCACAACGACACACACATATACACACAGGACGCACAACGACACACACATATACACACAGGACACACAACGACACACACATACACACAGGACGCACAACGACACACACACATACACACAGGACGCACAACAACACACATACACACAGGACGCACAACGACACACACATATACACACAGGACGCACAACGACACATATACACACAGGACTCACAACGACACACACATACACACAGAACGCACAACGACGCACACATATACACACAGAATGCACAACGACACACAACAACACACAGAACGCACAACGACACACATACACACAGAACGCACAACAACGCACACATATACACACAGGACGCACAACAACACACATACACACACACAGGACGCACAACGACACACATACACACATACACACAGGACGCACAACGACACACATACACACAGGACGCACAACGACGCACACATATACACACAGGACGCACGACACACATACACACATACACACAGGACGCACAACAACACACATACACACAGGACGCACAACGACGCACACATATACACACAGAACGCACAATGACACACATACACACAGGACGCACAACAACACACATACACACAGGACGCACGACGCACACATATACACACAGAACGCACAATGACACACATACACATATACACACAGAACGCACAATGAGGCACACATATACACACAGGACGCACGACACACATACACACAGGACGCACAACAACACACATACACACAGGACGCACGACGCACACATATACACACAGAACGCACAACGACACACATACACACAGGACGCACAACGACGCACACATATACACACAGGACGCACGACACACATACACACAGGACGCACAACGACACACATACACACAGGACGCACAACGACACACACATATACACACAGAACGCACAATGAGGCACACATATACACACAGGACGCACGACACACATACACACATACACACAGGACGCACAACAACACACATACACACAGGACGCACGACGCACACATATACACACAGAACGCACAACGACACACATACACACATACACACAGGACGCACAACGACGCACACATATACACACAGGACGCACGACACACATACACACAGGACGCACAACGACACACATACACACAGGACGCACAACGACACACACATATACACACAGGACGCACAACGACACACACATATACACACAGGACGCACAACGACACACACATACACACATACACACAGGACGCACAACGACACACACACACAGGACGCACAACGACACACATACACACAGGACGCACAACGACACACACATATACACACAGGACGCACAACGACACACACATATACACACAGGACGCACAACGACACACACATACACACACACAGCACACACGACACACAACGACACACACATACACACATACACACAGGACGCACAACGACACACACACATACACACAGGACGCACAACAACACACATACACACAGGACGCACAACGACACACACATATACACACAGGACGCACAACGACACACATACACACAGGACTCACAACGACACACACATACACACAGAACGCACAACGATGCACACATATACACATACACACACACAATGCACAACGACACACAACAACACACAGAACGCACAACGACACACATACACACAGAACGCACAACAACGCACACATATACACACAGGACGCACAACAACACACATACACACAGGACGCACAACGACACACATACACACAGGACGCACGACACACATACACACAGGACGCACACATACAACACAGAACACACACACATACACACAGGACACACGACACACATACACACAGGACGCACGACGCACACATATACACACAGAACGCACAATGACACACATACACATATACACACAGAACGCACAATGAGGCACACATATACACACAGGACGCACGACACACATACACACATACACACAGGACGCACAACAACACACATACACACAGGACGCACGACGCACACATATACACACAGAACGCACAACGACACACATACACACATACACACAGGACGCACAACGACGCACACATATACACACAGGACGCACGACACACATACACACAGGACGCACAACAACACACATACACACAGGACGCACGACGCACACATATACACACAGAAAGCACAACGACACACATACACATATACACACAAAACGCACAATGACGCACACATATACACACAGAACGCACAACAACACACATACACACAGAACGCACAACAACACACATACACACAGAACACACAATGATGCACACATACACACAAAACGCACAACACACACACACACACACAACAACAACGCACAATGATGCACACATACACACAAAACGCACAACAACACATATACACACAGAACGCACAACAACACACATACACACAGAACACACAATGATGCACACATACACACAGAACGCACAACAACACACATACACACAGAACACACAATGATGCACACATACACACAGAACGCACAACAACACACATACACACAGAACACACAATGATGCACACATACACACAAAACGCACAACACATATACACACAGAACGCACAACAACACACATACACACAGAACGCACAATGATGCACACATACACACAGAACGCACAACGACGCACACATATAAACACAGAACGCACGACACACATACACACAAAACGCACGACACATACACACAGAACGCACAACGATGCACACATACACACAAAACGCACAACAACACATATACACACAGAACGCACAATGACACACATACACACAGAACGCACAATGACGCACATACACACAACACACACACGACACACACACATACACACAGAACGCACAACAACACATACACACAGAACGCGCAATGACACACATACACACAGAACGCACAACGACACACATACACACAACACACACATACACACAGAACGCACAACAACACACATATACACAACACACACAACGCACACATGCACACAGAACGCACAACAATGCACGCATATACACACAGAACGCACAACGACACACACATATACACACAGAACACACAACACACATATACACAGCACACACACGACGCACACATACACACAGAACGCACAATGATACACACATATACACACAGAACGCACAACAACACACATACACATAACACACACACGGCACACACATATACACAGAACGCACAACGACACACACATACACACAGAACGCACAACGACACACACATACACACAGAATGCATGACACACATACACACAAAACGCACAATGACGCACACATATACACACAGAACGCACAACAATGCACACATATACACAGAACGCACAACGACACACATACACACAGAACGCACACACATATACACACAACACACAACACACACACGACACACACGCACACACGCACATACACATACACACAACAACGCACACATACACACACACACAACGCACACATACACACAGAACGCACAACGACACACACACATACACACGGAACGCACAATAACACACAGAATGCACAACAATGCACATATATATGCAGAACGCACAATGACGCACATATATACGCAGAACGCACACACATATACACACAACACACACGACGCATACACATATACACACACAAAACACACATATATACACTGCACACACACGATGCACACACATACACACACAACACACACACATATACACCACACACACGACGCGCACCCATATACACACAACTCACACACACGACATGGGAGGCAGTAGCTCAGTTGGTAGAGTGTTCGTCCACTGATCTGAAGGTTGGTGGGTTGAATCCAGCTCTCGACATAAACATCACGAGTTGAGCAGTCAAATCCACTGACCCACAGGTTGGCTGGTGTGATTCCATCTCCCCCAGATGAATGTTGCTGTTGTGTCCTTGGGCAAGACACTTAACCCACCTTGCCCCTAGTGTCTGTGTACACTTCCTTGTTGTAAAGCACTTAGAGAGCCTTGAAGGTGGAAAAGCGCTATAGAAAAATGTGACCACGACGCACACACACACATATACACGACACACACACATATACACACAATGCACACACAATGATGCAGACACACACACATACACACAACAGACATGACGCATACACATATACACACACAACGCACACACATATACACAATATGCACATGACGCACACACATACACACAACACACACACACATATACACACAACACATTTTTGTTAAAATATACAGAGTAAATCCTGTGTGTGATACCTGTGCAGGGCCTCCAGCTCAGCTCCAGGGCCCCAGAGCTCCACAGCAGTAACAGTCCCAGCAGCAGCAGCAGCAGCAGGCCTCTGGAAGCCCACATCCTGCTCTGACATGGGGGTCCTCAGCTGCGCCCGGCTCCCGTGGCCCTCATCACTGGTGTGTACACCAGGGCCCTGCCTGCAACCCCCCTCAGACCCCTCTCCTCCTCAGCTCCTCAAACCCCTCTCCTCCTCAGCCTCCTCAGTCTCCTCAGACCCCTCTCCTCCTCAGGCTCTTCAGACCCCTCAGCCTTCTAGGGCTCCTCAGCTCCTCAGTCTCCTCAGCCTCCTCAGGCTCCTCTGACTGCCTTTCCTCCTCAGGCTCCTCTCTTCTTCTTCTCCTCAGCCCCTCTCCTCCTCAGACCCTCTCTTGCTCAGCTCCTCAGCTCCTCTCTTCCTTTCCTCCTCAGCTCCGCTCTTGCTCTCCTCCTCAGCCCCGCTCTTCCTCTCTCTTCCTCAGCTCCTCAGCTCTGGTTTGCAGCAGGAGCACGCACCAGTGTCATGGACCACGACACCTTTACAAAACAAACACATGCAATAGACTGTTTATTTTTCTTTAAAGGTGCATTGTGTAACTTTTCTGGTGGAGGGTCCTTCACCTGCTTGTCTCCATGGAGATACTATTGTTTTGTCTAAAATGTTCCATGGTATGACATTAACAAATCCATGTCACCTTTATTCATCACATAAGTCTCTGTTGCTCCAAAGTTCCTTCTGTGAACAGGAGCGACTCTCCACAGATCTGATTTGTAATGTAACGTAGTGTTACAACCTGCTCGTCTCCCTGGTGACAGGTTTACTCTATACTGTGGTACATTTTAGACAAAGCAATAACATCTCCATGGAGAAAAGTAAGTGCCGGAAAAGTTACACAATGCAGCTTTTAAAAGAGCCCATATTGAGCTGTTTTCTGATCTATGTTCTAATATTGTTTCCTGTATTTTGTTTCATTCACACGTTTAACACACAAACCCTGCACATTTAGGTTGAGCTCTTCTCTCAAACTGAACACTCTGTTCCACTTTGTGATGTCATGTGGTATAATACAGGAAGTGCTCCACTGCTTTTTTAAATTCCACATACCTTCACTAGAATCATTTGGATAATTTCAGCTCTGGAATTGCTGATCTGTACTGAACTAAAGTGAAAAGGAGCTGTTCACTTGAAAACTACTGCTTCATGACATCACAAGGTGGAACAGAGCATATTGAGCTTTGAGATGTAGACAGACAAATAATAAAGAGTCACTTAAAAATGTGTGAATGAAACAAAACACAACTCCAGGTCTGTCCAACATTCTAGCATGGCTTAAAGCTCACAAGAGTCCGTGTGTGTGTATAAGACCTTCAAATACTGAGTGGTTAAAAGTCCCACCTGCTCTGCTCTGAGGACAGGCTGCTCCAGAGAACTGCTCCTCTCTCACAAACTCCTGGATCTGCTGAAGAACCATCACAGCTGCATCTTCACACTCACTCCTGAAGCACAGCCACACCAACACTTTCAAAAGTATATTATATATCCAGGTAGAGTCCACAGATAGGTCTCCTGTCTCTGTGGACTCTTCTCAGCCTCGTCTTCTCTGCTGTCCTCTCTGTTGTCTCCTATGCTGTCTCAACTCTTGGCTGTCCTCAGTCCTCTCAGTCTTCTCAGAGTTGTCCTCTGAGTCTCGTTTTCTCTGTTGCCTCCTCTTTTAGCTGTCCTCAGTATTGTCTCCTCTGTGTTCTGTCCTCTGTCCTTGTGTCTTTACTGTCCTCAGCCTTGTCCCCTTTCCCACCTTGTTCCTCTGCTCTGCTGTCTCTACCTCCTGTGTGCCGTCCTATCAGCCCTGTCTCCTCTGTCTCTGTCTCCTGTGAGTGTGTGTGTGTGTTCAGGTGTGCTCCTGACCTGTGTGCACTCAGGTGAGAGCTATGTGAGGGGAGGGAGGAGGTGTGGTCTGTTCTAAGCCCCACCCCTAAACCACACAGTTCAAGAGCCACCAACTCCCATTTGTCAGCCAATAAAAACTATTTACTAATTCACATTTCAGCTATTTTCATGAAAAATACCTAATGACTCCATGTTATAATATTGTTCTCTCATTAATACATGCCTGAAGAGGTTTGATATACATGCATGTTTGAGTATTTTAACAATCTCTTACAGTTAGCAGTAAGATTCTGTGCAAGGCTCCGCCCACAAGTCTATGCCCCCCATGCTCCCACACAACAAATCTCCATAAATACACAAAAACATTATACAAAACTGTACACAACAAGTTGACAAAGCTGATGCGATGTGCAGTGGTTTCATTAGAGATTGTGTTGTGATAGCGCTCTGAAAGGGGAGTGACTTAGCATAGGGAGCAAAGGGAAAGAAACTGAAACTTTTATACTAGGCCAGGTGTGTGTCTTGCCTAAAGACACAATGACAGTGTGCAGTAGACCCACGTTTGTGCCCTTCAGGATTCGCACACTACAAAGTATTGTAATAAAGCTGATGTATGAACTCTCCTTCACAAAACACTCCCTGCTTCACCTGAAGTCGTGCACACTGGACCGGATGGAGACAAACAGACAAAGCGCGCCTTTTTTTTTAGCATCGAAGAATTGCTCAAGTCAATAGAAAAGTGAGTGAAGAGTGAAAGGCAAACATGAGAAGGGCACTTGAGGACAAAAGCTTTCTAGACGTCCCTATGTACACACACTACCCCCCCCCCCTCTCAAAAGAATTAGATTCTAAGAAATTCTCTGTATATCTGACCCAAACTGCACTCACAAGACACCACCTGCAGAGGGAGTTCATGCAAAAACTTCTGTTTATGCAGAAAAAAGTACCAGGAAACAATGTATTTATATAAAGACAGATTCAACATGTGAATCATGAGTTTAATTTTTACATCGAAATACTAAAAAGTACCAAATCTTCAGCTAACTCCCTCACTCACTCACCCTTCCTTTTAAGAATAAAGTCCTACAGCCCTAGTGACGTTCCTCCAAACAATACTCCTCACATAGAAGCACAAAGTAGTGGTGCAAGTAAGAGTAAAAAAATATTTGGGAAAACTACTAGAGTTTTCCCAAATACTAAGAGTAACTTAAGACTCTTGGCATGTAACTGACGAACGTGATTTTTAATTGAAGTGAATGTAATTTAAAATCCTCAAGCAATGGCCAGACACAAAAATGACACAAGCTAAATGAGATCCGAAGGAGCTGCAAGAAACTCAAATGTTCAAATCATTTCAGATCACAAAGCTTTTGTCACTTTTGGAGAGGAAGCACAGCTTTTACTCAAGAGTACTGTTACTTAAACAGTAAAAATATAACTTAATACAAAATAATCATAAAAATAAATGTATTATTATATACTTAAAGTATGCCGTTAGAAAAATACCGGACAATGTCTTTTAAAAGTTAATGCAACTGAGTACTACCCACTTCAGCTTGCAGTAAACAAGAGATGTGCATTTCAGATGGAGGGAGGGCATCTGAGCTAAAATGACAAAAGCAGCAAAAGACAAGTTTGTATTGATAAATACTTTATTTAAACCTTAACTCAAAGCAGTGGGTCAAGCCTTAGACACAGAGATGTAAAGTGCAAGAGAAGGTGCGGTTAAGTGCCTGGCCTGCCCCAACCCCTCCCCACCCACACCTCACCTCCCATATCCTCTCCTATTTATTTAGTCTTTTCATTGGGATACCATCGTCTCCCCAAACAGCGCCCTCCTCTGACCATGCTGTGAAAGAGCTGAAGGAGGATCACAGCCTTCAGATAGAAGCACGGATCACATTACACAATGGGTTTTCAAGTCAGTCTATATCACGTCAGTATGCAGTTTAGATTCATTAGGTGGGCTGCTGGCGTTTCTCTGACAAACATGGGACACTTCAGTTGGGGTCTAGGAGATTGATCACAATACTAACATTTCTGTAAAACTTTCTTTAGACAATAGAATGTGATTTTCAACATTAACGGGTAGTACTTTCTGTTCTGTTCCCATGTGTCTTATATGTGTGTGATCCTCAGAGGTCCAGTAGGTTCACGTTGGTCCATGTGTGTGTACTAGTCGATGTGTCTTCTACTTGTTCTGATACAGCTCAACATCATTCTAAAGATATTCAGGAAAGGTACAATTCTGTCCTGTGAATGGGACTTTTATTTTAGTATCGATACCTGTGAAAAATGAGTATCTAGTTTCGATACTAGTTTTAGTATCGATTTGTACTTCATTTTCGATACTTTTGGCAACCCTACTAGGAGATATTACTCAAACAGCCCAGCAGTAAAGTGGGGTTTCAGAGCTTCTGTGTACAGAGGTGTTTCACAGTGGGACCACATGTGGTGCCAGTCCAGTCCAGTCGGGTCCGGTGTTAAAAGCCTAGGGACTTGCGCACGATGCTCTGAGCCAGTCTGTAGAACTGCTCCCGGTCCTCACGCCACATCTTGGACGCGTCCACGTTGGCACCGCTCTCATCGTTGGGTTCTGAGAAAAAAACATTTACAAACTCATTATTATATTAGAACAATCTCAAGTACCTGCAAACATGGTGAGTGTGTGAGGTACCCGCTAGCATGTGTGTCTGCATGTGTGCGTGTGCGCGTGTACATGCGTACATGTGTTACCAGCTAGCATGCAGAGTATGTCCGAGTATGCCGACTCAAAGTAGTTTGTACCACATGCCATATGGCTATTCAACGCTTCACTACAAATTTATGTTATGCATTATATTACATATTCTATGATGTACTGTGTGAAATATTGTATGAAGTATTGTATTATATATTGTATGTTGCCTGAGATCTGCATGTCCTTGAGGATAATAAAGTATGTGTCGGTGTATGTGAGGTACCTGCTAACATGCTGACCACAGAGAGCAGGATCTTCTCCACACTCTGCACAGGGCTCCAGCGCTCGGCACTGCTCTCGTAGCCCATGGGGTCATCTCCAGGGGCGTGGAGGATGGAGATACACACGCGGCCGTCTGGGTAGACTGACACACAGGGGTCAGAGGTCACACAACTGTGCTCAGTGTTACTGAACTGCTCATGTTACATGAACAACTAGTGACTAGTCTCGTCTAAAATGTACTCAAACTTCAAACTCGACTCTGAGATTAAGGAATAGACTCGATACTCAATACTAAATCTGATACCACAATAATATTAACATTAAATAATGGTACGTTCTATTCTATTCCCATGAGTCTTAATGTGTGTAATGGTCAGTGGTGCAGTAGGTTCATAGTGTCCGTGTGTGTATACTAGTCTATGTGCTCTTACACTTGTTCTGTTACAGTTCTTTTTTAGTATTTGTCCTTTAGTATTTTTTAGTAGTAGTTTCAACATTAGTTTTAGTATGGATTAGTAACTGATTTTCAATACTTTTGACAACTCTACCACTGGCACTGCTGATGTTTGAGCAGAACAGGACATACACAGCAGACACAGACAGTGTCCTCCCCATATCCTCCTGTATTCTTGTCCCCCGTGTCCCTGCCCTGTCCTCACACATAATGAGAGGCAGCTCCTGTAATCAGCTAAGCGTGCTCAGACTGTCTCTGATGACATCACTCTGACAGCATGGTGCTAATCACACAGTAGCCACACGCTAACCACACACTAACCACACAGTGTGTGTCACAACAGAGGCCAGGGCCCCATTACAGAAGCTGTAATGAGTGTGCAGGGGCAGGGGCCAGAGCACAGGAAAGCCCCTCTCCTCTGTGGGTCAACGAGACATTCAACAGTGTTTTAAGTTATGCAAGGACCTGGGACCTCCAGGGCACAGGAGCTGTGCATGGATCAGTTCACTACAAGTGACATTAGCAAAAGCTCTCAAAGCATCTCCATGATCCAACCACATATTTGACCCATAATGCACTGACAAGAGAAGTACAAGTAAAGTGTTAGATTATAAAATGTCACAATAAATGCACAATTCATTCCCAAATCTTTCATCTATATACTTTTTTAAAACCCAATAAAATAACGAGTCCACTAATTATTTCAACTAAATGACTACAGGCCTCGAGCCTGAGAGAGACTAAGCAGCAGAGCCTATCAGCTGTAGCCTCGCACAGGTCTACTCACTGTTGGGGTGGAACATCTCACAGGTGAACCTCATCTTGGGGGGACTCAGAGGGTAGTCTGAGGGGAAGCTGAGCACTGCCGGGAACACACCCCCTTCAAAACATGTGTCCTGGGGCCCCCTAGAGGACACACACAGAACAGGACACATAGTAACACAGCACAGGTGAGAAATGTTGGGACTGAGAATGACAGGGCCCCTCATGATTTGGTATGATACATGGCCCATAATACAATATGACAATAAGGCCATACATGTGATCATCAATATAATGTCCACAATATTCTGTGATATGTCAAGGAGACACAACTGAACTAAACCAACACAGTGCAGACCTACTTTTTAGCACAACATTTTATTCAAATGTATAAAAGTACA
Organism: Boleophthalmus pectinirostris; assembly: GCF_026225935.1. Lineage (NCBI taxonomy): Eukaryota > Metazoa > Chordata > Actinopteri > Gobiiformes > Gobiidae > Boleophthalmus > Boleophthalmus pectinirostris. The sequence goes on along the minus strand of NW_026570970.1, from coordinate 39,646,228 downwards.
ATATAAAACTGGGGAGAAGATGATATGTAAGTTAGGCTGTAGGAAAACTTTTCTGCTATTCAATATAACAGATATTTTTGATAATAAATATAGAGGCCACAATACAGTAACAATAGTTTGCTTGTCAGCACCTCAGTTGCCAACAGACTACACTAGAGCCCGACCGATATGGATTTTGCTGTGGCCGATATGAAACCGATATAATGGGAGTTGGCGCTGCCGATAGCCGATATAATCACCGATATATTTAGTGATGTAAAAATTCACTGTAAATGTTAAATTGTTTAAAAAACTTAGGTTTGGCTCTGGTGGATTTTAAATTGGGTTTATTTAGGCAACATTTATTGTTATTCTGCCTCTTTACATCATATTTACAGACAGTAGGTTGGCTTAATAATGGCATTTTTGCATCACATTCTAGACACTAGTGATGGGTATTCCAGTTCTTTTTAGAGAACCGGCTGGTTCTTTTGGCTCCCAAGTGGCTCTTCAGATTGTTTTGTTGCAAGCAGGACTAAAGCAGGTCTAAAGCAGGACTGAATCAGGACTGAACCAGGTCTAAACCAGGACTGAAAAGGGACTAAACCGGAACTTATTTTATGCTAAACTACAGTCAAATATGCTCGTTTTTTTTATTTATTTATTTTTAATCCTACGTACACGCAAATTTCTTAAAGTTTCGTTTTTAGCCGCTGCCGCTGTCAAACCACAAGTCTGCACGCGGCGTGAAGAGAAAAAAAGTGAGACAAAGAGAAAACACGGCTCCCAATAAGGATCAGGCTCCCGTCGTTCCCTTCAAAGAGCCGGTTCTAAGAGTCATTTCGTTCGCGACTGACCCATAACTAGTAAAGAAAGTAGCGCTATTAGCCTTTAGCCGTAAATACGTGTGCGCCGCGGTAATTAATTATATGCGCAAATGTCATAATTCACATGTCTGTTCACAGCTCATTTACATATCAGTGCAGGTCCAGTAGCAAATATACGGCCAATATAGTCACTTTAATAGACCAATAGAAAACAGTCTGTTTATGTGCGGGAGCTACAGCAGCTAACCCATAACAAATGACAAAAACTAGCTTCAGAGTCGACATATTTCCAACACTCACCGCTCATACAGGCTCCTCCTCACATCACAAATCTGCACTAATAAATGTCCATTTAATCCAGACTCAAACCGATTGTCCGTAAAAAGAATATAATCTCAGTGTTTGGATCTGTGTCTGCAGGTGTAAACAAACACACGTGAGTGACGCGACTCTGTGGTGTGTTCAGGGACAGTACGGACACACACAGACAAATGACTCCGTAGATAAATACATATTAGGACATTTATCTGTCTGTAAATTGGATTAAATGAACAGAATGTAGAGAGTCTAAGCTTTATAACGAGGTATAACATGCCCACGTGAAATATCGGCCCCTATCAGCAAGCATATCGGCCGATAGCCAATATGCCTAAAGTTGCCCATATCAGCCGATAATATCGGCCAACCGATATATCGGTCGGGCTCTACTTTACACCCATCTATACTACACAATCAACGCCATGGACACTCCTACAACTGACATTTGAGTTAACTGAAGTTGTGTAGGCCTCGTTTTCATTAGGGATGCAACGATAATCAATATAATATTGAACCATTTGATACTGATCTCACGATTTGATACAGAAGTTTGTTTGAGACATGTATCGATATGCACGTCCCTCCATGCGCGCTGTGATGTCCAAAGGGAAACAGTTCTCACAGCGTCCTTCTCCATAGGAACTTACAGCTGACAGCTTACTGCTTTTAACAGAGGAGGGTTTTATCTTTCACTCACTTTTTAATTTATGTTGATAGACCCAGGAATGACAAAGAGATTCACTTTTAAATACTTTAGAATCACTTTTGGTTTCACATGGGCTTTAATCAAATGCGCTCGTATTCGCACCCGTGGCGCGACTCGTGACAAACACAATCTTTTTCTCACACTCCGTCTCATAAGTTTGACTCAGAAACAATCTGTTGAGACATTTCTATGTGACATAACAGAGTTTGAGTGTCCAGAATGAGGATGGGAGTGTGTCATAGACTGTAGCGGGGAGAGCTGGAGGTGCTACATACTGTCTCTGCTGGACGAGGCAGTGTGGGAGGAGCTACGTACTGTCTCTGCTGGAGGGAGCAGTGTGGGAGGAGCTACGTACTGTCTTTGCTGGAGGGAGCAGTGTGGGAGGAGCTACGTACTGTCTCTGCTGGAGGGAGCAGTGTGGGAGGAGCTACGTACTGTCTTTGCTGGAGGGAGCAGTGTGGGAGGAGCTACGTACTGTCTCTGCTGGAGGGAGCAGTGTGGGAGGAGCTACGTACTGTCTTTGCTGGAGGGAGCAGTGTGGGAGGAGCTACGTACTGTCTCTGCTGGAGGGAGCAGCGTGGGAGGAGCTATGTACCGTCTTTGCTGAAGGGGTAAGAGCAGCGCAGACACAGCAGACACAGGTGTGTGACGCTGTGAGAGGAGACCAACTCAGCAGGAAAAGAAATCATCAAATCATCATCAAAGAAGGAAAAGAGTGATAACTCTAGAGGAGTTACACTAAGAGTCGACTGGTTTATTATAAAATATAAAACAGCCTGAGAAACTCTGTTCTTATTTTCACTGAATAAAAATGCTGAGCTGTAAATCATTGAACCAAATGAACTAAAACACTTCACATATAAACTACAGGAGTTGTGCTGTAGTGTATTGTGTGTAATGTGATGTTTCAGTAACATCAGTGTTTTTATATTATATTGATTAGCAGAAAAAAATGACATGAGATTTTTTTTGCATCTTTGTATTGAAATCAATTGGATATTGTGACCTATATATCGAGATATGTATCGAATCATGGGAAAACCAAATCGCTGCAACCCTAGATTCCATGGAGACTACCCTGCCTGAATCTCTGGTAGATTTTAATCTGAGCTTTGTTTTAAAACAATCCAACAACAAAGAACTGACTTCGCCAAAAGTACAACAGGTGAGATGATTTGTGTTCTTAAACCAGTCTCTCACACATCAAACTAGTTCTAGCTAGTATTAGCATTAGTTAGTCACTCTCACCTTTCTATTGATAACTAAACTCAACAGGACCATAAACACTTTTGACTGATTATTGATCACAGGCTCCTGAAAATGTGTTGTTTTAACCCATTTTATATTTTTTCTTTTGTTTCAGTGTATCTTAAAACTTTTTTGACACTGCTTGCTGATGTGTGTGTTGTGTCACCATGGGAGCTGTTAAACATTCCACCATAGAAATACATGTAGAACACCCCCACCGTGACATCACTGCAAAGTAACAACAGCAGTATGACATGTCAGAAACAGGTATGGAACATTTGGATTTGTCTATAGCTACCCCGAGAAAACGAAGAAAACAAGAGGGCGCTTAGGCCCACGGTGCACTTACATGATGAGGGCCTCCCACTCAAAGAAGTTCTCCTCATTGGCAGGACCTGAGGACAGAGGACAGAGGACGACTGTAATAACACGTGTACCAACAGGAGCTATGAGAGCGGACAGAGGAGTGAGACTGACCTGCCACGATCCCCTCCGGAGGGTTCAGCGTCAGCTCTGGAACACAACACAACACGGTCAGCACAATAACACTAGTGGAGAGTAGAAACAGAGAGGAAGATGCCCCTTGACATTCCATGGATAGAGCCGTTTTTTTTTAGTTCAGTTAATTTAGTAAATTTGTTTTTCCATTGTTGCTGTGACCGTGCAGATCTTGGCAAGTGAGTTAACTAATAAGGGGGAGATAAAGGACCCTTCAACTCACCCCAAAACAATTACTGATAGTATTACTGTATTTTTTGGACTATAAGTCACACTTTTTTCATGGTTTGGGTGTTTCCTGCAAGCAATTAATATATTAAAATGTTCACAGACTCTGCGAGAGGCTCTAGTCTTGTGTGTCAGTATCTGCTGCTCCTTTTCCTCCTCTATCAGTCACTTCACTCTCCTGCAGAAAGAGCCTCTGTCCTGTCTGTATCATGTCAGTCGAGCGTACCATCACGTACCACTGAAAATGTAAAATTTATACAAACTTATAAAGACGACTGAGAAGACTTCATGACATCATAGGGTGGAACAGAGTATTTGGTGCTTTGGAGATGTAGACAGACTAATAATGCAGGATTACTCAAACACGTGTGAATGAAAAGAAACATAACCGCATTAAAATATGATTAAAAGCTCACAAGAATCCAATTTGCGTAATATAGAACCTTTAAGGACAGAACTGTTCAACTGTGGATGATCCCAAAGTCTGTGTGTGTGATAAATGTGCCTGTAGTCTGCAGTGTCCCTGTGCTTTAACTGTTCACTGGTTTTCTACTGTTGGCTTGATGTTCTTGTTTTAGATCAGGGACAAAGTAAATATTTAACAGAGTTGTGGACTTTTATATTTGTTGTTAAAGGCACGATATGTGACTTTTCAGGGTCTTTGGGTGTTTCTGTATGCCAGTGCTCTACTTGGAATGTTCCGCCTCTCCACAGATCTGACCCGTAACTTAGTCTGGTTTGGTCTCCATGATGATATAAAGTGTTGTGTCACACATTCCAAACAAAGCATGGAGAAAAGCAGGTGGCAGACATTCCACCAGAAACTGTAGCGTTCACATTTGAGATGTGTTTGAGCTTTACTGAAGAAACACTCATATAACACTGCCACTCACTCTAAAAAAATGGAATGCTGTGACACCACCTGCAAAACCTCTATATGATTAATTGTAAAATATTTTCTCTCTGCAACAAGAAGATAGTCTCGGGTGTGGGCGGGAGTAACATGAAGATCTCAAGTATGAAGCTAAATGGAATTACATGGCAAAGAAAACTCGAAAAGAAAAACTCAAAATATAAATCAAAATGTTTTAGATGCATATTCTCCACAGTATCCACCCATTGCTTCGTTGACACAGCTACAAACCCCCTTAGTTTCCTGAAATGGGGGCTCCTCCGTGTCCCTCCGTGTCCCACTACATTGTACTCCTGCGGTCCTGCTCGCCCTAATCACATGTGGAGTTCTGTGGAACATTAGCATGACATGTCGTGTGTAACTTTTTTTTTTTAACATCAGGAGAAGTGCAGTAAAGCGTGTGCGGTGCGTGTATTCATCACAGAAGAAGAATAAAATGACATTATAGAGTTGTTATTATTATAGATCTTCATGTCAGTGTGTGGTGCTGGTGCACTGTTAGTCTGTTAGTCTGTTAGTCTGTTAGCCTGTTAGCTCCCCGGACACTCACGCTTGTACTCCGCCATGAGCCTCTTGAGCGCGGTCCCGGCCATGGCTGCTCCTCCGCGGCAGACTCAGCCTTCAGACCGGGGGAAGATCACTGGAACAGCGGAAAACAGGAGAAAAACACGCAAAACCGCATAAACTCCGCACCTGACACTCTCCACGCACACTCACCGCACATGCGCACTGGGGGTTTCCGCTTTAGGCTCAGAGACAGAGCGTGAGCGCCCTCTGCTGGTGATGGAGCTCACTGCGGCTCACCTCAAAACAACACGAAAAGACTACAGGAGAGAGAGAGAGAGACACACACACAAGAGAGAGCGAGAGACAAGAGAGACACAAGAGAGAGAGAGAGAGACAAGAGAGAGAGGGAAAGAGAGAGAGAAACAGAGAGACACAGAGAGAGAGAGAGAGAGAGAGAGAGAGAGAGAGAGAGAGAGAGAGAGAGAGAGAGAGAGAGAGAGAGAGAGAGAGAGAGAGAGTTAGTGCTAGAGAAAATTTCCCCACCTTAAAAAAACAAAAACAACGTAGGAACAAAATGCCTGAGAAGTGAGAAGGCCTAACGTCACAGCAGGATCTTCAAGCAGATGATATGACCTAACAGGCTGATCACGTGACATGAGCTGAAACTGAAAGTGTTTGTGCAAAAGGCCACAGAGGGTATATGAGAAAGGCTCAGCTCTTCGTAAGGTGAGTGTTGAATTTCTTTAACTTCGCAAAAATGGTTAAATGTCAGTGTTTTTTTATGTAAAAGCCTCTGCTTTTTCAGAGTCATTCTTCGTTTAAATCCCATTCATCTCACATTTCAGCAGTGTTGGGTAGGTGACTTTTAAAATGTATTCCCCTACAGATTACAGATTACATACCCCAAAATGTAGTTTGTAACGTAATCCATTAAATTACTTAAAGTGAGTAACGTAATCTGAATACTTTGGATTACTTGATATTGTCATGCTTTTTAAAACGACATGAATGTAGCAACCAAATCCTAAAAATTCTTGTTTGTTCTTCAAATTCTCTGTTGAGCCCAAGTCTCCATGAATAAGCAACTGTTTGTTGTAGAGAAGCAAGGAAATCTTAACATGTTTTGTTTTGTCTGCTAAAAGAAAATAAAAAGTCCATTGTTTACTTAAGCATATAAAAAATATTATTGATAGAGAAATTATTTTTATATGAGATCACTGCTGCCTTAAATTATGTCCACCCTTCTGTTAGGTGTCATATTGTTTAATCCTGGTTAAGTTAAATGTTTGTACTGTTGACCCATTTAATACTTTATTTGTTATAAAGTTGATTGCCGCCCTCTAGTGGACGCCTTTGGTTTTAAGTTTTGTTTTTCTACCGCACGTGCTCACTTACAAGCGTGATCGGTTCGCAGTCTGACAGAATACGTCTCTGTTTTCGGCCTTGGGGCATCTTTGTCCGTAAGTTTGGCTTGTTTTGTGTTATAATATTCGTTTTCTTGTATTGTTATAAATATCTGAAGGTTGGAACGGTGGTTTTGGCGCATTCGCGGTGTTGCTTATTGCTAGTTTCTTTGCTAGCTCCGTCCTGTGTTTGGGCTGGGTAGTGGGGCTTTTATTTTTGTCGTAACATGCACGATTTGTTAATACACATCTTTTGTGTGTTTGTTGCAGTTTTACAAAAAAGGAAAAACGGAAAAAAGAAAAAGACAAAGAGACAAATGTGGAAATAAACGTCCGTAAAGACAAGTCTTTTTCCATATGGTCGTGTGGACTCTCTTTTTTTGTATGTTCGCTATCTGTCTAGCCCTGGTAGAGACGCCATCGTGAGGACAGAATAGTAAAAGGACATTGCACAGCGGGCTAAGACAAGATCAACTGTCACCATCGCACTGTGAACGAAACAACTCAAGATGGAGCAGCAAGACAAGACGGACCAAACACAAAAACTATATGAGACCAGGTCAGAAGCTTCAAGATCAAGCAGGTCCTCAGCTAGTGCTGCAGCCACCAAAGCCAAAGCTAAAGCTGAAGCAGCCCTAGTAGAAGCCAAATATGCAGCTAAAGAAGCACAAGTGATGAAAGAAAAGGCTAGAATAGAAGCAGAAAATCAAAAGATGTTAGCTGAAGTAGCTCAACGTAAAGCAGAGCTAGAGGCTAATCTGTACGTGCTAAAGACAGAGAGGAGCGCCACCGCAGCCTCAGCAGAAGCAGCAGTCTACGAGGCCGCAGCAGCGATGGAGAATGACCCTCTCGACGACTTCAACCAGATCCCTCCACAGGACACTGCTCAACGCACCAGCGAGTATGTGCAGGCCCACTATGCACCAAAACCTCAGCACGAACCTCCAGTCCATCAGCAGCCGCCTGTCACATCTTCCAAAGCACAACGAGCACCGTCGTCACCTCTGCCTGACCAAACGCAGTGGTACCCGCTTCCTTACAGGGAAGCAAGTCTACCGAATTCCTTTGTTAAGAATGAGGTAATGTTTAGCACTCCATGCAGAGCCCAAACACGTTATCCTCCTGCTCCGATGTCTCACACATCCAGTCTTAGAGACTACCCTTGTGAAGCAGCACCACTGACTGATCTCACTAAATATCTAGTTAGGAGAGAAATGGTAAGCTCTGGACTATTAAAGTTTGATGACTGTCCAGAAAACTATTGGGCCTGGAAAACTTCTTTCCAGGATGTTACCAGAGAGCTCAATCTAACAGCTAGAGAGGAGCTTGACTTGCTGATAAAGTGGCTCGGCCCAGATTCATCTCCACAAGCAATGCGAATCAGGTCAGCTTATGTTCACAATGCCAACGCAGGTGCCAACATGGTTTGGCAAAGATTAGATGACACTTATGGTTCACCTGAGATTATTGAACATGCACTTTTGTCAAAGCTAGAGAACTTTCCCAAAATCTCTAACAAAGACAATCAGCGTCTCAGAGAGTTAGGAGACATCCTAATGGAGATAGAGTTAGCTAAGTCAGGGGGGCGTTTACCTGGTTTAGCTTATCTTGATACAGCCAGAGGAGTAAACCCTATTGTAGAAAAGCTTCCTTATGGACTGCAAGAACGCTGGATCACGTATGGCTCTAGATATAAGGAAGTGCATAATGTTTCCTTTCCACCTTTCAGCTATTTCGTTAACTTCATTTCCAGCCAAGCAAAGACCCGAAATGATCCAAGCTTTTCCTTTTCTTCAACCTGCATCACAAGTCAAATAAAACAAGACAAACCAGTGAGACATTACAGTAACAACAAAACAGTGTCAGTTAGAAAAACTGAGGTTATGGCTACACCTGTAACACCCAATAACAGTAGTCAAGAAAAGAGAGTAGATGAGCCAGCAGATCGTTGTCCAATGCACAACAAGCCACATCCCCTAGCAAAGTGTCGTGGGTTTAGGGGAAAACATTTAGATGAAAGGAAAGCTTATCTAAAAGAAAACTCAATCTGTTTTCGTTGTTGTGCATCCACTAAACACTTGGCTAAAGACTGTAAGGTTGCTGTTAAATGCAAAGAGTGCAATAGTGACAGACACATTAGTGCCCTCCACCCTGGACCTGCTCCTTGGTCCACGGGAGCACAAGCGATGGAACAAGAGCATGGCGGGGAGCAAGACAATGCCTCATCTCCCGAGGTCACCTCTAAATGTACTGAGATATGTGACAAAACACAAGGACTCAGATCGTGCTCAAAAATCTCTCTAGTGAATGTGTACCCAGCAAACCGCCCAGACAAAGCTCAAAAAATGTATGTGGTCTTAGATGACCAAAGTAATCGCTCTTTGGCAAAATCAGATTTCTTTGAGCTGTTTGACATTAGTGAAGCTCCATCTACTTACACTTTAAAAACCTGTGCAGGCATTAGTGAAGCTACAGGTAGGAAAGCTCACAACTTTGTTGTTGCGTCACTTGATGGACAAACACACATAGCATTACCCCCTCTTTTAGAGTGCAATACAATGCCAGATGACCGCAGTGAAATTCCCACACCTGACATTGTACAGTATTTTCCTCACCTAGCACCAATAGCAGGTAAAATACCACCACTAGAGCAAGACACGCCCATCCTTCTGTTATTGGGACGAGACATTCTCAGTGTACACAAAGTGCGCGAGCAGTACAATGGCCCGCACAACACACCTTATGCTCAGCGGCTAGATTTGGGGTGGGTTATTGTGGGTGAGATCTGTCTGGGGAGAGCTCACAAGCAGACTAAAGTGAATGTTTACAAAACTAGCATTCTACAAAACGGCCGCACTTCCTTCCTCGAGCCTTGCACTAGCGCCATTCATGTAAAAGAGACATTCACTCTCCCTAAACTGCAAACTGTTGTTTTCGGTGACATGGAGGCAGCTCTACTCAAACAGCCAGACACTCTAGGGCTCAACGTGTTCCAAAGAACGCCTGATGACGATAAACCAGCCTTGTCTCTTGAGGACAAAATCTTCCTTGAGATCATGGACAGGGAGGTGTACATGGACAGTGACAACCACTGGGTGGCGCCCTTACCCTTTCGTAATCCACGCCCTCTCCTTCCCAACAACAGAGAACAGGCTCTGAAACGCCTCACTGTTTTGAAACGGACATTAGATAAAAGGCCAGACATGAAAGAACAGTTCATAGATTTTATGGAAAAAATCTTTGCAAATGACCAAGCAGAAATTGCCCCAGAACTAGAACCAGGTGAAGAATGTTGGTACCTACCGATATTTGGAGTGTACCACCCCCAGAAACCAGGCAAAATCCGAGCCGTGTTCGATTCAAGCGCCCAGTTTAATGGCATCTCTCTTAATGACACTCTTCTTAGGGGACCAGACTTAAACAATACACTGCTTGGTGTTCTTTTGCGCTTTAGAAGAGAGCAGGTAGCAGTTACTGTTGATGTAGAGCAGATGTTTTACTGCTTCAGAGTAAAGGAAAGTCACAGAAACTATCTCAGGTTCCTATGGTTCAAAGACAATGACCTGAACAAAGAAATAATAGAGTTCCGCATGAAAGTTCCAGTATTTGGGAACAGTCCATCCCCAGCTATTGCTATCTATGGACTGAGACGAGCAGCTGAGCTAGGGCAGGAAGAATACGGCTCAAACACAAAACAGTTTGTCTTTCGCAATTTCTATGTTGATGATGGACTGGTTTCTGTGTCCAATGAGAGCCAAGCTATTGAACTTTTGTCTCGAGCAAGAAAAATGCTGGCTGAATCAAACATACGGCTTCACAAAATCGCCTCAAACGTCAGTCAGGTCACTAATGCATTTCCACTAGAGGAGCGAGCAGCAGATCTTAAGGATTTAGATCTGGATGTGGACCCTCTGCCTCTTCAACGAAGTCTTGGGCTTGGGTGGAACTTAGAAAATGACTCTTTTACATTCCAAGTGGGAAAAGATACTAAGCCATTTACCCGCAGAGGCATACTTTCTGTTGTAAACAGCCTATATGACCCCCTAGGGTTCGCTGCCCCAGTGACAATTCAGGGCAAAGCACTGTACAGGGAGCTAACTCTAGAACAACAGGACTGGGATGAACCTCTACCAACAAACAGGGAGATAGAGTGGACCAGATGGACTGAATCACTTACTGCTCTTGAAGGTCTCCAAATCCCCAGACCCTTTGTACCAATTTCACTGTCACATACTCAAACAAGGGAACTATGCATTTTTTTCAGATGCTTCAACAATGGCAATAGCAGCTGTAGCTTACCTCAGGGTTGTTGACACAAATGGTCAGTGCCATGTGGGGTATATGATGGGTAAATCTAAACTAGCGCCATCTTCTGCCCACACAGTCCCACGCCTAGAACTGTGCGCAGCTGTTTTAGCAGTCGAACTCGCTCAGATAATCATCGAGGAAAGTGACATTGAGTTTCAAGCTGTCGACTTTTATACTGACAGTAAGATAGTTCTTGGGTACATTCACAACAGCACTCGTCGATTCTATGTGTATGTAGCTAATAGGGTTGCCCAGATCCGCAGATCAACCACACCCGACCAGTGGCATCATGTGGCCACAGACCAAAATCCAGCAGACCATGGTACCAGGCTCGTTCTCGCATCACAACTGCAATACACAACCTGGCTCTCTGGTCCTCTGTTCTTAAAGGTCAATACTGAGCAACGTGATAAGCCTGAAAGTTTTGATCTTGTGGATCCATCAGTGGACATGGAAATCCGTCCTCAAGTGACCACTTTAGCAACAAACGTCAAGGAGAACAAGCTTGGCTCACACAGATTTGAGCGTTTCTCAACCTGGAAATCCTTGGTTAGGGGAATGCAAGCTCTCATTCACATGGCAAGGTCGTTTTCAAAGGTCATACCTACGGACCACTGTGATAAACACTCCACAGATCTCTCTCAAGCAAAGACAGTTGTTATCAAATGTGTTCAACAGGAGATCTTTAGAGAGGAAATCAAAAGACTTTCTGAGGGAAAAGAGATATCCTCGCACAGTCCCCTTGAAAAACTTGATCCCTTTATTGATAGTGAAGGTTTGTTAAGGGTTGGGGGACGTTTGCAAACAGCAGATCTTTCTGAACTAGAAAAACACCCCTTGATTATCCCAGGTTCTCATCATTTAGCAGTTCTCTTAGTCAGACACTATCACAACCAAGTAGCTCATCAGGGACGTCAGTTTACGGAGGGTGCTCTGCGCACCGCAGGACTTTGGGTTCTAGGGGCTAAAAGACTGGTTTCTCGCATAATTCACCAATGTGTCACATGTAGGAAACTAAGGGGTCGTCTAGAGGAACAAAAAATGGCAATTTTACCTGCTGATAGGCTTACCATTGACCCGCCATTTACTTACGTAGGTTTAGATGTTTTTGGACCTTGGAATGTCACATCCCGCCGCACAAGGTCAAACAGTGCTGAGAGCAAAAGGTGGGCAGTGATGTTTACATGTCTTTGTACTAGGGCAGTGCATATAGAAGTTGTCGAGTCAATGTCCACCTCCAGCTTCATAAACGCTCTCCGACGATTCTTGTCAATCAGGGGACCAGTCAAACGCCTTAGGTCAGACCAAGGTACAAACTTTATCGGTGCCTGTAAGGAGTTGCGAATCAACTCTGAAGATCCAGAAATCAAGAATTTCTTACAGGACCAAAGCTGCACTTGGGCATTCAACACCCCGCATTCCTCTCACATGGGAGGGGTGTGGGAGAGGATGATCGGACTAGTTCGAAACATTCTCGACAGTTTACTTTTGAAAAACTCTAACAGTCGTCTCACACATGAGGTATTGGTCACTCTTATGGCTGAGGTCATGGCCATAATGAACGCCAGGCCTTTGGTCCCTGTGACTACAGATCCTGAAACACTGGAAATCCTCTCACCTGCAATGCTTCTCACTCAGAAGGCCAGTCCAGTGTTATCACCTCCGGGGAATTTTGAACTCAAAGACCTTTACAAAGCCCAGTGGCGTCAAGTTCAGGGGCTTGCCGATTGTTTCTGGAAAAGGTGGAGGCAGGAATACCTCACCACTCTGCAAGCAAGACGAAAATGGAAAGCAGAAAAACCTAACATAAAAGAGGGTGATGTTGTTTTGTTAAAAGACACTCAAATCAAACGTAATGAATGGCCTGTTGGTATTGTAGTTAAGGCTATTCCCAGTGATGACAAAAGGGTAAGAAAACTTGAAGTCAAGATTGTAAAACAAGGTTCTGTTAAGACGTATATGAGACCTGTTACTGATGTAATTGTACTTTTGTCTGAAAATGGGGATAAAGGTTAAATAGTGGTATATTCATTAATATACCAGGCGGGGAGTGTACTGTTGACCCATTTAATACTTTATTTGTTATAAAGTTGATTGCCGCCCTCTAGTGGACGCCTTTGGTTTTAAGTTTTTTGTTTTTCTACCGCACGTGCTCACTTACAAGCGTGATCGGTTCGCAGTCTGACAGAATACGTCTCTGTTTTCGGCCTTGGGGCATCTTTGTCCGTAAGTTTGGCTTGTTTTGTGTTATAATATTGTTTTCTTGTATTGTTATAAATATCTGAAGGTTGGAACGGTGGTTTTGGCGCATTCGCGGTGTTGCTTATTGCTAGTTTCTTTGCTAGCTCCGTCCTGTGTTTGGGCTGGGTAGTGGGGCTTTTATTTTTGTCGTAACATGCACGATTTGTTAATACACATCTTTTGTGTGTTTGTTGCAGTTTTACAAAAAAAAGGAAAAACGGAAAAAAGAAAAAGACAAAGAGACAAATGTGGAAATAAACGTCCGTAAAAACAAGTCTTTTCCATATGGTCGTGTGGACTCTCTTTTTTGTATGTTCGCTATCTGTCTAGCCCTGGTAGAGACGCCATCGTGAGGACAGAATAGAGATAGAAATCATTTAATTTTCAGATTTTCAGAAGTATGGCAATTCAGAATATGTTTGAGTGGAAAATGTATTAGTTCTCCCAGAGCTGCTGTTCTCTCACTGACGCTCGCAGATCCCAGAGCCACTTTCTCCTGTGATTGCAATGGTAACTGTTGTATTGTTCTTTTTTTCTAAGATGTTTTTGCCCTTGACAGCTGCCAAAACAAGATCTCCATTTTGCATCGCCACTTGAACTTGTTCCATCTCGCCTTTTTAATTTCCTCCATTTCTGGAGATAAATCTTCACAATTGTCCATGTTTGTTGCTAAAATAAATAAAAATTGCAAATATAACTTCATAAAAATAGCACTGCAAAGGGCTCAGCAAATAAGTGTAAACATTATTTAATAATAGTTTGATATTACTTACAGAAGTGTTGGTGGTGAGCAGAAAAACAGCAGTAGAAATGTTGTCACATAGTCACAGTCTCGACTTAAGTCTGGAGGAAGTGCAGATAATACAGTTCTTATAACAGATGTAAGTGGGTCTGTCGCACTGAGGTTCAGTGTTTCAGAGCCAGTACACGGTGACAGTTCCTTCCTTTCTATCATTTTATGTATGAAAGATATTTGATTGAGACATTTTCTGACTTAAATGACTGGAAAAAAACAAACAAAACTATCAGTTCCAATACCAGATCTGAAAAAGATGGACGGACACTATCAAAATATAACATCACAGTCAGTGGAATTTCAGTTCCATAGTTTTCCAAAGAGATTCATTTGGTTCTATTTCATTTCAGTGAAACTGTAAGCATGTAACCACGCGACTACAACCCTCGGGTCAGGAGCATTATGCCAAATTAAACACACCTGTGGGTGCGCGCTACACCTACATGAATGACGCACGTGCACACACTCACCCTCTTTCTATCCTCCTGGTCGTTGAGAGCTTATGCCGCGCGGCTTGAGATTTTCGCCATTTTGTTCACGGATCATCGCTGATTTGGGCTGCTCCTTGTTGTAGTACCCCCCTGGCGTTCCGTGTCAATTTTGTTGCAGTTTGGTGAGTTATAATATTGAATTATAATATTATGATATAATATACGTGCACATAAACTTCTTTTTCATTTGTTTGTGCTACAGGGGACTTCATTCTCCTCTAGTGTGAATCTCCTGTGTCGAAATGGCTTCGGGGGTGGATAGTGACCACATGGACTGTGTTACTGTTATGGAGACGCTGCCACCTGGTCAGGAGGTGGACTCCCCTCCCCCCCGTAAAGCGGCGCGGAAGTCTGGTGGTAAACGGGCACATGACCACGTTTATGACCCCAGGGTGGATTATCTCCAGAATCAACTGGAGGACACCATGGCTGCTACACAACAGCGGCTGCTGGAGAATCAAGGCCCTCTGCGTAGGTTTTCTCATCCTGATGCCGTTTTACTGTCCGCTTCGTAACATGGGTAAGACCGGCAGCTCAGGCTGCGGCTCCTCTGCTTTGTTGGACGGTTACGAGGAGAAGCAGGTTATGTTGGATGATGTTGCTGGAGAAGGACCGTCATCTGAGATGTGTGACTTCTCTATTAAAGCCCTGCTCACACGAGCGGCCACTGCTGCAGGTCTTCCTGCTCCTCCATCTCCACCCAAGGCTTCTGCATTAGATCGGGGTTCGGGCCACCAGGGCTATGCCCTTTTGCCCGTCTATTTGGATTTAGTTTCCCGTCTCCAAGAGTCGTGGGCTCGGCCAAGAGAAGCTTTACTTCCCCGCTCTGCACTAAGTGTGCTTCACAGTGCTGCTGAGCATGGGTTGGATGGGACCCTACAGGTGGGACCTTCATTTGCACTCCTGGCTGGGGCATCCCCTTCGGGCCGGGTCGCCCGTCATCCCAATAAGCCATGGCTGCTAGACTGGCAAACACCAATGCTCTACTTCTTGTGTATATGGAGGACCTGATCCGAGATCTGGATTCTAAGAGCCCATCTGAGCTCATGCCTGAAATGACTAACATCATGGATATGGTGATTCAGGGAGCGAGTGCTCAGGCCAAGGTCCTGGGTAACTCCTTGGCCCATCTCACCATGGCCAGGCGCCACATTTGGTTGAGCCAGAGGGCCTTGTCAGAGGCGGAACATGATGCTGTTTTGGGGGCCAGCATTTCGCCTGGTCATGTGTTTGGTGCGGCTGCAGAGGCAGCCTTGGATGAAGCCCAAAAGGTGCAAATGCGCAGTCGAACCATGCGCAATCAGGGGCTCTTTAGGTCACATCCTCGGATGGCCCCAGAGAGACATATTGGCCCACAAAGACCTCAGTCAGTGGGTCAGGGTTCCTCACAGGATTCTGGAGGTGGTAGACAGGCCTTTGTTCCCCGAATGGGCTGACAGAGGGTCCGTACTCGTTCTCGGGAGCGCAGTGCACAGGGTCCGCCCAAGTCTGCCCAGCGTTCATGACTATACACTTCGGCTGGCGTCAAGTTTTTCAAGCACCCATCTCAGTGCTTGGCGCCAGTGCACTTCATGCCCATGGGAGCTAAAGTCCCTGGAGTGCGGCTACCGTCTGCAATTCCGCCTCCACGCTCCATACTTTCGGGGCATTTTATGGACAAAGGTGGGAGACAAGTCTCTTTCAGAAGTGCTTGCCAGCGAGATTTTGGCCTTACTCTCCAAAAAGGCTATACGTCCAATGGATCCACAGGAGGGAAATCAGGGGTTCTACTCCCCGTATTTCCTTGTCCCAAAGTGCGCCCCATTCTCGACCTGAGGAGGTTAAACAAGTACCTCAAGGTTCTTCCGTTCAGAATGCTCAAAGTGACAGCATTATTTCAGGCCATTTGAGCAGGCGACTGGTTCACAACTGTGGATCTACGCGATGCTTATTTTCATGTGCCCATTCATCCGGGTCATCGTCGCTACCTGCGGTTTGCATTCCAAGGTGTAGTTTATGAGTACAATGTGCTCCCATTTGGCCTGTCACTGTCTCCTCGAACTTTCACAAAGTGCATCGATGCCGCACTCTCCCCACTCCGGAGGAGGGGTATCAGAGTGCTGAACTATTTGGACGATTGGCTGGTGTGCGCTCCGTCCCCAAGCATGGCTCGCGAGCACACTACAGTCGTTCTCGACCATCTAACTTCCTTAGGTCTTCACCTGAATGCAGAGAAGAGCTGCCTTGTCCCGAGCAGTTCGGTGGAATATTTGGGGCTGGTCCTGAACTCAGTCACAATGACTGCCTGCCTGACACCAAAGCGGGTGACGGCCATCAGGGAAGGCATAGCAAGTTGCCTTGCTCAATGCACTGTTACTGCTGTGCAATGCCAAAGGCTGCTAGGTCTTTTGACTGCAGGTTCCCAGGCAATGCCTCTGGGTCTACTGCACACACGACCACTTCAGAGGTGGTTTGTGTGCCAAAGGCTCTCCATGCCCAGGGACAGGTTGAGGAAGGTAACCCTGTCCCGCATGTGCCTCAAGACCCTCACATGGTGGATGGGTTCCAGAGCTGTCGCAGACGGGGTTCCCCTAGGCTTTGGGGCAGCCCGAGTCACTATAACTGCCGACGCATCCCAGATGGGTTGGGGAGCTGTGTGCGAAGGCAGGACTGCCCGAGGGACTTGGGACTCTGTACGACAGAGTTGGCACATCAATCTCCTCGAGATGGAGGCTGTTCGTTTGGCACTGCAGCACTTCCTCCCAGTGGTGAGGGGCAAGCAGGTGATGGTACGAACGGACAACACTGGAGTGGTGTCTTACATCAATCATCAGGGCGGTCTGAAGTCTCCGTCTTTGCATGCCAGAGCATGCCAGCTCCTTCTGTGGGCCCAGTCAGAGGACGTCTCTGAGAGCCTTCTACCTTCCCAGCCTCCTCAATGTTGCAGCAGATCTGCTGTCCAGAGGCGCTCCTCATCCCTGCGAGTGGCGCTTACACCCCCAGGTGGTGGATCAGATATGGTGCCGCTTCGGTCAGGCCTCAGTGGATCTATTTGCGACGGAGGAGAACAGTCATTGTCCCCTGTGGTTTTCGATGAACGGCCTACCAGGACCACTGGGGGTAGATGCCCTGAGCCAGAACTGGCCTCCAGGGGTGCTTTATGCTTTTCCTCCACTGCCTCTCCTTCCAGCTCTGCTTGGCAGGGTGAGGTTGTTCCAGGCACGAGTTCTCTTAGTGGCACCAAACTGGCCGCAGAGACCCTGGATGTCCGAGGTGTACGAGATGCTGGATGGGGAACCATGGCGCCTCCCAAACAGAAAGGACTTGCTGTCCCAGGGACAGGCAAAATCTGGCACCCTCGGCCCGAAGTCCTGAATCTTCATGTATGGCCCTTGAACGGCAGTGCTGGCATGCTCTTGGGGTGAGCAGGGCTGTTGTTGACACCTTACAGGCCGCACGGGCACAGTCCACCCAACGCCTCTACGGGTGTAGGTGGAGCGTGTTTGCTGGGTGGTGCCACAGGACTGGTGTAGACCCTGTGTCCTGTGACATGACTATGGTGTTGTCCTTCCTTCAGCACCTTTTGTATCAGGGGCACTCAGAATCCACTTTACATGGATATCTTGCTGCCATTTCTACGGCTCATGAGCGGTGTGATGGGCTCACCCCTGGGTCGCATCCCCTTGCAACACAGTTTTTGAAAGGTGTTAGGAGGCGTTGCCCTTCCAGGCGTTGTTTGCTCCCATCTTAGGCTCTGCAGGTTGTCCTCGGGGCACTTTGCCTGCCTCCTTTTGAGCCTTTGTCTGACCTGGACCTGCGGGTCCTGAGTTTAAAAACGCTCTTTCTACTTGCCATATCATCAGCTAAGCGAGTGGGGGAGCTTGCTGCTCTTTCCGTTGGGACAGGGTGCCTGCGTTTTGGGGACGAGAATGAGGTGGTTCATCTCCTGCCGAACCCCGCCTTCCTACCCAAGGTGTTGCCTAGGAATTATGTGGCTAAGCCTTTGGTCTTGGAGTCCTTCTATCCTCCACCACACTCTTCTGAAGATGCTGAGAGGCTGCATGCGCTGTGCCCCGTAAGGGCCCTAAAGGTTTATGTGGCTCGTACCAGCTTGCTTCGCTCAGTGGATAACCTTTTTGTGAGCTATGGCACATCCACGTTGGGCAGGCCTGTTACAAAACAGCGACTGGCCCACTGGATAGTTGATGTCATTGCGATGGCTTATAATCACGCAGGGAAGCCTCCCTCGCATGGAGCGGTTGCTCACTCTACACGGGGAATGGCTGCATCTTGGGCACTGTTCAGAGGTGCGCCTTTGGAGGAGGTGTGTAGTGCTGCTGGTTGGGCATCCTCCTCTACCTTTGCCAAGTTTTACAGGCTGAATTTGCCTGCTTCCACCATCCCCTCTGCTGTTTTAGGGGCTGTGATGGATGGGTGACACTTTGTGTTATTATGAGATTGCTCTATGTTTGCAATAAAGCTGCTCATGCACTTGCACTTGTGGTTGATGTGCTTACTTATTTATCAGATGGTGTGTCCTTGTGGGTTCCACCTCACCTTCCCTGTGACTGATTTGGCATACTGTTGTCACGTGGTTACAGGTTCACTGAAATGAAATAGAACGATTGTTTACGTATGTAAACACGGTTCTATGAATGAAAGGGAACCTGTAACCGTCCTGGTCACATGTCGGTGATTGGTTGGCTGGTTACGCCCAGTCGTCAGAAAGAGGGTGAGTGTGTGCACGTGCGTCATTCATATAGGTGTAGCGCGCACCCACAGGTGTGTTTAATTTGGCATAATGCTCCTGACCTGAGGGTTGTAGTCACATGGTTACGTGGTTACAGGTTCACTTTCATTCATAGAACTGTGTTTACATACGTAAACAATCGTTTTCTTAGTGTACTTTTTATAATACTTTGTAAACTTCCATCAGACCAGTGTTTGTTCTTATACTTAAATCTTCACATGTTTTAACTGTTCCTGTTACAAAGACAGGGCTGTATTATACCGTTTATTTAGTTAGGGTGCAGTACCAAGCCTGACCACTAGGGGTGCGGCCGTTTTGTGAGCGCATGATAAGTTTAGTTTTCTCATTATTAGTCTGTGCATGGTGAGGTGTGTTGTTGTTTCTTCTCTGTTTCTTTTTGTTGTGCTGTGCGTCCATGAGACAGGTGGGTGTTTTACCATGTTAAATTAGGGTGTTTAATGAGGAAACTGAGTGTTCACAGTTGTTCAATGTTATTTATGCAGTTATGACGCATGTTAGCTTCAATGCTAAATTTTGCTAAGCTACTCTTCGTTTTATGTATGCTTTATCTTATTATTTAATTCATGTTAGTCAAGTCTTTTGTTTATTCAGGTAGCCTTATGTATATTTGGGGATTGTGTTTGACACAGAATGCCTATGATTATTGAAGTTCATTAGTAGTAGAGGTTTTGAGGCCTACCTTTTTTCACGTGTCTGCCGAGTACCCATTGGTTAAAATATATTTGGATTTATATTTCTATTTGCCTAATATTGTGTATTATTATTGTTATAATATATTGTTATGTTATTATTGTTCCTTTTAATCTAGTCTATTTCTAATATTGTGTTTATTTGTTTGTTTACAGAACCACACATATACACACACGCCCACATACTCATCCCATCCAAAGACAATAAAGAAGTAAAGATCTTCCGTCTCATCCTTGCATTCTGACCGATGCACACTCCGCGATCACAACCCTACTGAACCAAACAGTAGTAGCAAACCTCCAGAACAGTTCCTGTGTTCTTCCTGAAATTGGTGGTTGTTGACCACAGTGATTTGTGACTGGTGAGTGTGCGGCTACAGACTCTTTTCATTGTGCACGGTGGCTCAGTGTCTAGCACTCATGCCTCACAGCAAGAAGGTTCAAGGTTTGATCCCCAGGTCGTCTGGGCCTTTCTGTGTGGAGTTTGCCTGTTTCTCCCCATGTCTGGATGGGTTTCCTGTGGGCGCTCTGGTTTCCCCCATCAGCCCAAAACATGCTAAAGGTCTCCAGAACAGTTGATAGTCAAGGTCAGTTAAATACAATCAATTCAATGAATCTGTCCAGGGACGACAGGTGGAAATCAGCACTGATGCTACAACCTGATGTACAATGTATCTCTCCGTTAAGGTTAATGCAAAAATTGTGCACTGTCCCTGTCTCAGATAAATAAATCTTTAACATTTTCTTTCATTTTTGTCTTTGCCACATTAGTTTGCTTGTTTTGTACAATACTACCATCCGTCTGCACGCCACTGAGATCTTTAGCAGGTTTCAGTGAGATACGTGTAAAGATGAAAATACAGCCAAAAGAAAAACACACAGCATGTGTAAAATATGATTAATAAATTAAGAAAATTTGATTATTGCTTGTAGACGATGTTGTTCTGAACTTAATTTTTTTTTTTAAGTTGGCAAAAAGGCTTCCGGTTGAGCACATGTTTACACTTTTTCTGATAAACACTACTTTATTACTCCTACTAACTACCACTTTGACTACTACTGCAACTCTTTCTATCAGTACCACTATTACATTGTCTGATCATATTATTCTAAATGTTGTGCTCAACATATTATTTGCCTTCAACTTATAAATCTCATGTTATTTTATATTTATAGGTCCCATATTACACAAAATATACTCTTGTCACTTTATGTCATGTTCTACTGTTGTTCCCTCCTCAAAAACAGAGCTGGAGTAACTCTTTATTATTATTAATCTGTCTACATCTCCAAAGAACAACTAAATGTTTCCTTTTTTTTTATAAAAAATTCTGAAAATAGCAATTCCAAGGCTCAAATTATTTAAATGATTCTACTGAAGGTGTGTGGACTTTAAAAACACAATGGAGCACTTCCTGTATTCACATATGACATGATGTCGTGTGGATGAAACAAAACACAAATCCAGGTCTGTTTGCGATGAGGAAACTAAATTAGAACATAGAACATAGATTAAGAAAGTTGCTTCAATTAAAGTATAAAAACAACTAAAAACATTATGACCACTGGAAGTTGAATGTCAAATGTCCTTGGTTAGTCCTGGTTTAGACCTGGTTTAGTCCTAGTTTAATCCTAGCCTAGACCTGGTTTAGACCTGGTTTACTGCATCTCTTGTGGAGTGTTCAGTTTCCAGTGGTCAGTGACTATAAGGGAAGTTTTAGACCTGCTCTAGATCTATTCCTGGTTTAGACCTAGACCTGCATTAAAGCTGTTTTTTCCCTGGGTTAGACCTGGTTCAGTCCTGGCGAAGTCCCCGGTTAGACCTGGTTTAGTTCTGGACATAACATGTTGTAAAGTCACTATAACTTCTATTACTTTTATACTTTTTCTAGTTGTGTATTTCAAAACACTCTAACTAAACGCCATAACTCAACAATAAAAACATCTATTCTCTACATTATCTATTAAACAAGCAAAGACGTTGTGGGAATCATTCTCTGTGTTTTTAATGTTTAATTCGTGTTAATTCACCATGCAATATAAGTAGTGCAATGTTCAATGACGTGTTGTGTTGTGTCTGGACTTTGAAGTGTCAAAGGGTGGGGATATGATGTTGTTATGGACTTTAGGCTGTATAAGAGACAGTAAAAATAACAAGTTATGCAGTCAGTTAATATTTGTCAGATGGCTAGCATAAAGCTACCTGTTTTCCTGTCTGTTTTGGATGGGGGAAGTCGTCGAGGGGCGACGTGCATTGCATAGTATCACAACACATAAAGAGTATATTTTATAATGTTTTTTTTTATTACTTACAGAGATGTGGTGATGAGTAGAAACAAGAAACTGTAGAAAATTTGATGGAAAAAAGAAATCTTTAACAATCACAATCTAGGCAGTTTCTGGTCTTTGGAGGAACTGCTGTAAATACAGCATTTACAACTCATGGAGGTGGGTGTGTTGTACTGACTTTATGTGTGTCATTTTGAAATGTGATGCTTCAGTTGGCAAATAACAGCAAAAGGTTATCAGATTAACAGTAATAATAAAATAATAAAAAGTATAATGAAAAAAATCGAATCAGTCTTACATCTGAACATTTGAACCTTTCCCTTGTGGTGATATTGTGCCACCAACAAGAGGATGTTGACAGTGTTTTAAAACCAGCTCAATATAGTGCTGCAAGGGTGTATTAAAATGCCATGCAAAACAGGGAGACTGAAACCAAACCCAAGTTTCACCACAGTGATAAAATCTAGCACAGACAAAATAGGTAAATTCCTTTTTAGATATTTGAGTCCAGCAAGTAAGTAAGCAAACTTTATTTATGCAGCGCTTTTCACAGATAAAAATCACATCAGAGAGCAGGTACACCATAAAACAATAATAAATTGGAGCATATAGGAGCTTTACCAATTATCTGTTTAACCAGTCAGACAGTCTACACCAGCATTTCATATGTGCGTCCAACAGGCATCATTAAGTTATGCGTCGCTCAAATGAGATTGGAGTTAAACTTTTTCAGTAACACCAGAGCGCCTCCAGGCTTTTTAGCAGGGGGAAGACAATGTGTCAATATAACCTTTCGATGCCCTTTCAAAATAAGTAGTTTAAAAACTCTACAATCGCATAAACACTGTGCATTACATCAGGAGCTGACTCATGAAGGACTACAGAAAGTTTTTATTTATGGGGGATACATACTGTATACTACACTTTACCATGTTATACCTAAATATGACAAGAAATTATGGAGGAAAAGGCACACAGCACAGACATCCAAATGTATAAGGTAAGTAGGCTAATTAATGTGAGCACCACAGACAGGGCTGTTATCTCTATGCAAAACATTGTCCCTCTGGTCAACCTTTGAATAGTTAAAAGGTCATTTATCTGATTAACAATGAACATGTAAGCAATATAAAACAGCTTGGTGTTTAAACCATAGACTGTATAATGAAGTGGACTAAGTGAGTGTAACGTCACACCAATTTGACGTCAGGTTCTATTTTATGAATAAGATTTAACAGACAAAATATTGGGAAAAAACCCCCCAGATCAGAATCATGTAGAGTGGGTTAATACGAATATTTTAAGACCAAAATGACAATCACTGCAGCAGTTACTTAGAGAGGGACCACCAGTGGCGGCTGGTGGTATAATTTTTTTGGGGAGGCGCCAAGGCCAAAATTATAAATATATATTATTAATTTATGTATTATATATAGGCTATATAGTATTATAACGAAACAAACAGTAATTTCGCTCACTACTGGCTGAACTATCAGAGCACAACGCACATCCAAGCACAATTTTACGCAAATTTACTCAAGTTTACGCAGCAGCACAACTTGATCCACCGCTCATCACAACGTAACTCGGCGCTCACGGCCATCCCCAACAATGTCAACAAAACTACAATAAGAGGCTACGATCACAACATGAACACACGGCATCAGCGCCGCTCCTACAGCACACGACAGAACAACAGCAGCTCCACCGCACCCACAAGCTCATTTACGCACTATCTAACTATAATACTATTTCACTATTAACACTATTTAACTATTATCACTGTAAGACTATTTACTGTCAGCTTCTCCTGGAGGCAGCCTGAACAGAGGATGTTAAGAAAGAGACTTGGAGAGTTAGATCAGCAAGGCAAGGCAAGTTTATTTGTAGAGCACAATTCGTACACAAAGTAATTCAAAGTGCTTTACAGAATAAGAAATACATTAAAATCATAACAAAAACAAATCAAAACATAAACAATCATGAAGATTAAAATTAAAAAAGAGACATAAATTGGAGAGAAGAGTGCGGAATGAAAACCTTTCAGTTATTTGCACAGTTAAACAGAAATGTTTTGAGTCTGGATTTAAACAGCGTCACAGAAGAGTCTGTCTCACATGTTCAGACTGTTCCAGGTTTTAGCTGCATGAACCTGAAACTCTGACTCCCCTTGTTTAGTCGTGACTCTGGGCACCAGCAGGAGGCCGGTCCCTGAGCTCCTCAGAGTGTGAGATGTTCATATGACACTAACATGTCACAGATGGACTTTGGTGCTCGGACATGGAGACACTTGTACAAACAGAGCTGCTTTAAAGTTTATTCTCTGAGGCACAGGAGCCAGAGCAGAGACCTGAGCACAGGACTTATGTGCTCGTACTTCCTAGTTCGAGTAAGGACCCGAGCTGCAGCGTTCTGGATGTTCTGGATGTTCTGGATGGATTTCTGCAGCGTCTCACAGCTCGTTTGGAGAGACCAGTGAGCAGAACATTACAGTATCTAACCTACTGGAGACAAACACATGGATAAGTTTCTCCAAGTCTGATTTAGACAGTAAACCTTTGATTTTTGCTATGTTTTTTAGA
This sequence comes from Boleophthalmus pectinirostris, assembly GCF_026225935.1. Taxonomy (NCBI): domain Eukaryota; kingdom Metazoa; phylum Chordata; class Actinopteri; order Gobiiformes; family Gobiidae; genus Boleophthalmus; species Boleophthalmus pectinirostris. The sequence goes on along the minus strand of NW_026570970.1, from coordinate 39,621,455 downwards.
TGGTAAAAGGCTGCAGATGTTATTGACTTGATGTGGCTGTTAAAGTTCAAGTCTGAGTCCATTATTACCCCTAGATTTCTTGCCTGATTTGAAGGTTTTAGAGAGAGAGACTGGAGGTGACTGCTGACACTGTCCCTTTGTTTCTGTGGACCAAACACTATGACTTCAGTCTTGTCAGAGTTTAGCTGGAGAAAGTTGTTTTGCATCCACACACTGATCTGTTGGATGCAGTGACCAAGTGACTCCACTGGTCCATAGTCTCCTGCTGCCAGAGAGACGTAGATCTGAGTGTCGTCTGCATAATTGTGGTACGACACGTTATTGCTGCTTATTAACTGGCCTAATGGCAGCATGTAGAGATTGAACAACAGGGGGCCCAGGATTGACCCCCTGAGGCACCCCACAGGTCAGGGCCATGTCATCTGAGACACAGTTTCCAATTTCAACAAAAATACTTCCTGTCTTCTAGATAGGACTTGAACCAGTTTAGTACAGTACCAGAGATGCCCACCCAGTCCTCTAGTCTCTGTAAGAGGATCCCATGATCGACAGTGTCAAAAGCAGCACTCAGATCTAACAGAATCAAGACTGAGACTTTGCCTGCATCAGTGTTCAGGCGGATGTCATTTGTCACCATGATAAGAGCAGTCTCAGTGCTGTGGTGGGTTCTAATTCTCATACATGTCTCTTTATTAATTCAGGCAGATTCAGGTCTCAAGATTCAAGTTGATTCAGCATGATTTTGCCTACACGGCGTCTCTCTGTGCGTCGGTCGTCCCTCGACAACGCAGTTGGCGTTCCCCCACTGATGCACAGAAAAACTGGGTGCCTTTTATACCAGCATAACTGTTGAGTTAACATCTTCATGGAAACTTACACAGCGGTTTTGTCCCAACACGTGTCCCATAACAGACTGGCATATGCTAAAGGTTGGAGACACACCCCTTATCTGTCCCATATACATTCACCATCCATATGACATCATATCCCAACCCCACTGACACTCCAAAGTCCAAAAACATACACAGCATGTCAAGGAACACAGAGATTCAGTACAGGGCAAATTAACATATGAATGAAACTTTAAAAACACAGGTTAGAAGCCCACATTACCTCTGAGACTCCATCTTCAGATTTGCCCCAAACTAATAAACAAACCTCTTACCTTCTCCAGAGACTGAAAGGTTGTATGGAGGATTTTTTTTGTTTCAAATTGTCAATGATAGATTATAGAGATGCAGTAGCCTTGTAATTATGATGACCAAAAAAAAGAGAATAAAAATTCATCAACTCTGGACGTGGTGGGGCTAAACATTTGCCAATAGATAACGACACTGCCTCGTTATCTGTGAGCTGACAGGCTGTCAATCAAACTCCCTACGTTTCTAGCGTAACTGACTTGTCTGCGCCGCCGGTACGTGGTTTACGTACGACTGTCACGCAGTCCACAGACGCAAGACGCACAGACGCTGTTTACTCCACCAACGCAACAGTTCTTAGCGGCTTTTTTTGACCTATATCTTCCTCGCAGTTCGCACAAAGTTTGTTGCGATGGCGACAAGAATCCAGGAGCAGTTCGCCACAAAAGAAAGTCCGTTTTTGAGGTCGCTGAAAGAAGAAGACAAGGGGAAAAGCAGCAAAGTCAAACTAAGGTGATTCTTGGAGATTCATTCCAGCGATGGCGCGACTGAAGCAGACGAAGGGTCTAAAGACTGACGCACTGGTCCACAAATTACTCCTGGACAGGAAACTTCTGCTTATTATGAAAACGTACTTTATTTCCAAGAGTTAGACAAAAGTTTTTCAGGACACGAAAGCGATATCCTATGTCTGAAAACGTAATTTTCAAGGCAAAGAAAGAGTCCGCTTGCTGCTGCGTGTTGTAGCTAGTTCATTCGCACGGAATCTCCGCGCACTCTTCTCTGCACCCCTTTCCTGCTCCTCTCCCCGCTGCCCGATCCACTCTTCCCTCTGCTCCTCACTTCTCCGTCTTGCCTAACCAACACTGTAGTTAGTTGTTTACAAGTCATGTGCACCGGCTGTAAACAACCCTGTTTCTGGCGTAAAGAGGAGGCGGGAGGAGGCGTTTCTACGTAAGGAGCTGTAGGGGAGGGGAGGTGGTTTCACGCATGTGCAACATTTGAAAAAGGACAAACAGTCGCTGGATTTCTCATTCCTTGGAAAATCCTCTATACAACCTTGAAGCAGAGTGTTTCCTCTGTCCACTGTCCCACTGGTTCTGTCTCCAAATGTGTATTGTCCACAACAAAGAGATGAAACTGGTCCAAATCCAGGTTCAGTCAGGTCCAAGAGGCGAATGCACGAACTGATTGTAAAATTGTCTTTATCTCACTTCCCACTTAAATCTGAAAGTTACACCAGTCCATATGAACACCAGGACACCAGGTGGACTTAAGAGCTACGCCCAGTGACACTTTTACACCGAGAAACAAGCGGGTAAAGGCGGAGAGAGCAGCGAGAGACTGTCCCTGGCTCCGGCAGAGAGCGGGTCCTGGGTCCTGGGTCCTGGGTCCTGGGTCCTGGTCCCGGCGGCGGCTCTGTCCTCGCGCTTTACTCTGAACATGTTGAAGCTAAAGTCGCTAGCCGCCATTAGCCAGTGTGCGAATCAGAATCAGAGCCGTAGTATCTCACCGCAGCTCATTCCAGTTTAATGCTTCTTTTCTTGTTCTCACTCCCTAAAACTGTTCCTCGGATGAACTTTACGAACTCTTCATAACTTTACAACAAACCCTCTGTTGTTCTCGTCATTAGCGCCTGTCGCAGTAACATGACGTCAGTGCAGAGTCGGGGCTGAACCACAACATGTCCAGATGTGTTCATGTCATGGATCTATTAAAATAACAGGTCCAGATGTGTTCATGTTTATTATTCAGAACAATCAGTTGATTTCATGTCGCTCCGACCCTGCGCCACAAACACGGATTTTAGCGCTAATGTAAAGTCATGGGCAGAAACAACGTAATGACGTCACATTTTCTCAAAACTTCAGGCCACAGAAACGTCATCAGGCCGCTCCGACTCACCGCACTCAAAAACACATGACTCAAATAAAATGATATGAGCACATTTAACGTGATAAAAATATGTCTATGCAGATACACGTTACATTTTAAACAAAATATTAAACATACAGACTAATACGAAATAACAACTTTATACATTTTTTCTTCTTTTATCTAGTTCAAGTTATAGTGGGGATCGTACAGTATTAGTGTTTTTAAAGTACAATGGAAGGATTTGTAAAGGAGCCTACAACCAACAAGTTCAACAACACATCGAGACTGGAGGACTTGGAGGTTTTCATCTTTTCTGCTGTGAATGGCCCAGGAGTTTCCACCAAGTCATTGTGGATATGACCCAAGTGAATATTTGTTCAGGTAGTTGGTGATTCTGACCAGAAATTTGGTTTGGTCCACCTTTTGTCGGGGTTGAAAAGGATGATTTGTCGTCCGTCGATGTTTATGACCAATTTGTGGTCAAATGGTCTTGGGTCCTCTGCCGTTAGAGTGGATAAATAACCAGGATCAATACCCTTTACGTTCTTTCTCGCTCCGTCCGTCATGTTGAAATTAGTGTTTCTTGCCGCTGTCCAAAATAATTCCCAGCATGCAACACGCGCTTTTGTCAACAATGAAACTCGCCTATAAATGTTGCAGGTGAATGTAAAGGGAATATTACAATGAATGAAACAAAAACATTTATATGTGATTTAAGTGGCTGCTATCGTTTTAAATCATAGGTTTTGTTTGTTTTGTTTTATTATTTTAATCTGTTAAAGTTGGACATTTAGGTTAGAGTTCAGATTACAATGTCTTATTTATATATTTTGTTGTTTAAAAAAATAAATTGAATATATTACATGTATTAAACCGTCCTTTGCTGTTTGAACAGGATTAAATAAGTCACTCCACTTCTGTGATTCTGAATAAAATTGTAGGAAGGTTATAAGTTTCTAAGTTACTTGTAACTGAAAAAGAAACAAATAACTTGATTGTAAAGGTAATATTATAATTATAATACTCATTTTGATACCATAATTTTGATTCAAAAAAATAAAATAAAAATGCTTCAGTGTAATGTTGGGTTAAAAATAAGCAAATGATCATGTGCCAACAAGAGATTTTATTTTTAATACACAATGAGATACATGTTGTTTTAGACACTAAAAACCACTGGACACACGAGTCAAATCAGAGACTCATTAAAAACATTACCACCTGTAGCTCTGGTTTGAATAGACAGAGAATAGTAGCTCTGAAATTAGTTTATATTCTAGCCTGTATGTAAAAAAAAAAAACATTTAGCCTATTAAATCTAATGTTGTGATGGACAATTGATATTTTGCAGCGACATCAGTGATATTGCATTTGCAAACACTGTCAAAACATTTTTTTTAAGTTTTAGAGTTTTGTCTGAAAACTATATATAAAAAAATACACCCATTACAAAAGGGATTTAAACCAAACATTTTCAGGAGCTGTTATCAGTACGAGTGTTCATGATTTGAAACTGAAAAACTGATTCTGTGAAGCGCCACAAGTTCTACAAACATTGAACTGAAAAACCTGAGAAGTTCTTATTATGTGTTTATTGTTGTTTAGACAGAAAACAAAGACTTGAGAGTCTGATGAGTTTATCATGAACATGTTACACTGAGTCCACTGTTTTATAAGATAATTATGTTTGTTTATCACTGCTTCTTTAACAGAAATGAAATCACACAGTCATTCATGTTACATTTCAGGATATAAAATCTAAATCAAATGCAAAGTCTACAAAATAAAATAGAAATTCTTATAATAAAAAGAACTGTAAGTAATATTAAATCACACATTTATTTATTTATTCAGAGACTTTCTGTGTTGCAGTCACTCTCTTAAGGCTCTGGTGAAAACAGTTTGTGCATCCTCAGACAGAGTGTTGAGAATGTAGTTCAGAAGCTTTGAGTGTTGTTGTGTAAGACAAACCCACTGCTACTGCTGTGCCAACAAATGGGATGAATCTGATCACTTCTTCTGCTGCTGTTGATAATATGTATACTGCAGAGGAGGTTAAGAACCTTGATTATAAGTTCTTTGGTTATTTGTTTTCCAGCCAATGGAGATTTCAACCCTTTCATTAACTCCTCCAGAGGCACATCAGACAAACGTGAGAGGTTTTGTAGTGCAGCAGCACTAAGACCAAAAGAATTCTGACACTGTGTAGTGAATGACATAATGATCCCGACATCGACCGCAGCAGATAAACCAGGGATTGGTACAGCTGCTCCTGCAGCAGACATTACTGCATTTAACAGAATTTGTTTTTGTAGTTCTTTCTTTCTTCTTGTTGATGACGTCCAGGCTGATGTTGGGCAGAGCCAAGAGAAGAGCGTCTCTTTGGAGCTCGGGCAGGTTCTTCTGGAGGGTCTCATGAAGCAAAGGGAAGTCGTATGAATGACGCTCATGAGCAGACACCAGAAAAACCTCTGGAGACTTAATGTTCTGCTTTTTAAGATCTGCAGAGAAATAAAATTATAGAGTCAAAAACATAGAATAAATATTAACACATTAACACAAAACAACATTATAAGAATGTAAATATAATCATTATGAAATGAAAATAAAAAAGTACTTTGAATGCACTTGTCTCTGATTTCCTGAAGGGTTTGATCTTTGTTCTTCTTGCGTCTTTCTGCAGCACTAATATTGTTGTCGATTTTTGAACGAATGAAGTAAAACTTTTTCTTCATCTTTTGAATTTCCTTTGCAAGTTTGACGTCGTTTTCTCTGAAGCAAGTGTCAGAGACGATAATGAAGAAATCAAACTTTTCAAAACCCATTTTCTTCAGATACTGATCAGCAGGAAATTTACTGGTGCCAATTCCAGGAAGATCCCACATTGTAATTTTGGGATTGTTGGGGTAACTGTATTGTTTTGGTTCCATTGTTGTTTCTACTTCACCGACAGGAGCTGCTGCTTCATCATCATCACTGACGCCTCTTAAAGCGTTCACTAATGTTGATTTACCAGAGCCAGTTTCTCCTGTGATTGCAATGGTAATGGTTATGTTCTCCTTTTTTTCTAAGACATTTTTGGCCTTGGCAGCTGCCAAAACAAGATCTCCATTTTGCATCGCCTTTTTAACTTCTTCCATCTCCCAAGAAAGATCTTCAGAACTAGCCATGTTAGCTGCTAAAATAAATGATAAGATTTTAATTTCATGTAAATAGTTTTACATAGCATCACAACACATAAAATATATTTTATAATATTATTTTTTATTACTTACATAAATGTTGTTCAGTGTAACAAAAGTGGTGATGAGCAGAAACAGGAAACTGTAGAAAAGTTGATGAAAAGAAAACTTCAACTGTTCTCACATTCACAGTCTGGGCAGCTCCTCGTGTCTGGAGGATCTGGTGATACAACACTTCAACTTGTACAAGTGGGTGTGTCGCACTGACCTTATATGGTCATTTTGAAATGTGACGCTTCAATGGACAAACAACAAAATGTTTTCAGATTAACAGTCAAATCTAACACAAACCAGTTTGATCAGGTTGGTTGAACTTTCTCTTATGGTGTGTGTGGTGGACACCTCTACCACCACTCCATAGTGTCAGTATTATTTAATTTACAATATTATTTACATTAAGTTAATTACACTACACATAATTTAATTCCGTTATTTAGACTTATGTTCTAATTTGAGTGCACGCATTTTAGTTAATATAAGTCTAATTTACTTACACTTGTTCTTTTTGTTTTTTTGAGCACCGGACGGAGGACCCTGGGAGAGACCATCAGGACTCAGCAAAGGGGGGGAGCACTATTTAGTTTGTTTTACTAAGTTAATTTGTTTAGTTTGTGTTAAGGTCACATTATTATCACTTATTATTTTCTGTATTATAATTTTTGCTTTTTTGTTTACTTTGATTAAGTTATTGGTTTAGTTAGTTAATTAGTGTAATTCCTCCCTCTTGTGTTTAGCTTTAGTTGGTCCTCAGGTATTTAAACAACCTGTTCCTTTGTCTGGTTGGGTTAGTTTTGTTCTGTTCAGTTTGATTTTGAGTTAGCCCAGTTGGGCCCAGCTTTTTTGTTAATAATTTGCCTAATTTGAGCCTTTGTTAAATTATATCTTTTTTGGCTTTATTAAATTTAAACTTATTTTTATACCTTGTCTTTGCCTTTCTGTTTGGTCCACTACAGTGTGAGTGATGAACAGGCCATGTTGTAGTTTGTTACCAACAGAAGAATATTTACAGTGTTTTATCACCAGTGTTCAGACTGTGGTGATGTAAGAGTGTGTTAAATTGCCAAAAAACAAACAAACAAGGAGACAGAAACCAAAACTACTTTCACCACAGCAATAAAATCCAGGAAGAAAGAGAAGTGTGAACTGAAGCAAATACTTCATTCGGTGTGTTTTTCTATGTCTGTGTTTTCTCACTCAACAGGAGTTAAATTTAGCCTCTTTTGATAATTCAACTGAAGAAGGGTTAAATATATAAATCATTAAAGTCTATAAGTGCTCAGGTTCAGCACTTGACAACAAATGAACATCATTTTTTGTTCAATAAAATTTAAAGTGTTAAATGTCAGAGGCTTGAGAGAAAACAAAAGAAAAGCTATTTTTATGTTTAGTAAAAGAAAAATTACTAAATTATTTTCCTTCAAGAAACTCATTTTCTTGAAAAGGATTTCAAATTCTGGAAAGTTTAATGAGGAAAACAATGTTATTTCTGTCCTGGTAAATCAAACCAGACTCTAGGATTGATTTATGGTTAATCTCCATTAAATGTTTACAATATATAAAACAACTTCCACAGGGTCATGTCCCGCAGACGGATCATAAAGAAGATCAAAATCATGGAACTAATTCTATGGAGTCAGGTTCGTGTCTTTATTATCAGATAAATATCACGCCATTCACAAATACATTTCCTGCTCCAGAAACAAATATAACGACATTCACAGATATAATTCATGATTTACAAACATATTCAACAACATTCATAAAAGTATTTCTCGACTCAAAAGAAAAAGTTACGTGATTCACAAATGTNGTCATTTTTTGATGGGGTTAGAGGCTTAAGAGCATGTCTAATAGCCTGGAAAATACAGTAATATAGATAGACATTTTAGCTACCCTCATCTGTTTTAAATATTACTGGCCTGAATATTGTGATATCATCTGAAACCTAGAAACAGCATTTTGTTGTCAATTAGGCTACGTTTATATGATGACGGTCTGAACAGAAGACGCAAAAAGTGGCGTCGCGTCTTCACTTTTTATTACACGTTTAGACGAGCGTTTTCGGGAGGAAATCTGCGTGCATACGGTGACGCAAAAGTGTGTTGACATTGGATTGGGTATGCATCTAAGGCGGCTCGGTGGTGACACTAGGTGGTGATGTATGTCATGTAAAGTTTTACGCGATGTGAGCAGATCTGACCAGAGTTTTGTGTCTTGGGCAGTGAAGACGGAGTGTATTCAACTTTTCTATTCTGCAGGGTCGTTTCAGATTTTTGCGTTTTTAAGCCCCAAAAACGCCGTCACCATCTAAACGAAAGGCATTTCTGATAAAATACGATGTCGTTTTGACCCGCAAACATTCTCATGTAAACAGGCCCTGAGTCTGCGATAATTTTTTCGATTAGTGAAATAATTATTTCTCCTGCACGTTTTTACTTTTTACATACATTTTTAACCAAATAAAAGTTGAAACATGGTTGAAGGCTGCTAAATAGAGAATAATAAACAGTTTATTGGTTTATAGTTTATTAAGAAAGAACAAGCTTAGAAAATACTTAAAGATGGGGTATTACAATTCTATAGAGTATTAACTGCTAACACGGAAGTTTTGACGAAAACAACAGATATAAAATGTTTAATTCGTCTCAGTTTTGTTCTATTTTGAGCCCTTCCACCCCTTGCTCTCCATACTAAAACTACTCCCCCTTCAGAGCACTACAGATACAACCACAGTGCGTTCCGCTGATGAAACTACTGCACGTCTAGTCAGGTTTGTGAAGTTGTAGTGAACAGTTTTGTATCATGTTTTTGAATATTTGTGGAGAATTGGGAGAATAGGGCCTGGGAGAGATCGCTAAATGACTTAAACATGCATGGACGACATCTAAAACCTCTTCAGGCATGTTTTCGATGAGGGAACGACGTTATAAAATGGCGGAAAGCTCAAAAAGTCGATTCAGCGTAACACTCTCTCTGTAATTAAGAGGTTAAAAGTACTTTCCTAAGCCTGAGTCATCCTCAATAATATTTGTTCACGATGAATTCAGTCTTTGTTCATGCTTTATTAAGTCATGAATACGCATTAAAAGGAGTTACCCAGATTGCGTGCACCAAAATGGCCTCTCCAAACTTAACATTCCGCTCTCACGTCTGGGGTCGGCCTCAGCGGATTGTGCACTCTTGTTAGCGCGCTCCTTCTCATGCAAAGAGGCTGCTCGCGAATCAAGGCCAGAGCTTTAAGACGCCAAGAAACACTATTAATATGCTACACGGGGCCCCGCATCGGCACCCCTTTTCCCAATCCCAAATAAAAGTGCGGCGGAACAGGTCGGGGACATTTGTAATCCTGCCGACTACGCCAAAATTGGGTCAGTACCAAAAGCGCAGACGGGGCCGTGTTGGCTGCATAGTTTTGTTTTAAGGGTCCTCATTACGCTGTTTTTCTGATCTGTGTTTCCTCATCACAAACACTCTGTTCCACCTTGTGATGTCATGTGGTAATACAGCAAGTGCTCCATTGTGTTTTTAAACTGCATAGACTTTCGCTAGAATCACACAGGCTTAGAAAAAAAGGGGAAAAAAACATAAAAATAAAAAAATGTTTAAAGTTAAGGTAGTAGTACTGATAATAATAGTAGTAGTAGTAGTAGTAGTACAAGAATTACTGAAATACACGGCTGTTATTATTTAATATTAGTAGTAGTAGTTGTAGTAGTAGTAGTAGTGAATGCAGGAAGTATGTAAATTTATGTTTGAATTTTAATAGAAATATGTAAATTTATTTAGTTCCAAGAATTACTGATATACACAGCTGTTATTCTTTAGTATTAGTAGTAGTATTAATAGTAGAAGTAGTAGTAGTGAATGCAGGAAGTATGTGAATTGTTTTTGTATGTGAATTTTAGTAGAAATGGGAAATTAATGTGTTACAAAAAAAATCCATGTATCATTTGTTCATTCGTTTTTCAAAATAAAACCAAAAACAAGAAAACAAAAATAAAAAAACAACTGTTTTCTTCATATTTGTCTCCAAAACCAAAATAAAAAAAATGTAAAAAACGGATAACGATTTGCTTTTTTATTTTTTTATTTTGTGTTTAAATTAATAAGGGAAAAAAACAAATAATGATGCCCCCCTACACTGTCGGGTGTTCAGGAAACCAGGACTGAGACTGGGACCAGACCAGGACTGAGACTGGCACTCAGACCGTGACCAGACTGGACTGAGACCAGGACTGAGACCAGGACTGAGACCTGGTTTTAGTCCTGAGACCTGGTTTAGTTTCCTGTTTTAGTCCTGGTTCAGTCCTGGTTCAGTCCTGGTTCAGTCCTGGTTCAGTCCTGGATCAGTTCAGCATCGTAGTTTAAGTCACGGAAACAGGAAACGGCCATTATCCATTTTTTCCATTATTCATTTAAACACAAAATCAAAAAATTAAACAAATTGTTATCCGTTTTTTCATTTGGGTTTTGGAGACAAATAATGAAGAAAACAGTTATTTTTTCATTTGCTTATTTTTGGTTTTATTTTGAAAAATGAACTGAACAAAATGAATGAATGATATATGGATTTTACAAGAATGACTGATGTACACAGTTGTTCTTTTAGTAGTAGTAGTAGTAGTAGTAGCAGCAGTAGTAGTAGTAGTAGTAGTAGTGCATACAGGGCTGTGTTAGCTGTATAGTTTTTGCTTTAGTAGAATCCATACAAAACAATGGGTGGTGTGTGAGAATGTTTGTGTGGAAGAGCGTCAGAGGTTTAGGAAAGTGAAAAAAAAAGTGGTTTAAAGGTAAGGCTGTGTTTTGACAGAGCTGTAGAGCTGTCAGCTACTGCACTTTAAAGGACAGGAAACGGAGGTGGAAGAGAGAGATGCGGAGAGGTGGAGGGATTATTTTGGTAGAAAAAGCAGTAGGACTAGGAGTGGGGGGAGTAGTAGTGGTAGTGTAGTAGTAGTGGTAGTATGGGTAGTAGGTACTTGGAATAGTTTGTAGTAATAATTGCCGTTGTAGTAGTAATAGAAGTACTAGTAATATAAATAGTAGTAGGAGTAGAAGGGGTAGTAATAGTAGTAGAGATAGCAGTGGCAGTAGTAGTGTAGGGAGTATATGAATTTCTGTTTTTATTGGAAACAGATATAAATAAGATGGAGTTACAAAAATTGCAGCAGTAACAGTAGTAATAGTAGTAGTAGTAATCGTATTAGTAGCAATAGTAATAGGAATCGCAATAGCAGTAGTAGTAGCAGTGAATGAAGGAAGATGTTTGAATTTTAATGAAATTATGGAAATTAATAGTCAGCAACTGTAGTAGAAGTCATCGTAGTAATGAAGTGAAACAGAGGTGAGAGAGTAATAGTTGGACTAGTTGGACTATTAGTAGTAGTAGTGAATGGAGGAAGGCTTTGTTTGAATTTTATTTAAACAAACAAATAAAACAACAACATGAAATCTAGTTATTTTTACAACTTGTACTAATAGCAGTAGCAGCTTTACTATACTACTAGTAGTTGTAGAGTATAGTATATATAGTATATATTTTGCCACATAATTTCTTATTTTCTAGGCATACTAGTAATGTAATTAGTTGTAGCTGTAGTAGTAGCAGTAGTTGTAGTAGTAGTAGTCATAGTAGCAGCAGTAATAGTAGTAATTATTATGGAACATTTGCCATGTCATTTCCTATTTTCTAAGCATACTAGTAATGTAACTAGTAGCAGTAATGGTAGTAGTAGCAGTTGCAACAGTAGTAGTAGTAGTAGTAGTAGTAGTAGTAATTGTCATAGAACGTTTTCCATGTCATTTCCTTTTTTCTAAGCATAAAAGCATAAAAGTAACTTGTAGCAGTACTAGTAGCAGCAGTAGTAGTAGTAGAGAGTAGTAATTGTCATCAAAGCTTGGCCACGTCCTTTCCTTTTTTGTACGAATACAAGTAATGTAATTGGCAGTAGTAGTAGCAGTGCTAGTAACAGTAGTAGTAGCAGAGAGTAGTCATTGTGATAGAACCTTTGTCATTTCTTATTTTCTAAGCATACTAGAAATGTAACTACTTGTAGCAGCAGCAGTAGTAACGTCATTTCCTATATTTTCTTTTTTTTTTTTTCATTTATGTTTTTATTAGAAAAGGTTTGCATCTTTACAGTCTGTGGTATTACAGAAAGATCAGAGTCCTTTTCGAACTTTTTTTTTTCAAAAACGAAAAGTGAATAAAAATAATAATAATAAAAATAATAATAATACAAAATAAATAAAAAAAAGGGAACAAACTAACTAACTAACAACAGTGTGAGGTGGCCTACTTGACAGCATTTAACAAACATTTCAACCCTTCAAGAAACAAATTCGGTGAGCGTGGTGGAGTCAGGGGATCCATACCCCATTACCTGGTACATTTACCAAAAAGTCAATCAAAATCAGCCCGAAAGGGGGATACAAACTGGATTAATTTTTCCCAAATCTTATAAAATTTGTCCCTTTGTACTTCTTAGAATGTATGTCAATTTCTCCATTTTGTAAATTTCTAAAACTGTATCAAACCAGTCCTCAAGTGTTGGGGGGGTTGGATTTAGCCATTTCCTAGTTATTGATTTTTTGCTGGCCGCTAGAAGTGCCTGTAGTAGTTTAATATCCCCTCCTCGGTCCAAGACCGTGTTTAGACCCAAATACATAAATGAAAAATCATCAGGTAACTGAACTGCAAAAATACCATTTAGAGCTTTATTTATTCCAGACCAGTAAGGTCGTAGCACCGGGCATTCCCAAAATACATGAAAATGGTTCGCCGCCATAGATCCACATTTCCTCCAACATTCGGCATTTGCATTTTTATATTTACTTTGTTGGGGGGTCTTAAAGAATCTTATGATATTTTTCCAACAATGTTCTCTCCATGTCAATGAACTTGTGGAAGTCCACTGGAAATTACAAATGTTTTCCCAGCTTTCTTTAGATACAATTATTCCTGCTTCGTTTTCCCATTTTTTCTTGATATGTAGAGTGGTATCATTTCTTGCATGAAGGAGAACATTATACAGTTTGGAAATAGCTTTTCTTATAGACGCATCATATGTCGATTTGATGATCTTAAAAACTTCTGTTTCGATTGGTGTCGGATTTCCAATCTTGCAATGCTTGTTGAAATAATCGCGCATCTGGAGGAACCTGAAGAAGTCGGCCTGTTCCAAACCATTCTTAACCTGCAGGGATTGAAAACTCTGAAGTGTCCCTTTATGTGTAAAGGAAAAAAATGTTGTTAACCCTTTATTAATCCAGGATTTGAATCTTCCGTCATTTTTGTTTGGTTTAAAGTCTGTGTCATAAGCACACCATCTAAAATACATTAGCATATTTTCAATTTTGCATATTTTAACTATTTTCTGCCATATATTTAGGGTGTGGCTTAGCCATGGACCCTTGCATTCCAATTGCTCTGCCAGTTTTTTATCTGCTATTGAGGCTTGTAAACAAAATTTGGAGGAAAAATTGAATTCTATTGTCTTCCAATTGGCTTTTACCTCTGGGTTACACCACTGTAACAAGGGAATGACCTGGGAGGCGTGTAGTAGTATTGTAAACATGGTAGCGTTACTCCCCCCATTTCCTTACTTAGTTGAAGAACAGAATAACGTATTCTTGGTTTTTTCCCCTGCCAAATGAAGCGGGAAATCCATTTGTCCCACTCCCTGAATTGTGTATCACTTACTTCAACAGGTAAAGTTCTGAATAGGTATAATAATCTTGGTACAACATTCATTTTCACCGATAAAATCCTTGAATTTAAGTTCAGGAATGGGACAAGGCTCCACCTATGTAGATCTGATTTTATCGCTAAGGATAATGGGCCATAGTTTGCATTTGACAGTTCAGATAAGTCTTTTGTGAGAATAATTCCCAAGTATTTTAATGACTCAGCCCCCCAATTTAGTTTGTATTTTGCTTGCAATGATTCAGATACGGTATAATTCATTGTCATCACCTGCGTTTTAGTTATATTCAATTTATAACCAGACAGCTTCCCAAAGTTGGCCAGAGAAGACATCAACTCCTCAAATGATTCATCAGGCTCCTCCAGATAGACCAAAACGTCGTCAGCAAACATTGCAACTTTTTGTTCCCCCCCCCCCACAGTAACCCCTTTAACTTTCTTATTTTGTCTGATAAGATGGCCAAGGGGCTCGATATAAAGAGCGAATAGAAGAGGTGATAGCGGGCACCCCTGTCTGGTCCCCCTCTCCAAGGGGAAGAAGCCAGAGAGGCCCCCATTGACCTTAACACAAGCCCTTGGCCCGTCATAAAGGGCCTGTATTATTGAGATAAATTTTTTTTGAAAACCAAACGCCTTCAGTACCTTATACAGAAAATGCCACTTGACCGAATCAAAGGCTTTCTCAGCATCCAATCCAACCATTACTGCTGGGGTCTTGTCCTTTGTTATTTGTTCTATAACATGAAGAGAGCGTCTTATATTATCTGCTGTCTGTCTTTGTTGGATAAATCCACATTGGTCTAAATGTATCAAATCAGGTAAAAGATTTTCGAGTCTACGGGCCAGAATTGCTGTAAATAATTTATAATCTAAGTTTAGCACACTAATTGGCCGATAACTGCTACAATCCTGTCGGTCTTTCCCTTCCTTTGGAATAAGAGAGATGACAGCATCTTTCCATGATGGGGGTATTGTACCATTTCGTATTATCCAATTGAATGTTTTTAACAGTATGGGAGACAATTCTTCTTTCATAATTTTATACCACTCTGGGGTAAAACCATCCGGTCCTGGGGACTTCCCAATTTTTAGTTTAGAGATAGCCTGTTGGAGTTCTTTGGTTGTTATTAATTGTCCTAATTTTTCACTCTGTGTATTCGTTAATATTGGTAGGTTCAAGGTTTGAAGGAAACTATCGATTTGGGTTTCATTAAGAGTTTGCGGTTGAGAGTATAGATTTTTGTAGAATGTCTCGAAACTCTCCTGAATTTTTTCAAATTTACATTCAATGTTCTTGGTTTGAGGATGTTTTATTTTGTGAATTGTGTTTTCCATTCTTTGTTTTCTTAGTTTGTATGCTAATAATTTCGTGGACTTGTTCCCGATTTCATAATATCTCTGCTGTAGAAAGACCAATTTTTTTTTTGTTTCCTGCGTAAAAATATCATCAATTTCGCCTTGTACTTTTTTAATTTCCCTTTTCATTAGCATATTACATTTGTTACTATCCAGAGATTGTAAATGTTTTAATCTTCCTTGAAGAACTCTTAGTTTTTGCTCCTTTGCTTTTTTCAGATGCGAGGTCACTGAAATGATCTTTCCTCTCATTACAGCTTTTAGGGCGTCCCATACCATTATCTGTGAGACCTCTCCCGTGTCGTTTAGTTCAAGAAATTCTTTAATGTCTTCTTTTAGCTTTTGTTTTAATTTTGGGTCATTTAGTATGTTTGAGTTAAATTTCAACAATACCTTTCTGACCTTTTTGTCTAAAGAGACTGATAATGAAATGGGACTATGGTCTGAGAGGTCAATAGTCTTAATTCTACACCCCCTTACCCTTGAAACGTCATTACTAAACATGAAAAAATAGTCTATTCTTGAGTAGACACTGTGGGCAAGAATAATGAGTATAGTCCCTGCTTTTAGGATGCAGTTCCCTCCAAACATCAGTAATACCCAGTTCCTTCATCAGTGAATTAATTTTTTTGGTTACTGTGTTTTCTCGAATGGATATATGTGACACATCCAGTGTAGGATTCAATCTGATATTAAAATCTCCTCCACAAATTACTACTCCTTGTGAATTTACCATAAGGTCAAAAATGTGTTTGTATAGACACCAGTCGCTCCCTGGTGGTATATAGGTATTTATAAACGTTATGTCTTGCCCTTCAATTCTCCCCGTGATTTTGATAAATCGTCCCTCCTCATCTTGTAGTTCTGATATATGCTCGTAGTTAACTGCTTGTGAAATAAGAATAGCAACCCCTCTCCTGTGCCCCGCTTTGCAAGAGGAGGAGAAAACAGACTTGTAGCCCTGCTTTTTTAATTTTATATGTTCAGATTGACTCAAGTGGGTTTCCTGAAGAAAGGCAATCTGTGCCTTCTCGTGTTTTAATTTTGATAAAATCTTACTCCTCTTAATAGGGTTCAGGACACCATTTACATTAAAAGAAACGATTTCAAGTGATTGGACTTGCATATGTGATTATTATTATCCTTTCCCCTTTCCTCACCAAACCACCGTAAACACTTCCCCGAAAACATAAATGAACTACAAATGCCACCAAAAAAATGAACACACTGAACATTAACCAGTCCGAACTCTCTCAGCTTCCAACCATGTGGTCCTATTACTGACCTGTAGCAGGTTTGAGGGGAAGCCTTCATCTCCTGTGGGGTTGAAGGGCCCTCAGCCATGACGACAACCATATAAGTAGAGTACTCCTCTCTCCTAACCCCTCCTGACCCATATTCTAAATATTCACTTTAAGTCTGGCTCATTATTTCGCTCTCTCTCTCTTTTTTTTTTTTTATTTTATTTTATTTTTTATTGAACCTACCAGGGTTGTTTCGCTAACCATGGTTCAAAATACTTTAATCTGTATTGTCCCCTGGTAGACGTCTGAAAGCACGCAGTTTGTCTTTAAAGCTTGGGATCTTCCCGGCCGCGTTGGTCCTCTTGGTCCGCGCTGGCTGCCACGCTCCTCGCTGGACTCTCTCCCACAGTGTCGCTGGCTGTTCGATCACTTTCACCGGCAGGCCCCGTCTCGCCATGTCCGCTGTCGCCTCTTGAACCGTGTTGTACGTCGTTTGGCCATCCTCGTAGTGGACTCTCAGACGCGCTGGATAAAGTGTCTGAACCGAATCTTGTTTTCCTTAAGTGCGCGTCTTGCCTCCGCGTACTCTTTTCGCTTTTCCAGAACGGCTGGGGCGTAGTCATGGTCGAGACTTATCTTGTGGCCTCCCAGACTGAAGCCTTTTTTCTGCCATGCCAGGCGAATCACCTCTTCTTTCATCCTGTAACTCTGAAACTTAACGAGGATGGATCTTGGTTTGGCATCGGGCGGGGGCTGCTGTCCCACCGCCCTGTGCGCTCTTTCAATCTGCATGTCCGTAGTAGCTGGAATACCGAGGTTTTCTCTGAGAACTTTTTCAATATAAGAGATCATTGCCTTTGGGCTTCCCTCCGCTCCCTCGGGGACGCCGTAAATTCTTACGTTTTCTCTCCTCGATCGGCATTCCTGGTCCGTCAGATTCTCCTGGAGTCGCTCCTGCAGTCTTAGCATGCAGGTAAGCACCTCTTCCATGTCTTGTAGCCTTTCCTCGTTACTCACTATCCGCTTCTCCGCTTCACCAAGTCGGGAATTTGTCTTTGCAATTTCAGCCTTAATCTCTTGCCTGTATTCCCGTAATTCGTTGAGTATTGTTCTGTTTGTCACGTCTTCTTCCTCCGCAACGGCGTCTTCCTCTTGAATCGTAGCGTCGGGGCTAGCAATAGCAACCTCGTGCGACAACATATCGACATCTTTCATTATTGCCTGAGCGCTCTTTTTGCCTTTTTGTTTAGAAGCCATGTTTCCCCCGTTCTTGAGACTGTTATATACACTATTTAGTCTTTTACTAGTTGACTTTTCGGGGTAATTTCGTACTTTTGGTCAGGAGACCGCGATCTAAGCTGCCATCCCTTAGTGACCCGGAAGTCCTCTCGAACAACATTCCATTGCCGAAGCAGGAGACGGCCCCTCTTCAAGGCCAAAAAAGGGTCAACATTGTAGAGATGCAAGCTCACTCAGAGGAAAGGTACTTGTTTTTCAGAGCAATAAACACAACCAAAATGAAAAAGATGTTGTTATTTTAGTCTATCTTTCAACTAAAAGGAGCATAGTATAGCTTTAGGTTTGACAAGCTATTGGTTTCTATTGTAGAGATAATTAGATGGCGTTAACACCACAAACACCACATCTTACTACTATAATACCAGGGTTACTGTATTTATACACTCTGAGGTTTGAAATAAGAAATTACCTTGAAGTACTTTGTTTGGATACTACATATATTTTAGATACTTCACATCAACATTCACTGTATTTTCTTGCGTAAATAAAACATATCAGCAAATATCACCTAACTTTCCTACACTTTTCTTTTGTGATAATGCTCTTCTCCTCCAATCACAACAGGAATAATTTTGCGAGAAAAAAAAAAATTAAAACAAAAACAATTATTTTTAAATGAATATCTCTGATTGTTCACAAATTGCAAAATGAACATCCAAAATGCTAATTTACTTAATTTTCACAAGCGGACCAGTTCATTTTAATTTTGTAGTTAGTCTGGTGTGATTATTTTCACAGGAACACAAAAATGTTTTCTATAACCTGATCATTTTCAAACTCAATTTCCTATTGCAACTTTATGTAACTGTTTATTTGACCACAATATTTTTACTGATATGGCCAGACACACATCATTCCCCGAGAGTTAGGAGGTACATTGGGACAGAGATAGGATCAGGCTTTGCACCCACAGTGACTAGAAGATATGGAAGGTAACAGCAAGGTTTTGCACAACTACAGAATACTAAAGTTACATTCTGGGCCCATATTACGTTGTTTTCTGATCTACATTATAATGTTGTTTCCTTATCAATATACCTGGAGTTGTGAGCTTTTAAGCCATGTTATAATGTACACAATGTCAAGAAAACACGAGTTAATTTCGTGAAATATAGGAACTTTAAACATTAATCAATTTTTTTTTTTATAACGAAGCATTTGCAAAACTCAAACATGAAAAGAGAAATTTCATGAGGGAGATGCTTTATTGTATGTTTCTAGTCTGTAGCATGGAGATTGGATGAGAGTCAATGTGGGGTTGTGGGAAAAAAAATCCTAGGCAAACACAAAATACAAAATGGCTGCTCCCTCTTTAAAGACACCTGCTTAGTTCTTAATCTCCCCATTCAAGTGTGTGGTTTACCAAAGGGTTTTCTAAGTTGAAGGTTTATGAGAAAAGCAGCAATAAACAAGAGCCTGAAGAGGGGTGGAAAAAAAATGTGAGAAAAGCTATGAAAGGTGGTTAGATTTGTTGGGGTATTTTCAAAAGTTCAATGTTGAAATCTGTTTTATTATAGCAGGAAGAAACAATTCATGGGGTTACTTTATTTTTCTTGCTTATAGTTTAAGGACCAAATACAAAAACAATACCACAATGCTTGTTTCTACACATTTATCATTTTTAGTCTGTTTTAAAGTTTGTTGGCAAGATCACTTCATCATAATATTCCAAAGTTCCAGCAAGAGCTTATTTGCTTAGAAAAGATATAGTAGTGCCATGGAAGGTAATGGCTTCCCAGTCCTGCCACAAGGGGTCAAAATAAATTATACTGTATGTACCAGCACAGAAAAGATGGTTTTTAAATTAACACCTGCATGGGACTGAAGCAGATCAAAATCGTGAGGATAAAACTTGAATCATGAATAAACTAGAACATCTAAACTTGGATTATTTCAGGAGTAAACATGATTTAACAAGAAAAATCTGTGGGATTTGAGGCTCATGGACATATGAAGTGTTGTATGCCTGGTTTGGAATTTGAAGGAAATGTCCAAGGGTACAAAACGATGACGCGGTCAGTAAGATGGATTCTCACAATATTTGTGAATTCACAAATTGGTGCAATTGCCCAGTTAACCAGTGTTTCAGACCAAACACAGGACTGTATTTAGTCTGATTCATCAGCCGGTTTCACTTTGTGGAAACGGTCTGACCTCACAGCATTAGAATTTGTTCGCTCGCCAGTATGCAGGTACTTTTTTTATTTAACCAATCAGTGCTATTTGGTCGAGATGTATGCAATGCTCCGCTAATGAGGGCTAACTGGTATATTAAGCTTTTCCAAATCCCATAGGAAGAAGCGCAATAATGTCCTTCCCCTTGATAAAATTCACCAAATATTCTCTTTGTTCCGGCTTTAAATCCTTGATCCCGGGAATCGTTGCCAACACAGAATGTATGGCTCTTCGCAGATTGGCTGGTGCCCGGACTCGCACTTCTGGGGTTCTTGCAAACCGTCTACTGTATTCTGATTCCTGACCTCGTCCCTGGAGAGAAATGAAATTGAGCGGAGGCACTAGGTGAAGCCAGCATGGCTAGGGCTGCATTGTGGTTTGGTTAGAGAAGTCAAAGGTGAAGCACCCAAACCAACCAACACATGGTGAAGCAGGTGTCGTACTTCTGGTTCTGACTGATTAATCGGCAAACTCAAAGTGGATATTGCACAGATGAAGGGAGAGAGGGTGTGTGAAGTTAAGGTTTCTCCAGACAGCTTTTAAAGGTGTTAAAAGTTGGTCTTAAAACTTTGTCAGCTGGCAGTTGACTCCATTCTGGGACGGTGCGTTAAAAAGCATATTTTAGCGAAAATATAGAGAATTTTTCAGAAGGCAAAAGCTTTGTGAATTTGTGGATGGGAAAGATGTCAGTGCTTTTCTCTCAACTGGATTGAACAAAAGTTTGATTTCGCGGCTTGTTGAACTCTTGTGATGCTTCGACCAATCAGATTTACATATAATATCAGTCTGGTGTGAACCACATTAATAAAACAGTGGAGAAAACAACCTCATTGCTGGCTGTTGTTTGTTGCTGTTGAGTTGTAGCTAGCAGGTGTACTTACTGTAGCCGGTTACTGTACCTGCTGCATGACTTGCTCCCAGCCGGACTCATCAGCGCTGAGTGTCTGGTCCAGTCCTTCACTCAGTCTGAAGAGCAGGTCGTCTCTGAGCTGAAGAACAGGGAGCACCGTGGCCCTCCTGAAGGCCTCCCTCTCCCTCTCCAGACTCAGCTCTTAACCCCACAAGCACAAGTTATTCAGAGAGCACTAGAACAGCATTATATAACAGTGGAGTGTATGCAGATAAACTGTGGTTCACCGTATTCTTGAAGGGAGAAAATGGCTGTATCATTTCTGTCGCTCGGTCTGATTTCCTGCAGAAAGTCCTGGATTTTGTCCTCCATCTTCCTCCTGCCAGACGAGATGGACATTATATCATATAGATTATCGTTATTATGCATTGATACTTCCCTGGGGGTTGATGTACTGTAGGCGCTGCTCTGTCTGACACTTTATCAGACTTTAATCTCATATGTTAGCACAATCTGCCCAGAAGGAACTGACTTAGTTGGAACAGCAACAGGTGTTGATTTGTGCTGTTAAGCAAGTCTATCACACATACAATTACAGTCACAAGTTTTTCAGTTAGTCACTCTCACCAGTTTTGTTGAAAATCAAACACCAAGATAGAGCACAGGACCAGAACACTATTGATCACAGGCTCCTGAAAATGTGCTGTTTAAATCCATTTTGTATTTTTTCTTGAGCTTTCAGACAATCTTATAACCTTTTTGACTGTGTTTGCTAATGTGTGCATTGTGTCACCATGGTAACTCCTAAACATTCCACCAATAGAGATACATGTAAAACACCCCCAACATAATGGCCATACCAGCTTGTCAAAGCCTGATCCTGTCAGATATCAGAAGCTCAGCAAGGCCGGGTCTGGTTAGTACTTGGATGGGAGACCACTGGGAAAATCAGGTGCCACAGTGGGCGCCAGTCATAAAAACTGTTGTTGTATCCTTAGGCAAGGCACTTCACCCTGATTACCTAGTATAAAAGTGGTGTGTGTGTGAGTGATGGTGGTGGTCGGAGGGGTCCATGGCACAGATTGGCAGCCTCTCTTCTGTTAGTCTGCTCCAGGGCTGCTGTGGCTACAGTAGTAGCTTACCACCACCAGGTATGGAGTGAATGAATAAAGCTTTGTAAAGCATCTTTGCGTGTCCAAAAAAGAGCTATATAAAACTGATGCATTATTATTATTATTATGTCACTGCAAAGTATCACTGTGTAAGCCACCTCCACTTTGATTTACATAAGTATGTATAAAAAAATGGCTTGACCAGTCAGGTTACCCTCCAAAAATGACTTTTCACATGAATGTCTGTAACAGCTGCACACATTATAAACAACAATAAATGAAACATGAGCTATGTGGAAATACAGAATGATGAAATCATTGCTGGTAAAATGTATTCCCTCAGGTCAGGATTTTGTCTATGACTTGTGGTAAAATTCCATCAGTGCATATTTTCTAATTGACAACACAAGAACAAAGACAAGCATACCATTGTACTGTACGACTAGTCTCTGTGTACACAATATCTGAACCATCAAAGAAGATTAGGCAGCTTTCCTGGTAATGTCATTAAAGATGAATTATGGAACTTTGGTGAAGGGTCTGCCACCTGCTTGGAAATGTTATTGCTTTGCCTGGATTTTTTTATTCCATTACACATTAAACATATCTATCTCCGTAGAGACTAGAAGGTGGCGTCATCAGTCTAAGTTACAGGTAAGATTGGTGCTGATAACAAGGCATAAAGTTACATAGTACACCTTTAATTTACCATAATAGCATACTGGCTCCCACCTTGAAAGCACCTGTGAATATAATGAAAATAATAATGATAATGAAAATCCGACCCTCAGGCAACCCGTTATTCATTCACAGTTTGCCGTCTTTATAAGAACATTGTTTCCTAGTACATTTTTCAGCAAATTCGTTTTTGCATGAACCCCCCTGCAGTTTGATTGCAGCTTAGGTCAGATACATGGAGATGAGAGGATAAACAAAAATACTACTAGATAATAATGTTGTCACGATACTAAAATTTCAAACTCAATTTCGATAATAAGGAACAGACTTGATACTCAATACCAGTTCCAATACCACGACAATAAAATGACAAAAGAATGTAATTTCCATATTAATAGTAGTACTTTCTTTTATTTTTAACATCTATTAGTCAGATTTTTTATATTATACTATATACATAATGAATCTCAGCCACTATCCACTCTGCACACAACACTCTCCCCCATAACTCATCAACATTATAGAGTCATACTTTGTTGTCTCTTGTTTGATGGAGCCTTTGTAAACCCTGGGTAATTGAACT